>NC_053027.1:451807437-452149320 GCF_003073215.2 Triticum urartu
GATGAGTAAAGCAACGACCAAGCTGAGTGAGGCGTTGCCGGCCGGTGGAGCTCCCTTGCCATAGACCGTCATGGCTGGGACCATGGCCGCTTGCCAACGGCGATCACCCATGACCACTTGGTCCGAGCACAAAAGTAAACAAGATGGAGATGATGACGACGATATGCCGATGATGGGGACATGTCCATCGCCTGATGTCGTGCTAACCTAAATAGTTGTGCAGTGCGAGTTTTTACCAAAAAAGCATCAAGTTAGTCGTTTTTCTATAGTTTTTGGGGATTTTGAAAAACTTGAGGACGGGTAGACGTCCATCGCCCGATGTCGTGCTAATCTAAATAGGTTGTGCAGTGTGAGTTTTTACAGGAAAAAACATCAAGTTGGTCATTTTTCTATAAACTTTTGGGCTTTTGAAAAACTTGGTTGTACGTATATGCGATTTGTTTAAATAGCCACACATTTTTTTATGTCGTTACAACCAAAATCACGTATAAGAAAATATGGTTCTTACGGACTGTACTGGTATAGTGTGTTTGGTAGTTTACGGGAAAGGGAATGAGAATTTATGAGAGGGAGTTGGCTTGGGGGTTGTACTTGGGAAGTGGATGAAGAAGGCATTTCCTATTTGACGCTGCAGGCGTCGGTTATAGCTGTTTCAGCAACCGGCGCCTGCAGCGGCTCTACGTGGGCTCGACCTAATTTCCATTTTTCATGTTTCTTAAACTCTAGATAAAACTGCAAAAAATCAGCAAACCGGCACCTGCAGCGGCGCTACCTGGGCTCAGCCCAACTAACATTTTTCCTGTTTTTTAAACTCTAGATAAAACTGCAAAAAAGGCACTCAAGCTAGGATTCAAACCTGCGTCGCGGGCTATCAGGTATCGACGTATAACCAACTCAACCACTTCAACAGATGAGGTAGCATATTTTCATCCATTTATTTGTTCTTCTTTTTCCCTTTTTCTTTTTCTTTTCCTTTTTTCTCTATCCCTTTTTACTTTCTTTTTTCGAAATTCGTAATTGTTTTCTTTAAATAGATGGACTTCTTCTCTAAATCTATGAACTGATTTTTTTTAAACTCGTGAACTTTTTCTTAAAATTGATGAACTTTATTTACAAAATCGATGAACTTTTTATCAAAATCAATGAACTTATTTTCAAAATCGGTGAACTTTTTTCAATTTAGGTGAACTTTTTCCAAATTTGATGAACTTTTTTCAAATCGATGAACATTTTTTCAAATTCGATGAACATTTTTCAAAATAGATGAACTTCTTTTGAATTCGTGAACTGTTTTTGAATACATGAACTTTTTCGAGTTGGTGAACTAATTTTTGAATATGCGAACTTTTTTTGCATGCTCATGAACTCCATCTGTAATATGTGAAGATATTTTCGAATAATTGAAATATATAAACACTATAGTGTAATGCGCAATAAATAGCGCGTCTATGATTCTATTCTTTAAATCTTTCGTGCTGTTAATAGGCAATAGTAGTTAGCTGGTGCACAAGCAAGGCTGCTACGGGCGCCAGTTCTCTTGCGCGGCGCTGAAGGCGTGGTATAAGAGGTCCCGATTAAGAGCATTTACAGCAGATCTTGAATAAGCTCGCCGCCTCTTATAATTCTGGCCAATAAACGGGAAAGTTTCAACCCGTGTAGATCCGGTAAATAAAAACCGGCCCATATATCCCCAGCTCCGCCGCTATATTTATCGGATCCCGACCGATTTAGAACTCCTATTCGTAATTAGAAGAATGTCCATGCGTTGCAACGGGGCAACATTAACTTTAAGAGTTCAATATTAATATTCTCATACATATTAAGTGAGATTGGCGATCTTTTTTACCACCAAATCCTCACACACACACACTCTCCTCTCTCTTCCTCACTCTCGCTCCCCCTCTCCCTATCTCTCTCTCTAACACACACATATATCCATCTTATTGGGTACGCGGCCATAATCCATCTATTTCACACACACATGCTAGTGCATAACAATATGGATTATGTGTATTATATTTGTTGTTGGGGATCGTAGCAGAATTTTAAAATTTTCTACGCATCACCAAGATCAATCTATGGAGTCATCTAGCAACGAGGGAGAGAGGAGTGCATCTACATACCCTTGTAGATCGCTAAGCGGAAGCGTTCAAGTGAACGGGGTTGATGGAGTCGTACTCGTCGTGATCCAAATCACCGATGATCCTAGCGCCGAACGGACGGCACCTCCGCGTTCAACACACGTACGGAACGGAGACGTCTCCCGCGCCTTGATCCAGCAAGGAGGAGGGAGAGGTTGAGGAAGAGGGCTCCAACAGCAGCATGACGGCGTGGTGGTGGTGGAGCTGCATTACTCCGGCAGGGCTTCGCCAAGCTCTTGCGGAGGAGGAGAAGTGTTGGGAAGGGGAGGGGCGGCGCCAGGGATGTTGTCTGCAGCCCTCCCCTTGCCCCTCTATTTATAGGGGAAGGAGGAAGGGGGTCGGCCCCCTCTAGATGAGATCTAGAGGGGGGGCGGCGGCCAAGGGGAGGGGGCTTGCCCCCCAAGCAAGGGGGGCACCCCTTTAGGGTTTCCCCCCAACCCTAGGCGCATGGGCCCAAGGGGGGATGCGGCCAGCCCATGTAGGGCTGGTTCCCTTTCCTCTACAGCCCATTAGGCCCTCCAAGAGAGGTGGCCCCTCCCGGTGGACCCCCGGAACCCCTCCGGTGGCCCCGGTACAATACCGATATGCCCCCGAACCTTTCCGGTGACCGTATGACAACTTCCTACATATAGATCTTCACCTTCGGACCATTCCGGAACTCCTCGTGACGTCCGGGATCTCATCCGGGACTCCGAACAACATTCGGTAATCACATACAAGTCTTCCTAACAACCCTAGCGTCACCGAACCTTAAGTGTGTAGACCCTACGGGTTTGGGAGACATGCAGACATGACCAAGACGACTCTCCGGTCAATAACCAACATCGGGATTTGGATACCCATGTTGGCTCCCACATGCTCCACGATGATCTCATCGGATGAACCACGATGTCAAGGATTTAATCAATCCCGTATACAATTCCCTTTGTCTAGCGGTACGATACTTGCCCGGGATTCGATCGTCGGCATCCCGATACCTTGTTCAATCTCGTTACCGGCAAGTCTCTTTACTCGTTCCGTAACACATCATACCATGATCAACTCCTTGGTCACATTGTGCACATTATGATGATGTCCTACCGAGTGGGCCCAGAGATACCTCTCCGTTTACACGGAGTGATAAATCCCAGTCTCGATTCGTGCCAACCCAACAGACACTTTCGGAGATACCTGTAGTGTACCTTTATAGCCACCCAGTTACGTTGTGACGTTTGGCACACCCAAAGCACTCCTACGGTATCCAGGAGTTGCACAATCTCATGGTCTAAGGAAATGATACTTGACATTAGAAAAGCTTTAGCAAACGAACTACACGATCTTGTGCTAGGCTTAGGATTGGGTCTTGTCCATCACATCATTCTCCTAATGATGTGATCCCGTTACCAACGACATCCAATGTCCATAGTCACGAAACCGTAACCATCTATTGATCAACGAGCTAGTCAACTAGAGGCTTACTAGGGACATGTTGTTGTCTATGTATCCACACATGTATCTGAGTTTCCTATCAATACAATTCTAGTATGGATAATAAACAATTATCATGAACAATGAAATATAATAATAACTAATTTATTATTGCCTCTAGGGCATATTTCCAACAGTCTCCCACTTGCACTAGAGTCAATAATCTCACATCGCCATGTGATTAACACTCACAGGTCACATCGCCAGGTGACCAACATCCAAAGAGTTTACTAGAGTCACTAATCTAGTTCACATCACTATGTGATTAATACTCAATGAGTTCTGGGTTTGATCATGTTATGCTTGTGAGAGAGGTTGTAGTCAACGGGTCTTGCCATATTCAGATCCCTATGTATTTCGCAAAACTTTATGTCATATCGTAGATGCTGCTACCACGTTCCACTTGGAGCTATTCCAAATTATTGCTCCATTAGACGTATCCGGTATCTCCACTCAAAGCTATCCAGATAGGTGTTAAGCTTGCATCGACGTAACTCTTTAAGTCGAACTCTTTATCACCTCCATAACCGAGAAACATTTCCTTATTCCTCTAAGGACAATTTTGACCGCTATCTGCAGATCCAGTCCTAGATCAACTTTGTACCCTCTTGCCAGACATGTGGCAAGGCACACATCAGGTGCGGTACTCAGCATGGCATACCGTATAGAGCCTATGACAAGAGCATAGGGGACGACCTTCGTCCTTCCTCTTTCTTCTGCCGTGGTCAAGCTTTGAGTCTTACTCAACTTCACACCTTACAACTCAGGTAAGAACCCCTTCCTTGACTGATCTATTTTGAATTCCTTCAAAAACATGTCAAGGTGTGCGTTCTTTGAAAGTATCATCAGGCGTCTTGATCTATCTCTATAGGTCTTGATGCCCAGTATGTAAGCAACTTTATCCAGGTCTTCCTTTGAAAACACCCTTCAAACAACCGTTTATGCTTTCCAGAAGTTCTACATTATTTCGGATCAACAATATGTCATCCACATATACTTATCAGAAATGTTGTAGTGCTCCCACTCACTTTCTTGTAAATACAAGTTTCTAGCAAACATTGTATAAACCTAAAAGCTTTGATCACTCCATCAAAGCATATATTCCGACTCCGAGATGCTTGCTCTAGTCCATAGAAGGATTGCTGGAGCCAGCATACCTTTTAGCATCCTTAGGATTGTCAAAACCTTTTATTGTATCACATACAACTTTTCTTACGAAAACTGGTAAGAAAACTTGTTTTGACATCCATCTGTAAGATTTCATAATCGAAAAATACAGCTAATGCTAACATGATTCCGATGGACTTAAGCATCGCTACGGGTGAGAAATTCTCATCGTAGTCAACTCCTTGAACTTGTGAAAAGACTCTTTCCCACAAGTCGAGCTTCATAGACGGTAACATTACCGCCCACGTCCGTCTTCTTCTTAAAGATCCATTTATCTCAATGGCTTGCCGATCATCGGGCAAGTCCACCAAAGTCCATACTTTGTTCTGATATATGGATCCTATCTCGGATTTCATGGCTTCTAACCATTTGTCGAAATACGGGCCCACCATCGCTTCTCCATAGCTCGTAGGTTCATTGTTGTCTAACAACATGATATCTAAGACAGGATTACCGTACCACTTAGGAGTAGTACATATCCTTGTCGACCTACGAGGTTCGATAGCAACTTGATCCGAAGCTTCATGATCACTATCATTAACTTCCTATTCAACAGACGTAGGCGCCACAGAAAACATCTTTTGTGTTGCATCACTCTCTAGTTGAAGTAAAGGTTCGACAACCTCATCAAGTTCTATCTTCCTCCCACTCAATTCTTTCAAGAGAAACTCCTTCTCGAGAAAGGACCCGTCCTTGCGACAAACAATTTGCCCTCGGATCTGAGATAGAAGGTATACCCAACTGTCACCCTTGGGTATCCTATGAAGATGTGTTTGTCCGCTTTGGGTTTGAGCTTCTCCGGCTGAAGCCCCAAGCATCGCATCCCCAAACGTTAAGAAACGACAACTTTGGTTTCTTGCCAAACCAATGTTCTTATGACGTCGTCTCAACAGACTTAGATGGTGTCCTATCTAAAGTGAATGCAGCTGCCTCTAACGCATAACCTCAAAATGAAAACGGTAGATTGGTAAGAGACATCATAGATCGCACCATATCTCATAAGGTTCGATTACGACGTCCGGACACACCATAATCCAGTGGTGTTCCAGGTGGCTTCAACTGTGAAACAATTCCACAATGTCTTAAGTGTTTGCCAAACTCATAACTCAGATATTCTCATTGATCAGATCGTAGGAATTTGATCTTCTTGTTATGATGATTCTTAACTTCACTGTGAAATCGCTTGAACTTTTCAAACGTTTCAGACTTGTGCACCATTAAGTAGATATACCTATATCTACCCAAATCGTCAGTGAAGATGAGAAAATAGCGATATCCACCGCACGCTTTAATTCTCATTAGATCACACGCATCAGCATGCATGATTTCCAACAAGTCACTTGCCCGTTTCATTGTACCTGAAAACGGGGTCTTAGTCATCCTGCCCATGAGGCATGGCTCGCATGTGTCAAGTGATTCAAAATCAAGTGACTCCAAACATCCGTCGACATGGAGTTTCTTCATGCATCTTACGCCAATATGACCTAAGGGGCAGCGCCACGAGAAAGTGGTACTATCATTATTAACTCTACATCTTTTGGCATGAACATGTGTATTACCACGACCGAGATTCAATGAACCATTCACATAGGGTGCATGACCATGAAAGGTATCATTCATGTAAACAGAATAACCATTATTCTCTAATTTAAATGAATAACTGTATTGCAATGAACATGATCTAATCATATTCATGCTCAACGTAGACACCTAATAACATTTATCTAGGTTCAACACTAATCCCGAAGTCAGATGGAGCGTGCGATGGTGATCTCATCAACTTTGGAAACACTTCCAACACACATCATCACCTCGCCCTTAGCCAGTCTCTGTTTAGTCTATAGCTTTTGCTTCAAGTCACCAATAATAGCAACTGAACCGGTATCCAATACCCAGGTGCTACCAGGAGTACTAGTGAGGTACACATTAATAACACGTATATACTTTGTTGAAGTTGCCAGCCTTCTTATCTACCATGCATTTGGGGTAATTCCGCTACCAGTGACCGTTCCCCTTACAATAGAAGCACTCAGTCTCGGGTTTGGGCTCAACCTTGGGTTCCTTCACTGGAGCGGCAACTGGTTTGCCATCCATGAAGTTTCCCTTCTAGACCTTGCCCTTCTTGAAACTAGTGGTCTTGTTAAACCATCAACACTTGATGCTCCTTCTTGATTTCTACCTTTTGCGGTCTTAAGCACCGCGAACAGCTCCGGGATCAACTCCATCCCTTGCATGTCATAGTTCATCACGAAGATCTAGTAGCTTAGTGATAGTGGCTAGAGAACTCTATCAATCACTATCTTATCTGGAAGTTTAACTCCCACTTGATTTAAGTGATTGTAGCATTCAGAAATTCTGAGCACATGCTCACTAGTTGAGCTATTCTCCTCCATCTTGTTGGCTAAAGAACTTGTCAGAGGTCTCACACCTCTCAACACGGGCATGAGCTTGAAATCCCAATTTCAGCTCTTGGAACATCTCATATGTTCTATGGCGTTTAAAACGTCATTGGAATCCCGATTCCAAGCCGTAAAGTATGGTGCACTAAACTATCAAGTAGTCATCAGGACGTGTCTGTCAGGTGTTCACAACATCCACAGACGATGTTGTAGGGGTTTGCACATCAAGCGGTGCATCAAAGACGTAAGCCTTCTGTGTAGCAGTGAGGACACTCCTTGGACTACGGACCTAGTCTGCATCATTGCTTACAATATCTTTCAACTTAATATTTCTCTAGGAACGAATTGAAACAGGGAGCTACAACGTGAGCTATTTATCTACAACATATTTGCAAAGACAATTTAGACTATGTTCATGATAATTGAGTTCATCTAATCAAATTATTTAATGAACTCCCACTCAGATAGACATCCCTCTAGTCATCTAAGTGAAACATGATCCGAGTCAACTAGGCCGTGTCCGATCATCACGTGAGACGGACTAGTCAACATCGGTGACCATCTTCATGTTGATCGTATCTTCTATACGACTCATGCTCGACCTTTCGGTCTTCCGTGTTCCGAGGCCATGTCTGTACATGCTAGGCTCGTCAAGTCAACCTAAGTGTATTGCGTGTGTAAATCTGGCTTACACCCGTTGTATTCGAACGTTAGAATCTATCACACCCGATCATCACGTGGTGCTTCGAAACAATGAACCTTCGCAACGGTGCACAGTTAGGGGGAACACTTTCTTGAAATTATTGCGAGGGATCATCTTATTTAAGCTACCGTCGTTCTAAGCAAATAAGATGTAAAACATGATAAACATCACATGCAATCAAATAGTGACATGATATGGCCAATATCATTTTGCTCCTTTTGATCTCCATCTTCGGGGCTCCATGATCATCGTTGTCACCGGCATGACACCATGATCTCCATCATCGTGTCTTCTTGAAGTTGTCTCGTTATCTATTACTTCTACTACTATGGCTAACGCTTTAGCAATAAAGTAAAGTAATTACATGACGTTTATGTTGACACGCAGGTCATAAATAAATAAAGACAACTCCTATGGCTCCTGCCGGTTGTCATACTCATCGACATGCAAGTCGTGATTCCTATTACAAGAACATGATCATCTCATACATCACATATATCATTCATCACATCCTTTGGCCATATCACATCACAAAACACTTGCTGCAAAAACAAGTTAGAGGTCCTCTAATCGTTGTTGCAAGTTTTTACGTGGCTGCTATAGGTTTCTAGCAAGAACGTTTCTCACCTACGCCAAAACCACAACGTGAATTGCCAATTTCTATTTACCCTTCATAAGGACCCTGTTCATCGAATCCAATCCGACTAAAGTGGGAGAGACAGACACCCGCCAGCCACCTTATGCAACTAGTGCATGTCATTCGGTGGAACCGATCTCACGTAAGCATATGTGTAAGGTTGGTCCGGGCTGCTTCATCCCACAATGCCGCCGGATCAAGATAAGACTAGTGAAGGCAAGATAATTGACAATATCGACGCCCACAACTGCTTTGTGTTCTACTCGTGCATAGTAATTACGCATAGACCTAGCTCTGATACCACTGTTGGGGATCGTAGCAGAATTTTAAAATTTTCTACGCATCACCAAGATCAATCTATGGAGTCATCTAGCAACGAGGGAGAGAGGAGTGCATCTACATACCCTTGTAGATCGCTAAGAGGAAGCGTTCAAGTGAACGGGGTTGATGGAGTTGTACTCGTCGTGATCCAAATCACCGATGATCCTAGCGCTGAACGGACGGCACCTCTGCGTTCAACACACGTACGGAACAGAGACGTCTCCCGCGCCTTGATACAACAAGGAGGAGGGAGAGGTTGAGGAAGAGGGCTCCAACAGCAGCACGACGGCGTGATGGTGGTGGAGCTGCAGTACTCCGGCAGGGCTTCGCCAAGCTCTTGCGGAGGAGGAGAAGTGTTGGGGAGGGGAGGGGCTGCGCCAGGGATGTTGTCTACAGCCCTCCCCTTGCCCCTCTATTTATAAGGGAAGGAGGAAGGGGGCCGGCCCCCTCTAGATGAGATCTAGAGGGGGGACGGCGGCCAAGAGGAGGGGGCTTGCCCCCCAAGCAAGGGGGGCGCCCCCTTTAGGGTTCCCCCCCCCCCAACCCTAGGCGCATGGGCCCAAGGGGGGATGCGGCCAGCACATGTAGGGCTGGTTCCCTTTCCTCTACAGCCCATTAGGCCCTCCGAGAGAGGTGGCCCCTCCCGGTGGACCCCCGGAACCCCTCCGGTGGCCCCGGTACAATACCGATATGCCCCCGAACCTTTCCGGTGACCGTATGACAACTTCGTACATATAAATCTTCACCTCCGGACCATTCCGGAACTCCTCGTGACGTCCGGGATCTCATCCGGGACTCCGAACAACATTCAGTAATCACATACAAGTCTTCCTAACAACCTTAGCGTCACTGAACCTTAAGTGTGTAGACCCTACGGGTTCGGGAGACATGCAGACATGACCGAGACGACTCTACGGTCAATAACCAACAGCGGGATCTGAATACCCATGTTGGCTCCCACATGCTCCACGATGATCTCATCGGATGAACCACGATGTCAAGGATTTAATCAATCCCGTATACAATTCCCTTTGTCTAGCGGTATGATACTTGCCTGAGATTCGATCATCGGTATCCCGATACCTTGTTCAATCTCGTTACCGGCAAGTCTTCTTACTCGTTCCGTAACACATCATCCCGTGATAAACTCCTTGGTCACATTGTGCACATTATGATGATGTCCTACCGAGTGGGCCCAGAGATACCTCTCCGTTTACACGGAGTGACAAATCCCACTCTCGATTCGTGCCAACCCAACAGACACTTTTGGAGATACCTGTAGTGTACCTTTATAGCCACCCAGTTACGTTGTGACGTTTGGCACACCCAAAGCACTCCTACGGTATCCGGGAGTTGCACAATCTCATGGTCTAAGGAAATGATACTTGACATTAGAAAAGCTTTAGCAAACAAACTACACGATCTTGTGCTAGGCTTAGGATTGGGTCTTGTCCATCACATCATTCTCCTAATGATGTGATCTCGTTATCAACGACATCCAATGTCCATGGTCAGGAAACCGTAACCATCTATTGATCAACGAGCTAGTCAAATAGAGGCTTACTAGGGACATGTTGTTGTCTATGTATCCACACATGTATCTGAGTTTCCTATCAATACAATTCTAGCATGGATAATAAACGATTATCATGGACAATGAAATATAATAATAACTAATTTATTATTACCTCTAGGGCATATTTCCAACATTTGCCACCACAACCGAGGGAATTAATTTCATGTAAATTGGCCAGCCACAGCTCCATATTGCAACAGGGCAACATTAACTTTAAGAGTCCAATATTAATATTCTCATACATATCAAGTGACATTGGCGACCTTTTTATCATCAAATCCTCAGACACACACTCTCTCCCTCCCTCTTCCTCAGTCGCTCTCCCCCCCTCCCTCTCTCTCTCTCTCTAACACACACATATCCATCTTATTGGGTACGGGATCATAATCCATCTATTTCACACACACTAGTGCATAACAATATGGATTATGTGTATTATATTTGCCACCACAACGGAAGGAATTAATTTCATGTAAATCGGCCAGCCACAGCTCCAAGAATACGCGGAGAAGGTGGTCCGGGTCGGCGTCGGCTCCGTCCGGCGCAGGCCACGGGCCCGCTTCCAAGTGCGCCTGCGCGCCGACCACCCACGCCGGGTCCTTCAAGTGCCGCTTCCACCGCACCAACTCACAGGGCTACGGCACGGCCAGGGACAGGGAAGCCGCCCTTCTTTGCCCCCTTCATCGACCGCGGCCAACACGGTGCCGCGGCACCCGGCCTCACCGTCCTCGTCCTCCTGCACCGTCGCGACCCAGTGACGCAGCACAAGCATCGGCCTCGAGAATCAAGAACGCTCGACAACGGAGAGGGAAGGGAAGATCATATACATGTCATAAGAAAGGAAGTTTATTTACTGCTCCCTCAATGTATTGTTTCCTTTGTTTGGAGATTGATTATCGTCCGTGAGTTAAAGTAAGGTTAATGTGATTGAGCGATTTTTTTGAAAATCAATTATTTGTTTTCTAATTAATGTGATTGAGTGATTTAAGGTAGGGTTAATTAATTTAGATTTGATCTTTAGAGATTGTTCGTGGTTGATTTTACATTACTAAATAACTTGCGCCAGTATGGAAAGTTCTGATCTGTTCAAATTTCTTTCGTTGTGTGAGAGGGTGATGCGAAAATAAACCGATGAAGTGGGGGAGGGGACGAAAAAAAATCTATGGAAAAAACCAGCGAATGTGGGAGGAGGTACCAAAAAAACCATGAAAGATGAGACAAAAAAATCTGAAAGCAAGACTACCAACTGCTCCATTAGCAATAGAGATATCCCATACCAGCCTCCGCCGCACTTCCCCTCTCTCTGGCACCAAATCCACCTACTCCGACAGTTGATTCTCGTGCCCACAAGCCCTTCTGAGTGGAGGAATGTTGAGCGGAGGTCGCGGGCGTGGTGGCCAAGGGGGGCGCGGCGGCTCACCGCCGCACAAGCAAGGCCGCACGACGACAAAGCCGGCAGATCCATCCGCCCCCTGGTAGAGGAATGGCGTCGCGTTTAGGCGAGGCCGGCAGATGATGCGGGTCATGAGTGCGTACAATAATAAGTATGAACAGTCAATGTAACACAATCCCTGAAGGGGAATCCTACAATGTTAATATAGGCATTGTTGATGAATTCTTTGGAGGGTCGAATACATGTAATACTATATATCTCACATGGTATATCTATGTACAAGAAGACTACCTATTGTATTGGCATGGGCGTAACTTATCTTTTAGTGTAATTGAGCCATGGTCAATGCAATGTTGTAAATTCAAAATCTTCTTCAAAGTGAGTTTTTGCATTTAAGAAAAAGGGTTTTCCCCCGCTTTATATTATAAAGCATCCAACCGATACATCCAACTTGCCGGGGCTGCAGCACAACCAAGCCCAAAAGGAAAAAACAAGAGAAAGAAAAAAGAAACAAATGCCGACACCGGCAGATCAACTAAGCGACGAAGACCGGAAACCGTTGCACCCTACGGAGAAGTACCACCGCGTTCCTAGCATTCCGGAGCGTCGTGTACCAAGAAACACCTTCAAGAAGGAATGCGACAGCGCCGCCGCTGATGCCCGAACGGGTCCTAGAGTTTCCCCCGGTACGCGAAGGGCAGTGGGGAAGGGGTATACCCGACGCCCTTCAGGAAGGTCCGGCGGCGCCCGCAAGCGTCACCGCGTCGGAGCCGGACGAGCCGCCAGGGATTTCTCCCGACCCAAACAACCACTACCACCCCGGACACTCCGTAATGCACCACCCAATCTGCCGCCCACTAGCCTGTGCCACCACGGTCACCGCACCAACAACGCCGTCTCACTTGGGCCGCCAACACGAGACCTGGGAGCAGGCAAAGGAGACAACGGCCACGAGGGCAACAACTCGACCGACGGGAGGGGACATCCTCCATCGCTCTCGCGAGCCGACCGGACGCGGCGACAAGGACTTGCCAGGCCACGACGGCCCAGCCGGACCCATATGGGTCCGGACAGTCCCTATCCCCACGCTGCAGCACGCCGGCCAACGAAGCCAGTACCGCCCGTAGACCACCGACACCTCGCCACCGCCAGGGAGCAACGCCGCAGTGCCGAGCCGCCGGCCCGCGCCAGCACAAATCGGGCCCTAAAGGGCCTAGATCTGGGCCGAGCGGGCACCACCAGCCGCCAGCACCACCGCGCCACCCGCGACCAACGGCCGCGTCGCCGTGCCAAGGGCACCCATGGCCCACGGGACCGCCGCCGAGCCACACCGCTGCAGCCGAGCAGCACCGCCGCGGTCAGGGGGCCCCCGCGCCCCCCAACACGCGTGCGGGGAAGGAATAGCCCGCTGCCGCCAGCGCCGCGCGGGCAGGGCCCGGCGGACCACGCCGACGGCGGCGGGGGGAGAAGGACGGGAGGGAGGGCGGAGGAGAGGGAAGAGGTAGGGGGTTCGCCCGCCGCTCGGGGGGGAGCGAGCGAACGAGGCCGGTGAAGGAGGGAGGAAGGGGCGCGGGACGGGCCGGGGCGCGCGCGGCGGCGGCTGGCGACGGCGGGAGGAGGCTAGGGCGGCGGCGGTGGCAGAGGGAACCCTAGTGGGGGCGGGAGGGAGCGGGAGCACTACCGGCTTCTTCGAGTTTTTGCATTTATTGGAGTTCTGCCTTGTTTCCAGGTTTGCGCGCAGTTAGCTTTCCCTTTAAGATTGAGAATTAGTTCCATCTCCAAAGACGTATGCTTTACTTTTTTTTTTCTTAAAGACAATCTGTGAATATGCCAATGAAGTCGTCTGGGTTCTTTTTCCTTGCAATTAGAAACACTGTCTTCTTAATTTGTGGCAACGAACACAACAACCAACAGGTTATTCTGGCTAACTTATACTTTGCTTTGGAAGGCATTAAGACAAACCTTTATCTTTTTATTATTATTTTCAAAGCTTTAGCATCAGCCTATGTTGGATCGGCGCTGTTCGTATGCTTAAATTGTGAGCTTTCTTCTTGCAAGTGCATACTCCATCAAGGCAAGTACCACTTTATCATGCTGTAAACTGCAAAGCATCAGAATTGAAGTGTAGCAAAATGCACTTTCCTTGATTTTTATTTGCGAGTCAATCCATTTTTTCTACTACTAGGAATATGCATTCTTTTACAACCATTTTCCCCTCTTACTGTTGTGATCAAGTTATAGCAATCCAGAGATACTAAAAGTTTGTTTGTCCTCAGGCCTATGACGATGATGATTAATTAGACATACTGATCATAAGAATACCTTAATATTTTATGAGCTTGGTCCTTTTATAAGTACAAATACATGTGAGCATGAAAAATAATGGCATGCATGTATATTTGATGGTTTATCCTCCTTCTCACATTGTGATGTGTGACGTCTCAGTCACTTTCAGTTTGTGACTGATGCCTACATACTGTTGGGCAATGTTTTAATCTATGGATCACCAGAATGACCCGGTTAAAAATTTCTAATCTTAGGACTGCTCGCCCTCAAACCGACTGGGGCCATTTCTCTTATTAAAAAAGACAACATAGACGTATGCACAGGCTTTTCGATGGGCTGCAGTGTCACCGCGCCTCTGCATGCTAGTTAATCTATCAATGTAAACTATGCCACCTCATTAAATCGTGCATTCATTTTCCCTTGGGAATCAAGTCATGCATCTCAATAACTATTCAATTTTCACGCTAATTTTTGTGTGGTCATGAACGATACACTCGTCAGACGTTTGAAGAAAAAACATATAGTTCACGCTTTCTTTTTTCTTTTTTTATACACCATCTTGTCATATACTTTGATTGTATAAAATCATGAGCTAATAACACTCTTACATTTATATTGTAATTAGTTTTAGGTGTTTTAAGCACTTATTGATTATTGATGCATTTGTTTTAACATGGTTTCCGTGTTAGCGCGCAAAGCATCATCTAATTTTGTTAGTCCATAAGTCCAAACGAATGAGATATGAGCGGCAACTTATCGGAGAAGCTGGGAGGGGACGGTTTATAGAAGAAGCCACCCCCAAAAAGAATATCTACTATTCAATCCTTTTGGTTATCTTTTTGAGTAATTTGACCAGGTCATGCATCTCAATGACTATTCAATTTTCACACTAATTTTTGTGTGGTCATGAACGATATACACGTCAGACGTTTGAAGAAAAAACATATAGTTCACGCTTTCTTTTTTCTTTTTATACACCATCTTGTCATATACTTTGATTGCATAAAATCGTGAGCTAATAACACTCTTACATTTATATTGTAATTAGTTTTAGGTGTTTTAAGCACTTATTGATTATTGATGCATTTGTTTTAACACGGTTTCCGTGTCAGCGCGCAAAGCATCATCTAATTTTGTTAGTCCATAAGTCCAAACGAATGAGATATGAGCGGCAACTTATCGGAGAAGCTGGGAGGGGACGGTTTATAGAAGAAGCCACCCCCAAAAAGAATATCTACTATTCAATCCTTTTGGTTATCTTTTTGAGTAATTTGACCAGGTCATGCATCTCAATAACTATTCAATTTTCACACTAATTTTTGTGTGGTCATGAACGATATACACGTCAGACGTTTGAAGAAAAAACATATAGTTCACGCTTTCTTTTTTCTTTTTATACACCATCTTGTCATATACTTTGATTGCATAAAATCGTGAGCTAATAACACTCTTACATTTATATTGTAATTAGTTTTAGGTGTTTTAAGCACTTATTGATTATTGATGCATTTGTTTTAACACGGTTTCCGTGTCAGCGCGCAAAGCATCATCTAATTTTGTTAGTCCATAAGTCCAAACGAATGAGATATGAGCGGCGACTTATCGGAGAAGCTCGGGGGGGGGGGGGGGGGGGGGGGGGGGGGGGGGGGGGGGGGGGGGGGGGGGGGGGGGGGGACGGTTTATAGAAGAAGCCACCCCCAAAAAGAATATCTACTATTCAATCCTTTTGGTTATCTTTTTGAGTAACTAGATGATTCCCCGCGCGTTGCTGCAGAAATTTTGCCTAAATTTGATGTTATGCGTTGTTAAGGAAGATCAATCCTCCTACTTATATCATTCAAGTTTAGACAAAGAGACCAACAATCAATTACCGCAGAACCAACCGGTTAAAGTTTTCCAATATACGCTACCATTGAGCTGTTGCCAAGCTTTCAAATAAAAAATAGCTTCCTAATTCTCATGTTTTCATCCATTCTTTAAAGAATAATTTGAAACAAAGTGAGTAATAGAGAAAATTTGAAAGACCGCACTTGTCTGAAATTTTAAATCTCATAATATGCATAATCATTTCCATGTACATCTTCATCCATGCTTGAGTGGAGAGCTGTCAAGTTGAACTTGTTGCATGTTAGGAAACTACATAATCAAGACAAAAGCAACATGTGAACATCAAGATACTTTTGTTATTTAGAGAAGATACATTTATTTTGCATTAAAATCAATTAGTATTAGAATAACTTTTGGATTTCACAAAGTAATTTCACCAGACATCTTTAGCAATATACAATAGTAAGATGTTGGAAAATGTGATCCTAAAAAGGGAATGGAAGAATAGGAGTTGCGAGTGGATGATAGTATTGCCTTCCCCAATGGCTCAGTAACACGGCTGATAACATCTAGGATTTTGCGCAAAATCGACTATAGGGAAAATTAGATCAAATGATAACATTTTTGTAGGTCTTAGTTGATTTTTTTAGGATTACGAGTGTACCTAAATAGTCGTTACACTTGTATCTTTGTGAAACTCTTTCGGTGTGGCTGACCAGATAAAATGAGCAAATGTAATGTAGAATGTTCAACAAAGTTTAACCATAATGTTCATAATTCCTGTTCCCACAAAACTTCATAATTTAGGGAGCACTATATAGTTTCAGTGATCTGTGATCGACCATGTTAAAGATGAAATTGTAGAATAATTTATTTATGCCTCCATACTATATGCCTTTTTTCTAACATCTACATGAAACACTTATACAAAGGGAAGTATAGAGAAAATTATTGTGGAATTCATAAAAAAGGAAGCAAGCCATAATGATCTGCAGTAAAACATTTATGACTTACCTCAGAAACGTAAATATGCATATACCTTCAGACTATTGCATGTATTGGAAGTAACCTTCAGAAAGAGAATGCAAATTAGAAAAAAGTTAAGAGTTAGACCGCAGCAAGTAAGACATCACTTGAAATTGCTTCAGTTATTTTGTTTACCAGTTATTCCGAAGAAAATGATTACCAGCTAGCACACAGTGTATAATTTGTCCTCCAGAAGCATGAAAGAAGACGACGACTTTAGTACCCTTTTCAGGAAAGAAGCAAGATAATTTATGATGCTCTATTTACATATCAAGATCTTTAACAAAAACAGCTTGAGATAGATAGATATGGCACTTACAGATGGTGCTACTGAAGGGCCCGTAGAAGCTGAAAATCAACAGGAATAACTTGCTTCTTGTTAACTTAAGACATGGAACGGGTTTTTTAACCATACGCGAGAACTGAATGTGTTGAATTAACATTAATAAAAGTACAAACGACCTTAAAACCTTACAACACTGAACAACCGAGGGAACAAACAACAACTAATGCACATACTAACCAAGCACACTATAGCAAGGAAACAACAGTAAATGAAAACTTTAGCAACTCATCTAGCCACGTGAAATAGGAGAATGACCCGACTGTATAAATAGCCATGAAAATGTGCAGCGGTTATAGAATTCCTAGAATTTTGTATATAACCTACAGAACTTCCAAGCAAACATATTCGTTCAGATCATCAAGATGAGAAAGGCCATGCTAGCTGGCGACTGCTACTGCTGCATACAGCTACTTTTCAACGTATACCTAGTATCGTACCTGAAAGAAGCAGGCTTCGTAGCAAAGTCCTGTAGCGATGCATAATGCACACCATCATGTTTCTTCTCTCTCATATCCTCATGACATATATCATTTTGAAACAGGTTGAATTAAGCCAAACCAAACTGAAGCATTTATTTTAGCTCGCCCTTCTATACCATCCAAAATTCGGAGAGTCATCAAAACAACTATCCGCTATCAGAAACACCAAGAGTCTGTCTAATCAGCCTCTAATCATAGGGAGAAAGATGTCGTGCTTGCTCACAGATGCCCATACCTTAGCATCAGCTTGGAAAAGCAATTCCACCATTCCTGCAGTATAATCTGGTCTGTGAATTAGCCGGGGCGGAACCTGCGGGAGGAGATGGATCTATCGCCCCTCCAAGCCGTCGCTCTGAACGGAGCCCTGCCCGTCCTCACCACCAGCCCGACCCTCAGAGGACCAGCGCCACGGGCATATGTTACCCGCGTTCAGGCAGAACACCGGCAATTTCTCCGGCAGGGGCAGCGCGATAGCCGCCACATGCCCTATCCTTCTCATCTCTTCGATCGGCAGGTGGAAGGAGTCGAGCAGCCACCCGGTTGTTGGGTGTAGGTACATGTGCTAGCGGCGACCGGATGGGAGAGATTAGGAGGTCTCAGGAGGAAGATTTGTTTGGGGGCTAAGAAGGCAGACCGATGGAAGCAGAGAACGGGTTGGGAATTAAAGGAGGAAGTGGAAGTGGAATGGGAAGGGGGGCGTTTTGTGTGGCTTGCGAGAGCACTGAATCAGAGTGAAAGGGTGCTCGTGAGGACATATTGTATTGGGCCTTTAGCAGTAACTGAAGGCTTATGTGGCAGGGTTGCTGCATTGGTTGGTCCCGTATGTAAGTTGGTGGAGAACGTTGCAGAAAACAAAAATTTTCCTACTCGTTTCACCAAGATCCATCTAGGAGTTCATCTAGCAACGAGTGATTAGATGCATCTACGTACCTTGTAGATCGCGAGCGGAAGCGTCCAAAGAACGGGGATGATGTAGTCGAACACGACGTGATTCAAATCACCGATGATCAAGCACCGAACGGACGGTGCCTCCGCGTTCAACACACGTACGGAACGGATGACGTCTCCTCCTTTCTTGATCCAGCAAGGGGGGAAGAGAGGTTGATGAAGATCCAGCAGCACGACGGCGTGGTGGTGGATGCAGGGCGTCACAGTAGCAGGGCTTCGCCTATACTACGAGAGAGAGACGTAACGGGGAGAGAGGGAAGCACCAAAGGCTGAGGTATGAAATCCTCCCTCTCCTCAACTATATATAGGAGGTCCAAGGGGGGTGGTGCGCAGCCTAGGAGATCCAATCTCCTAGGTGCGGCGGCCAGGGGAGGGTTTCCCTCCCCCCCCCCCAAGGCACCTCGAGGTGCCTTCCACCACTTGGACTCCTCCGTGGTGGAAACCCTAGGCGCATGGGCCTAGTAGGGCTGGTGCCCTTGGCCCATGAAGGCCAAGGCGCACCCCCTACAGCCCATGTGGCCTCCCGGGACAGGTGGCCCCACCCGGTGGGCCCCCGGGACCCCTCCGGTGGTCCCGGTACAATACCGATAACCCCGAAACTTGTCCCGATGGCCGAAACAGCACTTCCTATATATAATTCTTTACCTCCGGACCATTCCGGAACTCCTCGTGACGTCCGGGATCTCATCCGGGACTCCGAACAACATTCGGGTTACTGCATATTCATATCTTCATAACCCTAGCGTCACCGAACCTTAAGTGTGTAGACCCTACGGGTCCGGGAGACAAGCAGACATGACCGAGACGACTCTCCGGTCAATAACCAACAGCGGGATCTGGATACCCATGATGGCTCCCACATGCTCCACGATGATCTCATCGGATGAACCACGATGTCGAGGATTAATCAACCCCGTATACAATTCCCTTTGTCAATCGGTATGTTACTTGCCCGAGACTCGATCGTTGGTATCCCAATACCTTGTTCAATCTCGTTACCGGCAAGTCACTTTACTCGTACCGTAATGCATGATCCCGTGATCAACCACTTGGTCACCTTGAGCTCATAATGATGATGCATTACCGAGTGGGCCCAGTGATACCTCTCCGTTATCCAGAGTGACAAATCCCAGTCTCGATCCGTGTCAACCCAACAGACACTTTCGGAGATACCTGTAATGCACCTTTATAGTCACCCAGTTACGTTGTGACGTTTGATACACCCAAAGCACTCCTACGGTATCCGGGAGTTACACGATCTCAGTCAAAGGAAAAGATACTTGACATTGGAAAAGCTCTAGCAAACGAACTACACGATCTTTGTACTATGCTTAGGATTGGGTCTTGTCCATCACATCATTCTCCTAATGATGTGATCCCGTTATCAATGACATCCAATATCCATAGCCAGGAAATCATGACTATCTGTTGATCAACGAGCTAGTCAACTAGAGGCTTACTAGGGACATATTATGGTCTATGTATTCACACGTGTATTACGATTTCCGGATAATACAGTTATAGCATGAATAAAGACAATTATCATGAACAAAGAAATATAATAATAATGCTTTTATTATTGCCTCTAGGGCATATTTCCAACATAAGTCCCTAACAAAACGTTGATGTGGCAAGTATGCTTAGGTGAATAGGCTGCATGTTAATACAAAATAGTTTAATGAGGATAAACTATTTAGATATTATAGATTATAGATTCGACCCATATTTTTTTCAGGAAAAAACAGTAAAGTTCAAGAAAATTCGGCTAGGCGACAGCCACATCCAAAGCCCTTTGCTTCCCAGGCCGGTTTCCCCCGGTCCCGGCGTGGCCGCAGCCGCGGTTCCTTCCTCCCCCAACTCCGAGCAACTGGCCCGAGCAAAGTATCCGTCCCTTTTCCACATCACGCCGCCCCCCACCCACCCACCCACCTCCTCCTCTTCCCACTGTTCCACCGTCTTTGCGCTCGGCCCCCTTCCCGCCGGCCCGTCCCTCGCTCGGCACACAAGCCGCCTCCGCGCCTCGGTTTCCGAAACACCCCCGGCTCCAATGGCGCTGCCCTATCTGGAGGCCGTCCTGTGTAAGATTCCGCCTCTCCGCTGCTCATTCCCGGTAGTCGCTTGTCTGCTCGCTCGATCCCTGGGGGCGTGTCGGCTTTCGATGGGCACGGGATCCGCGTGTAAACCCTAGCCAGGGGTTAGTGGGGTTCGGGGGCTTTTCGCTGCTGGATTTGCCCGTGCCGCGGAGCCGTTTGTGTGTCTGGGTAGTTTGATTTCTCTGGTGTAGCCGAGTGATCTTGATGGCTTTGGCGTGAGTCATGGGGGTGCGAGGGGTTATCCAGGTGCAGTGATCTGAGGTTTTGGATAGATTGAGTTACCTGTTAGTGTAGAGTATTCAGCATGGCAGGAACATCGGCAAAATTACATTTGACTGAAGATGGTCACCATCACCTTGATCACTGGACTTGTTTGTGCTGTCAAGCTCTGCTATGCAACACAAAATGTGGTACTGTGCAGATTTGATGATCACTTACTAGAACGAAACGAGCCAATATTTCTGAATTAAGTTACAAGCAGTAGTGCTTAACATAAGTTTGTCAAAATTGTGTGAACAGATCGTATGTGCAAAATCAAGATTTTGTATTTTTATTTACCTTGTTATCGTCATCATGATTGTTGTAGCTATTGTCTATCCCTGACATGCTCGTCTCATTGTATGTCCCTTCTGCAGGCTTTATGACTCTCAATTACATATTTGAGACATATCTTAACATCAGGCAGCATAGAGCCCTTAAGTTACCAACATTGCCAAAATCCCTGGCAAAAGTAATTAGTCATGAAAAATTTGAGCAGGCGAGAGCTTATAGCCTGGACAAAAGGTGCTTGTAATACTCCACTCAATCCTTGCAACCATACCTCATTTAGAAACCATTCCTGACACCTAATTTCATTAGCTGTGTTCCCACTTAATATTCTCTGTATCTTTTTAGATCGTCTGTACTGACAGGTATACTTCCTCTTGCAGCAATTTCAATTTTGTACGTGAGGCCATAACTATAGTATGTGATATCGTAATACTGTACTATAAAGTTCTTCCTTGGTTTTGGAAGGTAATACAAATCTTCAACTTGCTTTCCTTTACCCTTTTTGTGCAGGAGCTTGGTTCTAACTATCCTCTTCCTTTTATAGAAATCTGGAGTGTTAGTAACCAATGTTGGCCTGAATGCAGAAAATGAGATAATACACACCCTTGCATTCTTAGCAGGTGTCATGGTTTGGTCACAGGTATTATCAATTTATTTGCCTCTTTCAGAAGGCCACATGTGTTTATTAATTTTTCTCTGCTTTCGTATTCAGTTGTTTTAAATTATCTTCAAGAGTCTTTTGTACTTAATTTGGATTAGGTATATGTGGCGCATTAGCTTTAGCTCTGAAGGACCAAATGCTTGATTATCTATGGTGCTAGCTATTGCAGGAAGGAATCTAAGAATCAGGATTTAATTTCATAGTTTTTCGACACCTATAAACTCCTTGATGTGTCTTTCTTTCTGCTGATTTTGGTCCTGACAGAGATACTTCTAAAATTAAGCGGAACACTGATGCGGCACAGTTTTCACTTCTAAAATAGCTATGTTTAATGGAACGCAATTGGAATGATTGGTGCTTTTATCAGAGTTCACCTAGCCCATATCCATTTCAACAATTTCACTAGTTGTTTTTTTAACCTATAACATAAGGTGCATTTATTTTGTTCAAACGTGCATCAATTAAGATTCTGATTTCTTTAGATTGATCAATCAGCAGTTCTTTTTGAATGCTTCCATAGCACCTAAGCAGTAACCTCAATGTTGACCTGTGTTCATTGTGTATCATTATTTTCTCTTACGGCAATCCAATTTCTTATGTAAATGTGACTGCCTAATACATACTTGATGCAATACAGATCACAGACTTGCCATTCTCTCTATACTCGACTTTTGTTATTGAGGCTCGACACGGTTTTAACAAGGTACGTCTATATTTTTCAGTTTCTGCACTTCTTTTTGTGAACATAAAGCAAGTATACGTATGGATGTATTTGAATGTTGTCAACTTGTGGTGCTTTGGAGCACTTAATTCGAACATAAAGGAAATACATGTATGTGTTTGAATTGTATCAACTTGTGGTGCTTTGGAGCACTTAATAATTTGATATCTTCATTTCCTAACGTATTTATGTTGTTTTTTCTCTTGCCCTTTCTCAGCAAACATTCTGGCTCTTCATTTGGGACATGATCAAGGGAATTTTGCTGTCCGTTGTACTCGCACCACCAATTGTGGCTGCTATCATCGTCATAGTACAGGTACACCATATTTTTATGCTGTGCCACCCTCTATTCTGAACTATCATGCTAACATGCATCTTTATTAACTGTGCCTTTAAGCCTTTTTGCAATCAGATGAACACATATGTCACCTAACTGAATTACTTTATTAATCTTCTTTTTCCTGTACTGCTTCAGAATGGAGGGCCTTACCTAGCAATATATCTCTGGGGTTTTATGTTTGCACTAGCTCTCCTGATGATGACAATTTACCCCATCATGATAGCTCCTCTGTTCAACAAATTCACTCCTGTGAGTATCTTTTCTTGTTGCACTGTATCAGTCATTTTCCTCATTCAATATGGTTTCGTGTGAGAATGGTATGTACATCCATGCTGTATCTGTATCTGCATAATAACTTCATGGTAAGACTGAACTTGAAGTTGCTGATTTCAACAGCTTCCCGAAGGCTCACTCAGGGAGAAAATAGAGAAGTTGGCAGATTCCCTCAAGTTTCCTCTGAAAAAGCTTTTTGTGGTGGATGGGTCTACTCGATCAAGCCACAGTAATGTATATGTTAATCAATCTGCTTTCAGAGTTTGTTTCATTGCTAACTACTTATTGATGGTCTTCTGATATGATTTCAACTGTCAATCTCTTTCAGGCTTACATGTATGGGTTTTTCAAGAATAAGCGCATTGTTCTCTATGACACATTGATACAACAGGTTCAAACAAACCACCATTTTTTGTACTATGTTCATTATTTTTTTCCATTGCGATTTGGGAACTCATGCGCAGGTTCGACTACTTGACTGTTATCCTTGTGTTTGTTTCAGTGTAGTAATGATAATGAGATAGTTTCTGTTCTTGCGCACGAGCTTGGGCACTGGAAACTTAATCACACTGCATATTCCTTTGTAGCTGTGCAGGTATTTTCTCATTCTTCCAGATAACTAATTATGTCCTCTGCGTACCAGTCAGCCAATTAGTTTTGTTGCATTAGTATTTGCATACTAGATAGGTAAGGTACCGTTTGGTTGCATGGATGGAATTGTGTTTGGTAATAAAAACGAAGTTGGAGCCATTGGATCTTAGTGTCTTCAATTTTTCTACCATACATCCAGCTTCTATTGTAGTCTTTCCCCGTTCAAGTGTTATGTTGTCCATGTACAAAATAATAAACAACACATATTGCTGCTCCAATACAACTGTGCAAATGTAATAAAGAACATTACCAAAATTTACAGACCTGGAATGCCGAGCTGATCAGAAACGACAGAGAGGAGTTCTGAGACAGAGAGAAGTGTCACAGTGAGGAAAGAAAAGTAGGCCTGACGGGCTGTGCACTAGGCTCATGTGCGCTTGCGTGACAGTGCGGGCAATAGATGGCTCGGCTCTTCCGAGTTCTTTTACTGCTTGGATTTGTCCTGGTTGTTGGAGCTATATTCCCTTTAATGGGGTATATACCTACCCAGTCCAACCAAACAAATAAAATCATGGTTTCTAAAAGCTGGATGGTCATCTCTCATACAACTTCATCCAAGCAACCAAATGCTACGTGAAGATATGGTAGTCTTCAAGTGAACATGCCTTAGCCCGGAAATCCTGTGTTGTTTTTCCTGCATCAGTTGGCCTATGGTATACTGATTATAAGGGAAGAAACAAAATTAAGCTTGGTCGGGGGCACTGATAAGAACGTGTTTGTATGAATTGAAGACACAGCTAGTTTTGAGAACTGATATAAAATCAAGCAGTATTGTTTCTAGTAAAGTATCCTGTTTATTAGTAAGAAGTGCAAGATATTTCTTCTGATGAAGCCCCTAGTAGGTGGTGCTAATCTATATAGTAGATGTAATGTGACGAGTCATAAGTAGCTACTCACGGGAACGGTTAATTAGATGAATGAATATTTAACAAAATTATTTATAGCATAAGTTAACATAAAATCAATTTTAAGCATGCAAGGGGTTATACTGTTACAGGCACCTTCATGTGTGTTGTTCTAGTGTTACTGATAGAATTTGTGCAACAATGCATCATAAAATCAGTTTGTGTCCCCATTGCATTGGTTGCTGGGAAACTATTATTTGATTTGATTAAAGAAAAGAAAAATCAAGCATCTCAAGCATTTTTTAGATGTTTAAAATTCCTTTGTTCACCTCATTTTCTACTTGCAGCTGCTTACATTTATGCAATTCGGAGGATACACTCTTGTAAGGAATTCCAAAGATCTCTTTGAAAGTTTTGGTTTCGAGGATCAGCCTGTAATCATTGGACTGATCATTTTTATGGTATGTCATGCTCGTATTTGTAAGAAGTATTATCGTGCTATTATCTTTCTGTGGAGATGTTTTAAGTACAATTTCCTCCCTAGCAGTAGTATCTTCGTGAAATGAAAATGAAATCGAATGTCAGCTGTTTACATCTTTCATTTAAACTTGCAGTGAGATGCACTTTCTACAGATTTTCAGCATTGTTACTCCATTGACACATACATTCTTTTCATGACAGCACACCATTATACCCATCCAACACCTTCTGAGTTTTTGCCTCAACCTTGTCAGCAGAGCATTTGAATTTCAGGTTCTCTCTTCTATTCATCTCAAGTTTTCCGTCGTGACAGCTTTCAAACATTTGGTCGCATACCTAATCCTATCTCAATGTCCAGGCTGATGCTTTTGCCAAGAACCTTGGGTATGCTCCTGAGCTCAGGGGAGCCCTTGTTAAACTACAGGTAACCATTTAAAGGCCTTTTGATTTTTGCTGCTTTTCTTATAGTTGACCATGGAGTCGGTGTTATTTTTCTACTGGACATTGACACCTTGCTTCAAGATCTGACCATAATCGATCACTAGATCAAGCAACTTACTTTCTCTCAAAATTCAATGCTGGTTTGAGAAACTACTAACATCCTCTTGTTTACTCTTGCTTTATTCTCTTATGCCTCTTTTTTTTGGAAGCTCTTACAGCTCTCCTTTACTAAACTTATAGTACGTACCATTAATGTAGTATAGCGGTGCGGAGATTTGAGTTAATTAACTTGATATATGCTTGAAAATTTCAGGAAGAGAACTTATCGGCAATGAACACAGATCCGTGGTACTCAGCATACCACTACTCCCATCCACCCCTTGTTGAAAGACTGTCTGCTCTTGAAGACCTGGACAGCAAGAAAGAGAACTGATGGGAGATTATCTCATACTTGATGCGCATATGCCAACTATCATGGCATTGCTTCAATCTCAATGTAGTATGGATGTTTAGAGGGATTTATATGCAGACAGGGATCCGTATGAAAACGTGCTCCTCTAGGTTAAGATATGTATCATTCATCCATTGGCTTACTGTCTTATTGACATATACACACAGGATTGTTGGTCCTTTAACATTGACAAATAGAAGCTGATCAGCTACGAGATGTTCACATGCGCTGGTGCATCTTCTGTCCTCCAAGTTGACGTGTTACCTTGACCTTCTATAACTATGCTTACAACAATGCCGTATTAGAATTGTCTCTTGTGCAACAGAGTTTTATCGTGTTCAGATCAAACTTAAAACTCTTTCGAGGCGTGTCTTGCTTTTGGTCTTTTTCCCCTAGGTGACTAGGGTTTCGTTTTCCTCTGGCGGTGGTGCGACCCCAGAGTTTCTCTCTACCAGCGATCGATCCCTCCTAATTGCCTGCTGCTCCTCGTCGTCTAGGGTTGGGGGAAGCTTTGCTTCTTCGCGGCCTTGTTCTGCACGAAGTCTCAGGAGTCTTGGCGGTATTCAAGATGGAAGCGGGCAGCAGTAACCCTAGTAAAAAGACTTCACATAGCGAGGAGGTTGAGGAGTTGCTCGGCAGATTGGCTCTCCATGAAGATGAGGGCGACGATTTCGTATGGGAGGAGGAGGAGGAGAATCTGCCAGATATTCAAGCTAAGTGGTTAGCAATTGCGAGGGTACACACAGACAAGGGATTCAGTCCGTGGCTTTGTACGCGGACATGAGGTCTGCTTGGAATCCCGCGAAGGATGTGCGATGGCGTATGATTGATACCAATTTGTTCAGAGTGCAGTTTGCATGTCTTGGCGATTGGAACATGGCGATGGCTCAGGGACCTTGGTTATTCAGGAATCAAGCAGTAGTTCTACTGGAGTATGACGGCTATACAAATCCTAGAATGATAGTCCTGGATAAAGTAGCTGTGTGGGCTAGAATTTTTGGTCTACCGGACAATTACTTGAATGAGCCGGTGATCAAAGGTATGTGCAGGAAATTGGGGAAGATCCTTGAGGTGCAAATTCAGTTGCCGGCTGGATATGTTGGTGCTTTTGTCCGTGTTAGAGCTAATCTTGATGTCGGCAAAAAGCTTGAGCGCTTTGTCTCCATCACACGGGGAGGAAAGAAGGACTGGTATATGGTTAAATATGAGAAACTTCCAATTTTCTGTAACAATTGTGGTTTGTTGAGCCACTGGTATGAGGAGTGTGGCACCGCTGAGCATGATGTGTCTAAGTTTGAATGGGGTGATTTCATACTGGCAGATGAATGGCGAGGAAGAGGAGGTGGCCGTGGATCAGGTAGAGGGGGTGGAAGAGGCAGAGGTGGAGCAGTGTTCGGTCGGGGTGTTGGCAGAGGTGCGCCGCCCAATGATGCAACTAATTCGGACGGGATCCCTGTGAATAACTGAAGGTATAACAGTGTGTTAAACACAAGATCTACGGGTACGACAACGATGGAGATTGAGGATCCAGATGCAACAAATACTATTCTATCAAGCCAAGACGTGAGAAGTAATTTGCTAAATATGCATGTGAAGAGAGGACCGGATGATATAGTAAGTGCCCCTGGTGACTTGGGTACGAGTTTGGCTATTGTTCCAGTACACCAAGGAGGCTCCAAGGATGCCCTGGACAGTGACGAGATTGTTGAGGATCCAGAGACTGTAATATCGGATCCGGCTGCTGTTAATTCACCCAAAAAAATGTGAGAAAGAAGTTAAAGGGAGAGGATGGCTCTGTTATTAGCAATGATAATGATGTTTTGGCGGGCTCCCTAGAGGGGCGCCGCCCGGGCCAATGAATGCCCTGATTTGGAACTGCCAGGGAGGGGGGAATTCCCGAACAGTTCGAGATTTGGCGACGATGGTGCAGTCGCATTCCCCCAAATTTGTATTTTTGTGTGAAACTCGACAGGAAGCTAGTAAGATGAGGAGATATAGGGGTCGTCTTGGCCTTAAGGGTTTTGAAGGTGTGGATAGCTCAGGCATGAGTGGTGGTTTGGCGTTATACTGGCATGAATCATATCAAGTTACTTTGCTGGGGAAGGATGATCGATACATTGATGTTTCTGTCATAACTGAGCCGAACGGTGAGCCATGGAGATTGACCGGGGTGTATGGAGAGCCTAGGGTGGAGAATAGACATCTTATGTGGTCTACCTTACAAGACTTGAGTGCACAATCTAATTTACCCTGGCTAGTAATCGGAGATTTTAACGAGGCGTTGTGGAGTTTTGAACATATGTCCCTTACACCCTGCCCTGAACCACAAATGGCAGCTTTCCGGAATACTTTGATGCTTTGTGATTTAGTGGACCTGGGTTTTTCAGCTGTGTCCTATACCCACGACAATATGAGGTATGGTGCAGCAAATGTGCGAGTCCGTTTAGATCGAGCGGT
This sequence comes from Triticum urartu, assembly GCF_003073215.2. Lineage (NCBI taxonomy): Eukaryota > Viridiplantae > Streptophyta > Magnoliopsida > Poales > Poaceae > Triticum > Triticum urartu. The sequence continues at coordinate 451,836,116 of NC_053027.1, forward strand.
GGCTACAAATTCTTGGCGGAACTTGTTCGCTTTTACAGTGTGCGGCACCTTGCGTCTCCATGTTCTGATCATGTGCAGTTATTGCTCAAGGGTGCCCCGGACCAGGAACAATGTAAAGTGCATCCACGCAGGTATGAGATATTTTGGGAAAGAGACGCCGGGCTACTAGAATTAGTCCGCAAGGCTTGGGAGGCCTATGGTGCTATGGATGATCTAGGCCATGTCAATAAAGCTTTGAGAGAGACTATGGTGTCCTTTCGGAAGTAGAGCAGTAAAAAGTTCAGATGACGATAATGTTAAACTTTGTAGCGATTTTTCGGATGAGGAAATTTCGGATGCTCTTCTCAAATTGGGCCTTTAAAAGCCCCTGGGCCAGATGGTTTTCCATCAAGATTCTTTAAGAGGAATTGGGATGTGGTCAAGACTAATATAACTAAAGCAGTGAAGGAGTTTCTCAGAACGGGTATTATGCCGGATGGTGTTAATGAGACATCTATCATTCTTATTCCAAAAATTATGAATCCAGTCAAGGTCTCCGATTTCCGGCCTATTAGCCTATGTAATGTTATTTACAATGTTGTTTCCAAATGTTTGGTTAATAGATTGCGTCCTCTCCTGGACGATATAATTCTCCTGAGCAGAGTGCCTTCATATCTGGTAGGATGATAACTGACAATGCCCTGCTTGCATTTGAGTGCATCCACCATATTAAACAGGAGAAGGATCCTACTAAGGGATTTTGTGCTTACAGAGTAGATCTATCAAAGGCATATGATCGGGTTGATTGGAATTTCTTGAGGCAAGTGATCCAAAAGATGGGGTTTTCACATCGATGGATTGACTGGATTATGACTTGTGTCACATCGGTGAGGTATACTGTAAAATTAAATGGAATCTCCTTGGATTCATTTGCACCGTCGCGTGGGCTTCGGCAAGGTGATCCACTCTCCCCGTTCTTATTTCTATTCGTCGCTGATGGTCTATCTACTATTCTCAGAAATAGGGTGAACTCTGGAATTATTTTGCCAGTGAAAATTTTTCGTAGGGCTCCGGGAATCTCTTAAAGCAAATCGTGTACAAGCGGAAAGAATTAGGTCTTGTCTTGACCTTTATGCTAGAGCTACATGCCAGTTTTTAAATTATAATAAGTGTTCAATCATGTTTGGTGAAGCATGCCCTACCAATCTTCAGGAGGAGGTGAGAGATACTCTGAATATTCAGAATGCTAGTTTCGAGGAGAAATACTTGGGTCTTCCAACACCCAATGGTCGTATGTGTTGGGGAACGTAGCAGAAATTCAAAAATTTCCTACGTGTCACCAAGATCTATCTATGAAGAGACCAGCAACGAGGGGAGGGAGAGTGCATCTACGTACCCTTGTAGATCGCTAAGCGGAAACGTTCAAGTGAACGGGGTTGATGGAGTCGTACTCGTCGTGATTCAAATCACCGATGATCCTAGTGCCGAACGGACAGCACCTCCGCGTTCAACACACGTACAGCCCGGTGACGTCTCCCATGCCTTGATCCAGCAAGGAGAGAGGGAGAGGTTGAGGAAGACTCCATCCAGCAGCAGCACAACGGCGTGGTGGTGATGGAGGAGCGTGGCAATCCTGCAGGGCTTCGCCAAGCACCGCAGAAGAGGAGAAGAACTTAGGAGAGAGGGAGGGGCTGCACCAAAAGCAAAAGGTGTGGGGTTGAGAGGCCCTCCTACCCGATATATATAGGGATCCCAAGGGGGGGGTGCGGCCAGCCCCTAGGAGATCCAATCTCCAAGGGGGCGGCGGCCAGGGGAGGTTTCCCCTCCCCCCCAAGGCACCTAGGAGGTGCCTTCCCTCCTTGGGACTCTTCCTTAGGGTTCCCCTTTCACCCTAGGCGCATGGGCCCTAGGGGAAGTGGCGCCCCAGCCCACTTTGGGCTGGATCCCTTCTCACTTCAGCCCATGGGACCCTCCGGGATAGGTGGCCCCACCCGGTGGGCCCCGGGGACTCTTCCGGTGGTCCCGGTACAATACCGATGACCCCGAAACTTGCCCCGATGGCCGAAATAGGACTTCCTATATATAAATCTTTACCTCCTGACCATTACGGAACTCCTCATGACGTCTGGGATCTCATCCGGGACTCCGAACAACATTCGGTAACCACATACAAGCTTCCTTTATAACCCTAGCGTCATCGAACCTTAAGTGTGTAGACCCTACGGGTTCGGGAGACATGCAGACATGACCGAGACGTTCTCCGGTCAATAACCAACAGCGGGATCTGGATACCCATGTTGGCTCCCACATGTTCCACGATGATCTCATCGGATGAACCACGATGTCAAGGACTTAATCAATCCCGTATACAATTCCCTTTGTCTAGCGGTATTGTACTTGCCCGAGATTCGATCGTCGGTATCCCGATACCTTGTTCAATCTCGTTACCGGCAAGTCTCTTTACTCGTCCGTAACACATCATCCCGTGATCAACTCCTTGATCACATTGTGCACATTATGATGATGTCCTACCGAGTGGGCCCAGAGATACCTCTCCGTTACACGGAGTGACAAATCCCAGTCTCGATTCGTGCCAACCCAACAGACACTTTCGGAGATACCTGTAATGCACCTTTATAGTCACCCAGTTACGTTGTGACGTTTGGTACACCCAAAGCACTCCTACGGTATCCGGGAGTTGCACAATCTCATGGTCTAAGGAAATGATACTTGACATTAGAAAAGCTATAGCATACGAACTACACGATCTTTATGCTAGGCTTAGGATTGGGTCTTGTCCATCACATCATTCTCCTAATGATGTGATCCCGTTATCAACGACATCCAATGTCCATGGTTAGGAAACCGTAACCATCTATTGATCAACGAGCTAGTCAACTAGAGGCTTACTAGGGACCTGGTGTTGTCTATGTATCCACACATGTATCTGAGTTTCCTATCAATACAATTGTAGCATGGATAATAAACGATTATCATGAACAAGGAAATATAATAATAACTAATTTATTATTGCCTCTAGGGCATATTTCCAACAGTCTCCCACTTGCACTAGAGTCAATAATCTAGTTCACATCGCCATGTGATTAACACTCACAGGTCACATCGCCATGTAACCAACATCCAAAGAGTTTACTAGAGTCAATAATCTAGTTCACATCACTATGTGATTAACACTCAATGAGTTCTGGGTTTGATCATGTTGCTTGTGAGAGAGGTTTTAGTCAACGGGTCTGAACCTTTCAGATCCGTGTGTGCTTTACAAATCTTTATGTCATCTCCTAGATGCAGCTACCATGCTCTATTTGGAGCCATTTCAAATAACTGTTCTACTTGGAGTTATTCTAAATTGTTGCTCCATTATACGTATCCGGTATCTCTACTCAGAGCTATCCGGATAGGTGTTAAGCTTGCATCGACGTAACCCTTTACGACGAACTCTTTTTACCACCTCCATAACCGAGAAACTTCCTTAGTCCACCAGTTACTAAGGATAACTTTGACCGCTGTCCTGTGATCCATTCATGGATCACTCTTGTACCCCTTGACTGACTCATGGCAAGGCACACTTTAGGTGCGGTACACAGCATAGCATACTGTAGAGCCTACGTCTTAAGCATAGGGGACGACCTTCGTCTTTTCTCTCTATTCTGCCGTGGTCGAGCTTTAAGTCTTAACTTCATACCTTATAACTCAGGCAAGAACTCCTTCTTTGACTGATCCATCTTGAACACCTTCAAGATCATGTCAAGGTATGTGCTCATTTGAAAGTACCATTATGCGTTTTGATCTATCCTTATAGATCTTGATGCTCAATGTTCAAGTAGCTTAATCCAGGCTTTCCATTGAAAAACACTTTCCCAATAACCCTATATGCTTTCCAGAAATTCTACATCATTTCTGATCAACAATGTGTCAACAACATATACTCATCAGAAATTCTATAGTGCTCCCACTCACTTCTTTGGAAATACAAGTTTCTCATAAACTTTATATAAACCCAAAATCTTTGATCATCTCATCAAAGCGTATATTCCAACTCCGAGATGCTTACTCTAGTCCTTAGAAGGATTGCTGGAGCTTTGCATACTTATTAGCATCTTTCAGGATTGACAAAACCTTCCGGTTGTATCACATACAACCTTTCCTCAAGAAAATCGTCGAGGAAACAATGTTTGACATCCTATCTGCAAGATTTCATAAATAATGCAGTAATCGCTAATATAATTCCAACAGACTCTTAGCATCGCTACGAGTGAGAAAGTCTCATCGTAGTCAACTCTTTGAACTTGTCGGAAAACATCTTAACGACAAGTCGAGCTTTCTTAATGGTGACATTTACCATCATTGTCCGTCTTCCTTTTAAAATCCATCTACACTCAACAGCCTTACGACCATCAAGTAGTTCTTCCAAAGTCTACACTTTGTTTTCATACATGGATCCTCTCTCGGATTATATGGCCTCAAGCCATTTATTGGAATCCAGGCCCACCATCGCTTCTCCATAGCTCGTAGGTTCATTGTTGTCCAGCAACATGACTTCCAAGACAGGATTACGTACCACTCTTAAGTAGTACGCATCTTGTCATCCCACGAGGTTTGGGAGTGACTTGATCCGAAGTCTCATGATCAATATCATAAGCTTCCACTTCAATTGGTGTAGGTGCCACAGGAACAACTCTTTGTGCCCTGCTATACACTAGTTGAAGTGACGGTTCAATAACCTCATCAAGTCTCCACCATCCTCCCACTCAATTCTTTCGAGAGAAACTTTTCCTCGAGAAAGGACCCGATTCTAGAAACAATCCTTTATTGCTTTTGGATCTGAGACAGGAGGTATACCCAACTGTTTTTGGGTTGTCCTATGAAGATGCATTTATCCGCTTTGGGTTCGAGCTTATCGGCCTGAAACTTTTCCACATAAGCGTCGCAGCCCCAAACTTTTAAGAAATGACAGCTTAGGTTTCTCTAAACCATAGTTCATACGGTGTCATCTCATCGGAATTACGTGGTGCCCTATTTAAAGTGAATGTGGTTGTCTCTAATGCTTAACCCATAAACTATTATGGTAATTCGATAAGAGACATCATGGTATGCATCATATCCAATAGGGTGCAGTTATGATGTTCGGACACACCATCACACTATGGTGTTCCAGGCTGTATTAGTTGTGAAACGATTTCCACAATGTCTTAATTTTGTGCCAAACTCGTAATTCAGATATTCATCTCTATGATCATATCATAGATCTTTTATCCTCTTGTCACGACGATCTTTCAACTTCACACTGAAATTACTTGAACCTTTCAATAATTCAGACTCGTGATTCATCAAGTAAATGTACTCAACATCTACTCAAATCATCTGTGAAGAAAGAACATAACGATATCCACTACATGCCTCAGCACTCATTGGATTGCACACATCAAAAATGTATTACTTCCAACAAGTTGCTTTCTTGTTCCATTTTACTGAAAACGAGGCTTTCAGTAATCTTGCCCATGTGGTATGATTTGCATGTCTCAAGTGATTCAAAATCAAGCGAGTACAAAACGGTCCATTTGCATGGAGTTTCTTCATGCATATATACCAATAGACATGGTTCGCATGTCCCAAACTTTTCAAAAAACGAGTGAGCCCAAAGATCCATCAACATGGAGCTTCTTCATGCGTTTTATACCGATATGACTTACGTGGCAGTGCCACAAGTAGGTGGTACTATCATTACTATCTTTTGGTATGAACATGTGTATCACTACGATCGAGATTCAATAAACCATTCATTTTAGGTGTAAGACCATTTGAAGGTATTATTCAAATAAATAGAGTAACCATTATTCTCCTTAAATGAATAACTGTATTGCGATAGACATAATCCAATCATGTCTATGCTCAACGCAAACACCAATCTCGATGGTAGAGGGAGCGTGCGATGCTTGATCATATCAACATTGAGAACACTTCCAACACATATCGTCAGCTCACCTTTAGCTAGTCTCCGTTTATTCCGTAGCTTTTATTTCGAGTTACTAACACTTAGCAACCGAACCGGTATCTAATACCCTGGTGCTACTAGGAGTACTAGTAAAGTACACATTAACATAATGTATATCCAATATACTTCTATCGACCTTGCCAGCCTTCTAATCTACCAAGTATCTAGGGTAATACTGCTCTAGTGGCTGTTCTCCTTATTACAGAAGCACTTAGTCTCGGGTTTGGGTTCAACCTTGGGTTTCTTCACTAGAGCAGCAGCTGAATTACCGTTTCATGAAGTATCCCTTCTTGCCCTTACCCTTCTTAAAACTAGTGGTTTCACCAACCATCAACAATTGATGCTCCTTCTTGATTTCTACTTTTGCGGTGTCAAACATCGCGAATATCTCAAGGATCATCATATATGTCCCTGATATATTATAGTTCATCACGAAGCTCTAGCAGCTTGGTGGTAATGACTTCGGAGAAACATCACTATCTCATCTGGAAGATTAACTCCCACTCGATTCAAGTGATTGTTGTACTCAGACAATCCGAGCACAAGTTCAACAATTGAGCTTTTCTCCCTAGTTTGTAGGCTAAGAAAAACGTCGGAGGTCTTATACCTCTTGACGTGGGCACGAGCCTGAAATCCCAATTTCAGCCCTCAAAACATCTCATATGTTTCGCGATGTTTCAAAAACATCTTTGGTGCCTCAACTCTAAACCGTTTAACTGAACTATCACGTAGTTATCAAAATGTGTATGTCAGATGTTCGCAACATCCACAGACAACGTTCGAGGTTCAGCACACTGAGCGGTGCATTAAGGACATAAGCCTTCTATGAAGCAATGAGGACAATCCTCAGTTTACGGACCTAGTCCGCATAATTGCTACTATCAACTTTCAACTAATTTTTCTCTAGGAACATATCTAAACAGTAGAACTATAGCATGAGCTACGACATAATTTGCAAAATCCTTTTGACTATGTTCAGGATAATTAAGTTCATCTTATGAACTCCCACTCAGATAGACATCCCTCTAGTCATCTAAGTGATTACATGATCCGAGTCAACTAGGCCGTGTCCGATCATCACGTGAGACGGACTAGTCATCATCGGTGAACATCTTCATGTTGATCGTATCTACCATACGACTCATGCTCGACCTTTCGGTCTCTGTGTTCCGAGGCCATGTCTGTACATGCTAGGCTCGTCAAGTTAACCCTAAGTGTTTTGCATGTGTAAAACTGTCTTACACCCGTTGTATGTGAACGTAAGGATCTATCACACCCGATCATCACGGCGTGCTTCGAAACGACGAACTGTAGCAACGGTGCACAGTTAGGGGAGAACACTTCTTGAAATTGTTGTAAGGGATCATCTTATTTACTACCATCGTTCTAAGCAAATAAGATGCATAAACATGATAAACATCACATGCAATCAAATAATAGTGACATGATATGGCCAATATCATATAGCTCCTTTGATCTCCATCTTGGGGCTCCATGATCATCTTGTCACCGGCATGACACCATGATCTCCATCATCATGATCTCCATCATCGTGTCTTCTTGAAGTTGTCTCGTCATCGACATGCAAGTCGTGATTCCCTTGACAAGAACATGATCAATCTCATACATCACATATATCATTCATCACATCCTTTTGGCCATATCACATCACATAGCATACCCTGCAAAAACAAGTTAGACGTCCTCTAATTGTTGTTTGCATGTTTTACGTGGCTGCTATGGGTTTCTAGCAAGAACGTTTCTTACCTACGCAAAACCACAACGTGATATGCCAATTGCTATTTACCCTTCATAAGGACCCTTTTCATCGAATCCGATCCGACTAAAGTGGGAGAGACTGGCACCCGCTAGCCACCTCATGCAAATAGTGCATGTCAGTCGGTGGAACCTGTCTCACGTAAGAGTACGTGTAAGGTCGGTCCGGGCCGCTTCATCCCACGATGCCGCCGAATCAAGATAAGACTAGTAACGGCAAGCATATTGAACAAAATCAACGCCCACAACTACTTTGTGTTCTACTCGTGCATAGAAACTACGCATAGACCTAGCTCATGATGCCACTGTTGGGGAACGTAGCAGAAATTCAAAAATTTCCTACGTGTCACCAAGATCTATCTATGAAGAGACCAGCAACGAGGGGAGGGAGAGTGCATCTACGTACCCTTGTAGATCGCTAAGCGGAAGCGTTCAAGTGAACGGGGTTTATGGAGTCGTACTCGTCGTGATTCAAATCACCGATGATCCTAGTGCCGAACGGACAGCACCTCCGCGTTCAACACACGTACAGCCCGGTGACGTCTCCCATGCCTTGATCCAGCAAGGAGAGAGGGAGAGGTTGAGGAAGACTCCATCCAGCAGCAGCACAACGACGTGGTGGTGATGGAGGAGCGTGGCAATCCTGCAGGGCTTCGCCAAGCACCGCAGAAGAGGAGAAGAACTTGGGAGAGAGGGAGGGGCTGCACCAAAGGCAAAAGGTGTGTTTGAGAGGCCCTCCTACCCCACTATATATAGGGATCCCAAGGGGGGGTGCGCCAGCCCCTAGGAGATCCAATCTCCAAGGGGGCAGCGGCCAGGGGAGGTTTCCCTCCCCCCCAAGGCACCTAGGAGGTGCCTTCCCTCCTTGGGACTCTTCCTTAGGGTTCCCCTTTCACCCTAGGCGCATGGGCCCTAGGGGAAGTGGCGCCCCAGCCCACTTTGGGCTGGATCCCTTCTCACTTCAGCCCATGGGACCCTCCGGGATAGGTGGCCCCACCCGGTGGGCCCCCGGGACCCTTCCGGTGGTCCCGGTACAATACCGATGACCCCGAAACTTGTCCCGATGGCCGAAATAGGACTTCCTACATATAAATCTTTACCTCCGGACCATTCCGGAACTCCTCATGACGTCTGGGATCTCATCCAGGACTCCGAACAACATTCGGTAACCACATACAAGCTTCCTTTATAACCCTAGCGTCATCGAACCTTAAGTGTGTAGACCCTACGGGTTCGGAAGACATGTAGACATGACCGAGACGTTCTCCGGTCAATAACCAACAGTGGGATCTGGATACCCATGTTGGCTCCCACATGTTCCACGATGATCTCATCGGATGAACCACGATGTCAAGGACTTAATCAATCCCGTATTCAATTCCCTTTGTCTAGCGGTATTATACTTGCCCGAGATTCGATCGTCGGTATCCCTATACCTTGTTCAATCTCGTTACCGGCAAGTCTCTTTACTCGTTCCGTAACACATCATCCCGTGATCAACTCCTTGATCACATTGTGCACATTATGATGATGTCCTACCGAGTGGGCCCGGAGATACCTCTCCGTTTACACGGAGTGACAAATCCCAGTCTCGATTCGTGCCAACCCAACAGACACTTTCGGAGATACCTGTAATGCACCTTTATAGTCACCCAGTTACGTTGTGACGTTTGGTACACCCAAAGCACTCCTACGGTATCCGGGAGTTGCACAATCTCATGGTCTAAGGAAATGATACTTGACATTAGAAAAGCTATAGCATACGAACTACACGATCTTTATGCTAGGCTTAGGATTGGATCTTGTCCATCACATCATTCTCCTAATGATGTGATCCCGTTATCAACGACATCCAATGTCCATGGTTAGGAAACCGTAACCATCTATTGATCAACGAGCTAGTCAACTAGAGGCTTACTAGGGACATGGTGTTGTCTATGTATCCACACATGTATCTGAGTTTCCTATCAATACAATTATAGCATGGATAATAAACGATTATCATTTACAAGGAAATATAATAATAACTAATTTATTATTGCCTCTAGGGAATATTTCCAACAGTATGTCCAAAGGCAAGTTTCAAAATTTAGAAGCACAACTCTTGAAAAGACTTGTCCAATGGGGTGATGGCCATCTTGCTCAGCCAGACAGGGAAGTTCTTATTAAATCAGTGGCGCAAGCACTTCCTACATATATTATGGGTGTTTTTAAACTGCCTTTTTTCTGTTTGTGATGATTTAACAAACATAACGTGGAACTTCTATTGGAGTTCGAGGGAAGGAAAACGAAAGGTTCATTGGAAGGGTTGACAAAAACTCCAGCAGCCAAAATGTAAAGGCGGAGCTGGGTTTCGGGACTTTCGGATATTCAATCAAGCACTACTCGCGCGCCAGGCATGGAGACTGTTGACAAAGCCGGACATCCTATGTGCTCAACTTCTTAAAGCTCGGCATTATCCAAATGGGAAGCTAGAGGACACTGTGTTCGCAGGTAACACCTCATCCACGTGGACGGCGATTTCTCATGGCCTAGATCTTTTGAAGAAGGGGCTGATCTGGAGAGTCGGCAATGGCCAGCAGATAAGAATCTGGAGAGACAGCTGGATTCCAAGGCCTTTCTCATATAAACCTATCTCGCCACAGGGTACGTGTCGGTTCCGCTTTGTCTCCCAGCTGCTCAACAACAATGGTTCATGAAATGCAAATTTGCTGCAGTCTATTTTCTTGCCATGTGATGTTACAGAGATCCTAAAAATTAGAGCCTCACCAAGACTTGGAGATGACATGCTTGCATGGGGACGCGGAAGATTGGGAGCCTTCTCTGTGAAATCTGCTTACAACATGGCTTTTGAAGAAACCTGCAAAATGACTTCAGTTGCAACTAGTTCGGCGCCTGATGGTCGTAGGACGTGTTGGAAAATGATATGGGGTAGCAACGTCCCACCTACAATCAAGAATTTTGCATGGCATGTGGGTATGAACTCGCTTCCAACTTGGGAAAATAAACACAAGCGAGGACTAGAGGAGTCAGATGTGTGCCCAGTGTGTGACAGAGAAACTGAATCTTCCGTCCATGCTTTATGTCGCTGTCCCCTAGTCGTGGACCTTTGGAAGTGCATGGGGGAGGCATGTCGTCTGCCAAGATTGAGAGATATCAGTAACACGGGGACCGAGTGGCTCCTTGATATTTTATTTCCGCTAAGTGAGATTGAACGGGCAATGCTACTCTTCACACTATGGAGGTGTTGGCACAATCGGAATGAGGTTGTTCATGGCAAGATTCCACCTTCGATGGATGTCTCAAAGCAATTCTTGTGCAGCTACCTTGACTCGCTACTTGCGATTGCTCAAAACACAGAGTGTGATCCTTTGAAGCGAAAAGTTGTAATAACTTATACTAGTACCAAAACACCACATGAAATAATAGGTCAGGACCCACCTGTTAGGTGTGTTCCTCCACTGACGGGTTGGGTCAAGCTCAATACAGATGAATTATGGACAGAGGAAGGTGGAGCAGGAGCAGGCATGGTTCAGCGTGATTGTCTTGGAAAAATTATTTTCTCTTCTTGTAAGGTGCTTTTCTCCCGCCGAGATGCACTTGAGGCCGAACTATGTGCTTGCATGGAGGGTATTTCTCTTGCTATCCAGGGATCGGAGCTGTCGATTTGTGTGGAAATGGATTCTGTAGTGGCAGTGAATATGGTTAAGGACAGAGACACGGACAGGTCTATATTTGCCTCCTTGGTGAATGAGATTAAACACTTGATGTCCCTTCATACAACTAGTGTATTTCATATCAATCGTAACCAAAATGTGGTTAGCGATTATTTAGCTAAATTTGCAAGAATTGAAGGTAGAACAATAGTTTGGTTGGGCTCTGGTCCCCCACACGTTGTGGATTTGTGTAAACTGAATTATAATTTCCTGGATCCTTGATTAATACAAGTCTTACTCGCAAAGAAAACAGAGTTTTATTGTGCGTTTTTGGAACAAAAAAATCAGTTTGAATTCCCCTGTCGGATCTACATCCAACAGACCATGGTCTTCTTCCTCTTCCGAGTGCCGTTATTGCACGTACCTTACTGTCGCCCTGGCCTTCTCTCTAAACCCCACCATGAATCTGTTGCCGGCAACCTCCCCGCACCTGAACCCATCAGCCTCCGATGCCCCTCCATGTCATCCTCGGCTCTGGTTTGCTCTTGTCACCATGGCACCCTGTCTCCGCCTCAAAGGTTGCGCGGATTTAACTGCCAGCAGCGCCCCTTTCTCTGCCTCAAAGGTTTGCGACGACCGAATTTTTTTTGAACGAAGCAGCGCTGAAGAATTGGAAACGCCAAAAAAATATTACTGGCCACACATTTAATAACATTTAGTCTCCCCCTCTCCGGAGAAACACTAGTTGTGAAGAAATCAATAATAGATCAATAAGGCGCCCTCTTCCATCGAGCCATTGCGAGCGAAGTCGTCACCCAACTCTTGATAACGGAAATGATAAATCCCGAACGTTCGAGATTGAACCATGGCAAATCGATATCGAAAATATTCAATTTGTCATGGTTAAATCCCAAATATCTGGGTGTTATCTGGGTCATTTGATAAACATTTATTTACACAATCGCATTAGTATGGATAGATAAATCACGAGCTAACGTATTAGAATATTTATATTCCAATTGCAATTTAAGGGGATTTTTCTAGTAATTTAATAAGTTTGAGAGAGAGAGGGGGAGAGAATAAATTGAGGGGGGGGGGGGGGGGGGGGGGGGGTATCCAAATGCCGTCTCCGCTCAAAAACATTGCCGCCCCGCTCACTCCAGTGCGGTACCTCAAAGTGGTTAATCCATTCACTCAGAGCTCCGATGCTCTCGCTCTCGGCTCCTTCCTCGCCCCCGCCCTCGCCACCTACCCGCAGCACCGCCGCCGTCGGCCTCCTTCGTGGGGCCGCGGGGCGGCGCGACGCGCCGCTCACCGCCGCGCTCCACGCCGTCCTCCTCAAGTCCGGCGCGCTCCACTCTTCCCAGCCCCTCGTCGCGTCCAACTCCCTCCTCCACGCCTACCTCCAATGCGGCCTCCACTCCCACGCGCTCCACCTGCTCGACGAAACGCCGCGCCGTGACGCCGCCACCTACTCCGCCCTCATCTCGCTCCACTGTCGCCTCGGCGCGCCCCTGGACGCCGTCCGCGCCTTCGTGGACATGCTGCTGGCCCACGACGCAGACGAGGGCGACGCCGCCGCCGTCCGCGCCAACGAGTTCACGGTGGCCGCGCTCCTGCAGGCCTGCGGGCTCGCCAAGGATGGGAGGCTGGGGAGGATGGTGCATGGCTACCTCGTGACAAATGGCTTCTGCGCCGACCCCTTTGTGGTCGGCTCGTTGGTCAATATGTACGCCAAGGTTGGGGATGTGGTCAGCGCGCGGAGGCTGGTTCTCAGATTGGCTTGCAGGGATGTCGTTTCCTGGACTGCTGTTATATCAGGGTGCGTGCTCAACGGGATGCTAGCAGAGGCTCTCGGTGTGTTTGTCATGATGCTGGAAGATGGTGTCCTTCCCAACAATGTTACAATGCTGAGTGTCATTCAGGCATGCTCTTTGATGGGCCACTCGGGATTGTTCAGTCAGGTGCACACTCTTGTTGCTCGGTTGGGCCTCGAGGAAGATGTTTCGGTGGTGAATTCTCTCATCATGATGTATGCAAAGAATGGCTTTATTGAAGAGGCTGCACGGCTTTACGAGGATCTGTACCTCAGGAGAGGGACTGTGTGCTCTAATGCTGATGTTCTTGGCGCGCTTCTTTATGGTTGCACGGTTTCAGCATCCCCGCTTTATGGGAGAGAAATCCATGCACACTTGATTAAACTGAGTGCTCTTCCAAGCATCAGCATTGAAAACTGCCTCATGGGCATGTATGCTAGATTCGAGCGAGTTGACGCAACGTATTTGGTGTTTAAAGGCATGAAAGTTAAAGATATTGTTTCGTGGAACACCATGATCTCATGCCTTGCCAAGAGTGACTATGTAAATGAAGCCTTGGACCTTTTCAGCACTCTTCATAGTGGTGGTAGTGGGCTTGTGCCTGATTTTGTCACGGTCTTGAGTGTAGTTCAGGCATGCTCCAATGCTGGATTACTTCTCCAAGGGCAGATGCTCCATGCATACATCGTAAAATATGGTTTTGTGCACGATGTATCGATCTCCAATGCTCTAATAATCATGTATGCAAAGTTAGGAAGGATTGATTCCGCTGAGAAGATCTTTTGGCGGATGGATGTTAAGGACCTTGTTTCCTGGAATTCGATGATCAATGCTTATGGGATACACGGAGATGGCCATTCGGCTCTAAAGTATTTCCACCAGCTGACAGATGTTGGAGCACATGCTCCTAATGCTATCACGTTTTTGAATGTGATATCTGCTTGCAGTCACTCTGGTTTGATTTCAGAAGGATACAAGTGCTTTGAAAGCATGAGAAGGGACCATGGAATTGAGCCTGGCATGGATCATTATGCTTGTGTAGTGGACCTGTTTGGAAGGTCTGGGAGATTTGCCGAGGCAGAAGAATTCATCAGGGATATGCCTGTTCCTCCCAACTCGTCCATTTGGGGACCTTTGCTGGCTGGTTGCCGGCTTCATGGGAATGTTGATCTTGCAGAAAAGGCTGCTAAAGAACTACTAGCCTTGGAACCTGACAGTGATATCTGGAGAGTCTCCTTGTCAAATATCTACGCATCGGCTGGGAGGTGGAAAGACTCTGCAAAGATTAGGACTGAAATGAGGAGAGTCGGTTTGAGAAAGGAGACTGGTTGGAGCTTTGTAGATGTAGGAGGGGTTGAGGGTTTTAAGTTTGTGTCGGCAGATACAAGGCATCGTGACGCTGAAAAAATATATGCAGTATGGCACAGTATGAACAAGCACATGGCAGATGTAGCTGGTGACGTGCATCAGCTGAGTCTGGTGAGTGTAAATTAGTTGATGACAAATGCTTGGTTTCGTTATGCCAGAGTTACAAAGGTGAACTTTTGTAATTCACTAGACTGTGAACTTACTGACTTGAAATCACACCAGATCTATTAATTTGTGTTCTGGGTGTAGTATAAAGCCATCAGTAAAACTGGCAACTACATATAATTGACTCTGGAAGGAAACTGAGGACGCTGCGGTTAGCATGTTAACTTAAAACTATGTTTCGTGATCTTGGTGTAGTCATCTAAATTGCCTGCGTTGTAAAGGTAATAGTCCTCACGATCCAACATTGCAATATGCCAGCAGAAATGGAGGAAAATCTTGCTGATATGGAGTTCTTATGCTAATATGGTTGCTGAAAGCAGCAAGGATTGGCAATACGAAATATAGGTTGCCCAATTTCTGCAGGGTTCAAATTTTAGCACGTATGCTGCTGTATGCTGGTGAAGATTGTGTGTGCCCATGTGCTATGTAGTATACTTCCAATATCTTAATGATACGGATTTATTAAAAAAAACTATAGTGTATATCCATATATTATTAGGTTTACATTCATTATTTTTGTTATAAATTTGTTGCAAAAATTGGACTGCATACCCATGTGTTTTGAATAGTGACCCTTCATTTTAAGTTAAGACAAATGATCACATGTAAAAAGCTCATACTAGTATATTGCTGTATAATTTGTGAATGGTCCTTAAGGTCCGGAAGAAAACAATAAGAACTTCCAAAATTATTGCTACCTAGTATACCCTGCAAGACAAGAATACAATTTTGGAACAATAAAAGGAGACACAAGCTGGATACACATTTTTTCTTCTTGTACAGTAACACTACAATACAATACAATTCCTGTATTATGTAGTATACTTCTAATGCTCTACTTGCGCATCAGGAGAACTACGGTATGAGCAGCTATACTCCTGTTTTCTCCTAGACTGTCGACTTTCTCATGCGTCTTGGCCTTGAGATTGACAACAGATGGATCTGCCCCGAGTAGTTCACACAAGTTAGATCGGATAGTCTCCTTGAATGGGCTAATTTTTGGTTTTTGCAAGATCAATGTAGCATCAAGGTTCCCCAGCTCATAGCCTGCTTGATGCATTAGCTTTACCTGATGCATAACAATAATAAAATGTTAAGCAGATACGTGCTCACTTAAATTGCATCAACCTAGCACCAAACGATACTTCCATCAGCTCATATCTTCAAAACTGGAATGCTTCGATGATATTGTATCACACAAAATTCAGATTCAGGGGCGAATATAATAATCAATAATGCTCTAATTGGATATATTCTACACCCTCTGTTCCTAAATATAAGACGTTTTGGCAGTTCAATTTAAACTGCCGAACTGCCAAAACGTCTTACATCTAGAAACAGAGGTACTAGTGTCAAAAACGCTCTTATATTATTGGGACGGAGGGAGTAGTACATAACATTGGGTGAAATGACAAAAAATACTGTGCGATGTCAATGTGAAGAGAAAACAAGGTGATTTCACTGATCGATGGGATCATGAAGAAAAAGCAGCACAAAATTCAGATTCCGGTGTGAATATAGGAACCAATAATGCTCCAATTGGATAAATTGTACATTACATCTGGTGAAATGACAAAAATACTGCTCGATGCCTAAACGAAGAGAAACTACTAGGATGATTTCAATGGTCGATGGGATCATGTAGAAAAAGCAGCACATAATGAGCTCAAATTGCAAGGCATAGGGATATTTTATCCAAAAGTCCAGGATGCAGTCAACATTCAAAGCACATGGTACATGCCTTTGTACAAATTCCAAAACGTGCAATACTTTTTGTCCTGGAAGAGGAGAAAAGTCAAGACCGAATTTGCAGTCAGCATGGTGTTGATGCAGGAATGAAATAGTCAAAAAGAAAATAAGCAGGTGATGATCTGCGATGTCTTCAAGGAAGGATGTTTTTGGAGAATTTCCATAAAACGGATGCATTTTAGTAAGGGGAAGAAAAACTTGTTTCCCCAAAGAAGATATGAACAAGTTGGGTCACGTAACACTTAACAGTCTAGACATCAGACTTACCTATCGCTCATTCAAGTAAAATGAAAACTAATTTTCCGACACAAGTGCTATGTGATTAGCAATTTAGAATCATTCAGAGCAACACACAAACTCTAGGTTTTGTTCTGATTAAGCATTCTACCATCCAACTATAAGACAACAATCTAGACTCATAGAACGAAAGCAACACACGAACTGTAAATTTTGTTCTGAATAAGTCAATAAGCATTTCACCATCCAACTACAGACAGTACTACTCCCTCCGTTCCAAATTACTCGTCGCAGAAATGGATGTATCTAGAACTAAAATACATCTAGACACATCCATACCTGCGACAAGTAAAAATACATCTAGACACATCCATACCTGCGACAAGTAATTCGAAACGGAGGGAGTATCTTATAATGCCCACAAAAGCTAGAGGGAATTGGCATGGGCGAATGAACTTCGGAGTGAAGTTGAGAAACTCACAGCTTCCCTCATGAACACGCAGGACTCCGCGCCCTTCCACCGGGGGTCGGTGTCCGGGAAGATCTGCCCGATGTCCGGCAGCCCCAGGGCGCCGAGAATCGCGTCCACCACGCAGTGCAGAAGCACGTCCCCTGCGCACGCGGCAAAAAATTCCACACGCCCGGTAACGCAACGAGCGAACGAACGGGAGCACAAAGGAAAAGAACAAGCAACGGTAGTAGTAGTAAAAACGGCGCGCACCGTCGGAGTGGGCGTCGCAGCCGCGGTCGTGGGGGATGCTGATGCCGCCGATGATGAGCGGGAGGCCCGGCTCGAGGCGGTGGAGGTCGAAGCCGTGGCCCACGCGGAACGGGAGGGCCGGCGGCTTCGGCGCCGCGGCCACGGCCACGGCCGGCTGGTGCTCCGCCTGGAGCGCGGCCGCCACCGCCAGGGACGGCCGCCGGGGGCGCAGGGATGGCCGGGCGGGGCAAGGGGAGGCGGGTGCGCGGGTCCTTGGCGCGGTGGAGATGGGGGAGGCCAGGAAGAGGGAGGAGGCGGAGGCCATGTCGTCGCGCTCCGACGGGCGAGATAGCGCAGCGGCCGAGTAGAGTTTCGGGGGTTCCGTTTCTCTTGGCCGTGGAATGCGAGAAAAGGCAGCGGTTTTTTGTGCGCCGGAATTACTTTGGCATTGGGGAGACGGGAATCTTGGCGTTGGAGATGCGGTTCATGGTGGCGTGGACGAGGTTTAACGTCTAAGTACTGCGGCCGGCGGTCGCTGTCTCGCCGGTCACCGGTGGCTGCCTTTGCCTAGAATTTGTCATTCGGCGAACATTTTGGTCTAGATTGGATGTTGCATAAAATACGAAATTCAAGCTTAAATGTCATTCGGCTTACATCCATTGAGAGGAATGGAAGGGTTTTCAATTCGATTTTCATTAAAAGTTGCCATAAAAGCAAATGCAAAAAAGCAATTCCCATGTAACGAACTAAATATTTGAGGGGATAAACAATGCAAACTCTTTTCTTACGAATCATTAATATTTCCTAAAAGAAATCAATGTATGAAGTTTCTACAATTCTAATTATGTAGTTCTAAAAAAGTTTCTACAATTCTAATTCTATTATTCTAAAGCACACATCATGAAAGATAGGCCAATTAACTAATATAAGAATGAGAAAATGAGGGTAACCTAGACCTTTATCCGTGCCTCATTGATGCCTTGCACAGCCGGCCGACCATGCGTCTGTGCAACGGCGCAACCTGTGGATCACCCCTTCAGCATTTCTGTTCTTCGACTAATGATCCATGCACTTGATTGGGTGTACTCTAGACAATTCCGGGATGAAAAACTGCCCTAGGAAATGGTGGAGGCGGCTTTATATGAAATAAGCAATGATATGGTGTGTACAGTCTAGTGGATGGCTAAATACTAATCAACGGGTTCAAATGCATGACATGCTTTCTATGCTAGCTGAGGTGGTATTGAATCGGTCCGATGATAGGCCTTTCTGGATGAAAAATAAGAATGAAAATTTCACTCTTAAAACCTTGTATGAGAAATTGTCTGATGTGGGACCAGACAGATCCTTTAAGCATGTGCGAGCATCCAACTGCAATCCAGAATCTAGATTTGGATCTAGTTAATTTAGAATAATGCCATTGTGACCAAAGATAACACGGTTCAGTGGAATTGGACAGGTGACCCTACTTGCCATTCTGTCCTTAAGCTGAGAGCATTCATCATCTCTTTTTTCGATGCTCTGCAACCAAGTATGTCTGGGAATTTTTTTTATAAATGTGTTGGGGCCACCAACACACGTTGGTGTTTCACCCAATATTTTGGGTGGATATCTGAGCTCATTTCTGGTAGTGGAAATGTGCAAATAGTGGGGCTTGGAAATACGTGGCCTTGTGGAAACTTTGAAATAGAGGTTGCTTTGATAAGAAACTTGCGATACCTTCAACTAAATTTGTGTGTTATGCTTGCTCCTTTATGTAATACTGGGTAGGTATGCAGAGTGATGGAGATCAGGCTATGTTGGAACACGGTGTTGCGACTCTTTGGAGGGAAGCCCTGGCTCATCGTAAGGTGGTTTAGTGGGTTGTCGATGTAAAAACTGGCGGATCTCGGGTAGGGGGTCCCGAACTGTGCGTCTAGGCTGGATGGTAACAGGAGGCAAGGGACACGAAGTTTTACCCAGGTTCGGGCCCTCTTGATGGAGGTAAAACCCTACGTCCTGCTTGATTAATATTGATGATATGGGTAGTACAAGAGTAGATCTACCACGAGATCGGAGAGGCTAAACCCTAGAAGCTAGCCTATGGTATGATTGTTGTTCTATATGTTGTCCTACGGACTAAAACCCTTCGGTTTATATAGACACCGGAGAGGGTTAGGGTTACACAAAGTCGGTTACAATGGTAGGAGATCTACATATCCGTATCGCCAAGCTTGCCTTCCACGCCAAGGAAAGTCCCTTCCGGACACGGGACGAAGTCTTCAATCTTGTATCTTCGTAGTCTAGTAGTCCGGCCATCCGGACACCCCCTAATCCAGGACTCCCTCAGTAGCCCCTGAACCAGGCTTCAATGACGACGAGTCCGGCGCACAGATTGTCTTCGGCATTGCAAGGCGGGTTCCTCCTTCAAGTACTTCATAGAAGATTTTGAACACAAAGATAGTGTCCGGCTCTGCAAAATAAGTTTCCACATATTGCCATAGAGAGAATAATATTTACACAAATCTAATCTGCTGACGTATTCCGTAGTGTGACATCGCACCACGGCCAAGCCTTTATTCGTTTTATTGTCCCACCTCAGCATGTCATGCGAGGCGGTTTCCTTGGCACGTCTCGTCGAAGCAGAGATCGTGTCCCCTTATTCCGGGATTCTCATCAATACGGGCGTGGGTAACCCAACCGCGCCATTGATTACGGCGCTTGGGGATAAGCGAGTTTTACCAGGCTGGTGGGGACACGTAGTTGCGTCCACCCATATAAGGGGATAAGGATCCACCTTTTCACCTACGCCTTCTTCCTCCTTTGCCTATCCATTCTCGCGCACTCGAGCTCCAGCGCCCAAGTCCGCACTCCCCACCTCAACCTTCTCCAGCCATGTCCAGAGCGGGAGGCAAGTGGATGGTCTCCTCCGTCACGGAGGGACACATCAAAAAACTGAGGAAGGCCGGATACTTGTCTAACGACATCGCGTACCGGCTTCCCGAAGAGGGGCAGCTCCTCCCCACCCCAAGGCCCCATGAGAGGGTAGTGTTCCTTCCCCACTTCCTCCGCGGACTAGGCTTTCCTATCCACCCATTCGTCCGGGGACTCATGTTCTACTATGGCCTGGATTTCCATGATCTGGCCCCGAACTTCATCCTCAACATTTCGGCGTTTATCGTCGTGTGCGAGGCTTTCCTCTGCATCCGCCCCCATTTCGACCTATAGCTCAAGACTTTCAATGTCAAGCCGAAGGTGGTGCACGGCAACCAGGCGGAGTGCGGAGGCGCCATGATGGGCAAGATGCCCAACGTCCTATGGCTCGAGGGCTCCTTTGTGGAGACCCTGAAGGGGTGGCAATCGGAGTGGTTTTACATCACCGAGCCGCGCGACCCTGAGTGGGTCGCAACCCCCGAGTTCCGGTCCGAACCCCCAACGCGGCTCACGTCCTGAAAAGAGACGGGCCTGTCGTGGGGCAGCAAAGGAGAGGTGACTGGACTGCAAACATGCATCCAAACCCTGGTGGACAAGCAGCTCAAGCTTGTCAACGTAGTCCAGGTCATGCTCATCCGCCGGATCCTCCTGTGTCAACAACGGGCCTTCAATCTGTGGGAGTTCAACCCGGCGCATCACCGAACTCTGAGCAGGCTCTTCGACACGACGTACGAAGACGCCTGGAAGGTGCTTTTCAAGGGCGCCGAGGCTCCCGCATCCGCTACCGAGGATCGCGGATTCAGCGCGCAGCGTCACGCTAGCGCGGTAAGTTGTTTGTACCTTTTATAGGGTATTAGTTTTTCATAGTTTAACTCTATGCGGGATCTAAGCTCCCTTACCTTTGACAGGTTTGGCAGGTGAAGTCCGGACAGATCGACTGTCCGGCTCCTTTGCCCGAAGACCCAGCCGATGCCCGCTTGGCGAAGCTGCTGGTTCCGGCACCCTATGTGGTGCCGGAGAAGAAGGCCACGAAGAAGGCCATGGGGACTCGAAAAAGTGCCCGACGTCAGGAGGTGTCGGGTTCATCATCCGACGGCTCCAAGGCGCATTCCTCCCGTGAAGACGAGGAGGAGGAAGAAGAGACCTCTCCCCCTCCAGCGGGGGGAGATAAGAAAAGGAAGGCCTCCCTAACTAGGGAGGCCGAAGGGTCCAAGAAGGGGAAAACCCTTCCTCCGGACTACTCCACCGACGCCGACGACGGCGGAGAGGAGTGGCCGCTCAGGGCCAAGCCCCTGGCGAAATCGTAAGTATCCGGATACCAGAGTAATTCATAGTATTCCTTTATTGCACAGCTTTCCCTTATATCGAATATGATTATGCAGCCCACCCAAAGACCGGCTCGATGCGTCGTCGAGCGGTTCACTGGACTCGTCGGATGTGAATTTGCTTCCGACGGCTACCTCCCCCCGCCCTACGGACGACGCCGAAGTGTTGTCCCAACAGGTTCCAAGCCAGGAGGAGGTGGTCCTGGAGGCGCCGCAAGGCAACCTCCCGGACTCCAGGAGTAAAGGGGATAAAACCCCCCAGGGCTCCAAGTCCGGCTCTAGGCCGGACACCGCTCCGGAACCTTCAAAGGTTCCAGAGTCCGGCAGGCGACCTCCTTCCAAGGGGAGCAAGCCCACCGTGCCGGTGACCCCCGTCCAACCGGAGGCACCGGACAATCTGTTGGAGGTGCTCAAAGGTGCCTCCATCGACGAGGAGCACCGCACCATATTATGAGTGCGGTGGTCCAGAAGGTTCAGTCCGCCAAGAGCGGACTGACTGAAGCTTGTGCTAGCCTTTTAACAGGCTTTGAGGTAAGTAAAGAATGTGTAAATAATATTACCGCATAGACAGTAGCCCCTGATGCTCTGTTTGGCGTTCAGGAAGAAAAGCCGAATAGAGGATCAAATAAAATTCGCATGAGTCTAACAAAAAGGAGTCAATATGCGTATGCAGGCTTCTCTGCTGGCGTCCGCCGTACTGACTGCGGAAGTGGACACGCTAAAGCAGAACCTCGAGCAGTCCGAGCAAGAGCTCGGGCGTGCCAAGAAGCAGCTCGAGGACAAGTAAGGTAAGAAATACCTTGTTTTATATATATAGAAAAAGGTGCAATTGCAAAAAATGATAGGATTATCGTGGCTATTATAGGGGCCATGTCTGAGGTGGCGACCCTTAAGCAAGCGTTGTCCGAGGCCGAGAAGAGGGCGGCCACGGAGCGCACCGAGCGGGAGAAGTATGAGGCCCAGGTTGGCAAGGTGCGGCAAGAGCTCCAGGCTCTCATGAAAAAACATGAGAGTTTGGAGCTTGACTCAAAGACGCGAGCGTCCGAGCTCGCGATGGCTATTGAAAATGCCAAGTCTGCCAAGGCCGAATCCCAGAAGACCCTCCAGGAGTTGGATGAGGTGAAAAAGATAGCGGCGGGTAAGGCATTCTTTATGCAAAGCAAACACATAAACGTGAGTTACTTGTTACTTACCCGAATCCGGAGCTCTCCAGGAGCGTTCGCAGATCTTCCCCGTAGCGTGTCCGATGCCGCCGTAGTCTATCGAGCCGAGGAAGGCAGCTCGACAGAGAAGGTGTTCTGGTCTCAGTATGCTGAGGCCGGACACCCCGTGCCCCTGAGCGACCAGCTGAAGCAACTGGTCGAGATCCACAAGGCGGCCGAACAGGCCATGAAGGGCCTCATAGTTCGGCTGTGGCCTGGAGAGGCTCTGCCTCGGAGCTATTTCGGGCTGGTGCGGCGGCTGGTGGGGGCCTGTCCAAGGCTCGAAGTCATCAAGCGCTCCGTCTGCATTGAAGGCGCCCGTAGGGCCCTTGCCCGTGCTAAGGTGCACTGGGGCAAGCTGGATGCTGAGAAGCTTGTGAAGGACGGGCCACCGCCGGGGAAAGAGCATCGCAAGCCCGAGAATTATTATACAGATGTTCTGAAGGATGCCCGCCTTGTGGCAGATGAATGTTCCACGGATGTAATTTTTGAGTAAAACTCGCTCGTTTTGTCCTGTGCGCTGAAAACTTGTTCATATGCGCTAAGCAATGCTGCTGGAATTTAAAATATTACCTTCTGTGCGGCTGTTTATCAATTCTGAGAGATGGCGAGTCGTCGGCTTCTGCCCCCGTGCCGCTAGTGCTGGGGTGTTCGGGGATAAACCTGAGCGCTCTTTTCCCCATGTTTGGGTCCTTCGAGGGAGGCGCTCAGCACAGCGAACAACGCAATCAGACTATAATGCATAAACACTCTCACTTAGCCATAGAATTCTATAATTTTAAATTTCGGTGAAGCCCCTGGTATTCGGAAGAACGAGTTCGGGGCGCTATCCACGCCTTGGCCGGACAGAGCCGACTCCTCGCTCTAAGCGGAATAAGTCTTTAGAGACTCGAAAAACCTCTCGAACAGCGACCAGCTCTCGCTTCATCATGACAGTCAGTTTTAGCTTTCTCTACTGAGGTGCTCGACCTAGCTCAACTGGGGCACAATCGCAGTAGTTCTCCTAGTGCTACCTTAGCCAACACAGCGGAACGTAAGGCACCAAAACATAGGAGCTTGGCAAACCCAACTATTGACCCAAGACATGATTCGGAGCCGATGCATATAATGCTATAAGTTCGGGGTGCCGCACTTGTTAAAGTGTTCGGACTTCTCACACCATATTGAGGGGAACTAAAGCCCCTGGCGTATTTTGGCCGTACCAAAGTGTACGAGTGCAACATGTCGTTAAGGAACATATATTTGTAAAAAAAGTAATGCAAAGAGAGACAAAAGCTATGCATTGTTTATTAAAAAAGGCTGCGATCAAAGCAAAATGATACAAATAATGCGATAAGCAAAAGGTTGGACTATTTAACATGTCCGTTCCAGGGGCAGGCTGCGAAATGGTATGCGAAACAGGTATACTGCTCGTGATAGAGACCACCTGGGAGTTTGGTAATGCAGCATGGCTTGTCTGCTTCTCTGGTTCTTGCATCGTTTGTGCGGCAATTGAACTGCCGAACAGGCCTTCCGAAGAGTGGAGTCCTGAAAGTAAGAGAAAATTAAAAAATCGGCAGCCCCTGGTGCGGTTTAAGCCGTGTTTCGGGCATGCCGTGATGGTGCCCCTCCCCCTGTACCCATGGTATTTCTAGAGCGTAGTTATGTACGCGAAGTACTGGTGTCGCATTTTTGTGAGGGCTAGGGTTGGGGCCGCATTGCTACGCCTGCTCGGAACGTGCCAGGCGGTCTTGTTGTAGGTTACTCCGGGCGCGCTTGACGGTGTCCGGACGTTTAATGGCCGGACTGGAGAACTGCCCGGAGAGGCTGCTTTGTACTTCCGCTGCAAGGGCCGCCGTGTGCTCCTCCGTTCGGAGAGAGCGTTCGGTGTTACCATTGACCGTAATTACTCCTCGAGGGCCTGGCATCTTGAGTTTAAGGTATGCGTAGTGCGGTACCGCATTGAACTTGGTGAATGCGGGTCGCCCGAGCAGTGCGTGCTAGCCATTGCGGAATGGGACTATGTCGAAGATTAACTCCTCACTTCGGGAATTATCCAGAGATCCGAAGACCACTTCAAGTGTGACTGAGCCTGTACAGTTGGCCTCTACACCTGGTATTACGCCTTTAAAGGTCATTTTGGTGGGCTTAATCCTCGAGGGATCTATGCCCATTTTCCGCACTGTATCCTGGTAAAGCAGGTTCAGGCTGCTGCCGCCGTCCATAAGGACTCTAGTGAGATGAAATCCGTCAATGATTGGCTCTAGCGCATATACGTCCCTTAACGTGCACTTCCGCTCCCTCTTGGAGATGTGGGTTGCGTATATCATGTTCACCGTCCGCACTTGTGGGGGAAAAACCTTCTGTCCACTGTTGTTCGGCGGCCGGGGCTCTTCGTCGTCATCGCTATACAGCCCCGTGTCTTTATTTTCGGCATTTAACTTGCCTGCCTGCTTGAACACCCAACAATCCATGTTGGTGTGATTGGCCGGCTTTTCGGGGGTGCCATGTATCTGGCATGAGCGGTCGAGTATTCGGTCCAAACTGGACGGGCCCCTAGGATTTCTTTTGAATGGCTTTTTCCGCTGACCGGATTTATAGCCTCTGAATCCGGCATTAACTGCCGTATCCTCAGCATTGTCGCTGTTAATACGGCGCTTCTGCTTGTTGCGACGCGACCTGCCACTACTGTCCCTGGTATCCGAATTACCAGGGTTCTTGGTCATATTGTTGCTACGAGCAAGCCAACTGTCTTCTCCCGCGCAAAAGCGGGTCATGAGTGTCGTGAGTGCTGCCATAGATTTCGGCTTTTCCTGTCCAAGGTGCCGGGCAAGCCACTTGTCACGGATATTGTGCTTAAAGGCTGCTAGGGCCTCTGCGTCCGGACAGTCGACTATTTGATTTTTCTTTGTTAGGAACCGTGTCCAGAATTGCCTGGCCGATTCCTCTGGCTGCTGAATTACATGGCTTAGGTCATCGACGTCTGGTGGTCGCACATAAGTGCCCTGGAAATTATCGAGGAATGTGGCTTCCAGGTCCTCCCAACAACCGATTGATCATGCTGGCAAGATGTTAAGCCAATGCTGAGCTAGTCCTTTAAGCTTGAGTGGGAGGTATTTGATGGCGTGGACATCATCGCCGCGGGCCATGTGGATTTGAAGGAGATAATCCTCGATCCATACCGCAGGATCTGTTGTGCCATCATATGATTCGATGTTTACGGGTTTGAAACCCTCGGGGATTTGATGATCCATTACTTCGTCTGTGAAGCATAGTGGGTGTGCGACGCATCTGTACTGGGCTATATCACGACGTAGCTCCAATGAGCTTTGTCTACTATGTTCGGCCCTACCGGATTTGTGTCCGGCGTGACGGTTACCGTCTCGAGTCGTGGGGCACCCACGCGATCCGTAGATCGATCTTGTTTGCCTTGCCTTGTCCTCCAACATATCTCGCAGGTCTGGCGCATTTTCCCGTGCCTTGGTACGGGGTGCGGCTTGAGTGGAGGGCCGAGAGGCCTCTCTGTCGCGGCCACGAGGTGGCCGGTCGGCCGTATCAAGTGCTGGTGATGTAGGTTTAAGTGCTTCCTCCTCTAATCGGGGTAGCAACATGCGCTTTGGGTAGCTCTTGGAGGGGCGTTCGAGCTTATGCTCTTCGGCCGCAAGGACTTCAGTCCATCTGTCGACTAGCAAATCTTGATCAGCTCTAAGCTGTTGCTGTTTTTTCTTGAGGCTTCTTGCCGTGGCCATAAGCCTGTGTTGAAAACGCTCTTGCTCGACGGGATCCTCTAGCACGACGAATTCGTCGTCGTTGAGGCTTGCCTCGTCTTCGGAGGGAGGCATGTAATTATCGTCCTTGACCTCTCTGTCTGCCGCTCTCTCATGAGGGCTGGCTTCTCCGCCCTCCTGTGCTGAATCTTGATGGAGGGGTCTTTCTTCGACACTCTCCGGAGTATTATTATCTCCCGTGCCGGAATCACCGTATTTGCTTTGGCGGGATTTTGAGCGGCGCCGCTGACGCTGGCGCTTAGGCTGTTTCTTGGAGGGGTCATCCTCCGCTGTTCCATCGCCATCTCCTTCTTTTGGGGTGTCCACCATGTATATGTCATACGACGAGGTGGCTTTCCAGGGCCCAATAGGCGCTGGTTCTTCATCTTATCCTGCATCGGTGTCCATACCGTCGATGTCTTCGGAGTCAAAGTCGAGCATGTCGGTTAAATCGTCGACAGTGGCTACAAAGTGGGTGGTGGGTGGGCTTTGAATTTCTTCATCGTCCGTATCCCGACCTTGTTGACCATAGTCCGGCCAGGGCTCTCCTGATAAACAGAGAGACTTTAGTGTCTTCAGAATATCACCGGAAGGCGAGTGCTGAAAGATGTCCGCGGCAGTAAACTCCATGATCGGCGCCCAATCGGATTCGATCGGCAGGGGCACGGAGGGTTCGGAGTCCGGAGAGGAGTCTGGCTCCTTGGAGTCACGAGTCTCGCGGAGTGCGGGGCTGGTGTTTGGCTCGATCGCCATTGGGATCACAGCCCCCAAGGCAGCGTCCAACCACCCATCCTCGATCGGCGCAGTTGGCTCCGAATTAAGGGTCGAAGCCGATGCGAGTGCGGCCTCCAGGGCACTGTTTGGCGGCAGAGCTAGATCACGCTCATCGTGACAGTGCGGCGCGCTCGGCAGTGGCTCGAATCCGTCGAAGATCAAGTCCCCGTGGATGTCAGCCGTGTAGTTTAAACTTCCAAATCTGACCTGACGGCCAGGGGCATAGCTTTCGATCTGCTCCAGATGGCCAAGTGAATTGGACCGCAGTGCGAAGCCGCCGAAGACAAAGATCTGTCCGGGGAGGAAGATCTTTCCCTGGACTGCATCGCTATTGATGATCGTAGGAGCCATCAAGCCTAATGGCGACGACACAGAGGAACTCTCAATGAAAGCACCAATGTCGGTGTCAAAACCGGCGGATCTCGGGTAGGGGGTCCCGAACTGTGCGTCTAGGCCGGATGGTAACAGGAGGCAAGGGACACGAAGTTTTACCCAGGTTCGGGCCCTCTTGATGGAGGTAAAACCCTACGTCCTGCTTGATTAATATTGATGATATGGGTAGTACAAGAGTAGATCTACCACGAGATCGGAGAGGCTAAACCCTAGAAGCTAGCCTATGGTATGATTGTTGTTCTGTATGTTGTCCTACAGACTAAAACCCTACGGTTTATATAGACACCGGAGAGGGTTAGGGTTACACAAAGTCGGTTACAATGGTAGGAGATCTACATATCCGTATCGCCAAGCTTGCCTTCCACGCCAAGGAAAGTCCCTTCCAGACATGGGACGAAGTCTTCAATCTTGTATCTTCATAGTCCAGGAGTCCGGCTGAAGGTATAGTCCGGCCATCCGGACACCCCCTAATCCAGGACTCCCTCATGGGTGTATGCTGGTGTCATGTGGGGCCAGCCCTATAGGCGCAAGGGACCTGCGCGGGCCGGTCCTGCACCTGCCTAAAGATATGTCATAGTTTAATTATAGTCTTTTTAGATTAGGAGTCTGGATATTAGTTGGAAAGGTTTAGTCCCGGAGAAGGTTACCCTGCCAACACCCAATTGTAATAGGAGTCTTAGTCTGGTCTTGTAATTAGGCTATATATAGCCAGCCCTTGGATCAATAAACGGAAGCAGAGAATATCCTACAACCTCTCCTCCCTTGCTCCTGCGCCCATGGTGCCCCTCCTCACCCCTTCTCCAACAATAGGCAAGCGAGGCCCTCGCCCTCGTCCTCCTACCAACCACGACTACAACCTGCGCGGCAATCAGCCGGGCTGTGACAATTTGGTATCAGCTTCCTCGTCGATCCCAGCGGCCATGTCTCCGCCACCGCTGCCGGCGCCCCTACCGCAAACCCTAGCAAACCTCGCGACCAAACAACACGAGGATCATGAGGCCTTGGTCTCCACTTTGAACAGCCTCTCAGAGGAGAACCACGCTGCTGGGACAGAGCGCGCCGAGGACCGTGCCATCCTCCAGTCCATCGCCGTGACACTCAAAACCCTTCAGGACCAGCTGGCAGACACGTCACAGCGGCAGCGTGCGTAGAACCTGGCCCTCCTTCGGCTGGAAGGCAGGGCACGCCTCAATTGGGTGGTACCGGGCTCCTGTGGCCCCCAGATGCGCCATCCCACACCGGGGCCCCGGTTTATCCAGGGGATAGGGCTCCGCGCCTCTACAAGATTGATTTTCCCCTCTTTGACGGGGCCAGCGATCCATGGCCGTGGCTGACACGTTGCAATCTCTTCTTCCTCGGGCAACGAACGCCGGAGTCGGATAAGACTTGGCTCGCCTCATACCACCTCACCGATGTCGCCGCATTATGGTATGGCCACCTCGAGACTAAGCTGGGCCAGCGGCCGTCCTGGACCAAGTTTCAAAAACTGATCGCCAACCATTTCGGACCGCCGACCCGCGCCAACCCCTTTGGCGAGCTGATCTCCACCCACCGCTCCGGCACCGTGGGATAATACTGTTGGGGAACGTAGTAATTTCAAAAAAATTCCTACGCACACACATGATCATGGTGATGCATAGCAACGAGAGGGAGAGTATCGTCCACGTACCCTCATAGACCGAAAGCGGAAGCGTTAGCACAACGCGGTTGATGTAGTCGTACGTTTTCACGATCCGACCGATCCAAGTACCGAACGTACGGCACCTCCGAGTTCAGCACATGTTCAGCTCGATGACGTCCCGCGAACTCCGATCCAGCAAAGCTTCACGGGAGAGTTCCGTCAGCACGATGGTGTGATGACGGTGATGATGTTGCTAGCGATGCAGGGCTTCGCCTAAGCACCGCTATGATATGATCGAGGTGGAATCTGGTGGAGGGGGGCACCGCACACGGCTAAGATATCAACTGTTGTGTCTAGAGGTACCCCCTGCCCCCGTATATAAAGGACCAGGGGGAGGAGGCGGCCGGCCAGGGGAGGGCGCACCAGGGAGGAGTCCTACACCCACCGGGAGTAGGACTCCCATCTTTTCCTAGTTAGAGTAGGAGGGGGAAAGGAAGGGAAGGAGAGAGAGGAAGGAAAGGGGGGCGCCGCCCCCCTCCTTGTCCAATTCGGACTAGAGGGGGAGGGGCGCGCGGCCTGCCCTAGCCGCCCCTCCTCTTCTCCACTAAAGCCCATCTTGGCCCATTAAACTCCCCGGGGGGTTCCGGTAACCCCCCCCGGTACTCTGGTATATGTCTGAAACTCCCCGAAACCATTCCGGTGTCCGAACATAGTCGTCCAATATATCGATCTTTATGTCTCGACCATTTCGACACTCCTCGTCATGTCCATGATCACATCCAGGACTCCGAAATACCTTCAGTACATCAAAACACAAAAACTCATAATACAATCATCATCGAAACTTTAAGCGTGCGGACCCTACGGGTTCGAGAACTATGTAGACATGACCGAGACATGTCTCCGGTCAATAATCAATAGCGGAACCTAGATGCTCATATTGGCTCCTACATATTCTACGAAGATCTTTATCGGTCAAACTGCATAACAACATACGTTGTTTCCTTTGTCATCGGTATGTTACTTGCCCGAGATTCGATCGTCGGTATCTCAATACATAGTTCAATCTCGTTACCGGCAATTCTCTTTACTCGTTCCGTAATACATCTTCCCGCAACTAACTCATTAGTTACAATGCTTGCAAGGCTTATAGTGATGTGCATTACTGAGTGGGCCCAAAGATACCTCTCCGACAATCGGAGTGACAAATCCTAATCTCGAAATACGCCAACCCAACAAGTACCTTTGGAGACACCTATAGAGCACTTTTATAATCACCCAGTTACGTTGTGACGTTTGGTAGCACACAAAGTGTTCCTCCGGTAAACGGGAGTTGCATAATCTCATAGTCATAGGAATATGTATAAGTCATGAAGAAAGCAATAGCAGAATACTAAACGATCAAGTGCTAAGCTAACGGAATGGGTCAAGTCAATCACATCATTATCCTAATGATGTGATCCCGTTAATCAAATGACAACGCATGTCTATGGCTAGGAAACATAACCATCTTTGATTGACGAGCTAGTCAAGTAGAGGTATACTAGTGACACTCTGTTTGTCTATGTATGCACACATGTATCATGTTTCCGGTTAATACAATTCTAGCATGAATAATAAACATTTATCATGATATAAGGAAATAAATAATAACTTTATTATTGGCTCTAGGGCATATTTCCTTCAGTCTCCCACTTGCACTAGAGTCAATAATCTAGATTACACAGTAATGATTCTAACACCCATGGAGTCTTGGTGTTGATCATGTTTTGCTCGTGAGAGAGGCTTAGTCAACGGGTCTGCAACATTCGGATCCATATGTATCTTGCAAATCTCTATGTCTCCCACCTGGACTTGATCCCGGATGGAGTTGAAGCGTCTCTTGATGTGCTTGGTTCTCTTGTGAAATCTGGATTCCTTTGCCAAGGCAATTGCACCAGTATTGTCACAAAAGATTTTCATTGGTCCCGATGCACTAGGTATGATACCTAGATCGGATATGAACTCCTTCTTCCAGACTCCTTCATTTGCTTCTTCCGAAGCAGCAATGTACTCCGCTTCACACGTAGATCCTACCACGACGCTTTGTTTAGAACTGCTCCAACTGACAGCTCCACCGTTTAATATAAACACGTATCTGGTTTGCGATTTAGAATCGTCCGGATCAGTGTCAAAGCTTGCACCAACGTAACCATTTACGATGAGCTCTTTTTCACCTCCATAAACGAGAAACATATCCTTAGTCCTTTTCAGGTATTTCAAGATGTTCTTGACCGCTGTCCAGTGATCCACTCCTGGATTACTTTGGTACCTCCCTGCTAAACTAATAGCAAGGCACACATCAGGTCTGGTACACATCATTGCATACATGATAGAGCCTATGGCTGAAGCATAGGGAACATCTTTCATTTTCTCTCTATCTGAAGTGGTCGGGCATTGAGTCTTACTCAATTTCACACCTTGTAACATAGGCAAGAACCCTTTCTTTGCTTGATCCATTTTGAACTTCTTCAAAACTTTGTCAAGGTATGTGCTTTGTGAAAGTCCAATTAAGCGTCTTGATCTATCTCTATAGATCTTGATGCCCAATATGTAAGCAGCTTCATCGAGGTCCTTTATTGAAAAACTCTTATTAAAGTATCCTTTTATGCTATCCAGAAATTCTATATTATTTCCAATCAACAATATGTCATCCACATATAAGATTAGAAATGCTACAGAGCTCCCACTCACTTTCTTGTAAATACAGGCTTCTCCAAAAGTCTTTATAAAACCATATGCTTTGATCATACTATCAAAGCGTTTATTCCAACTCCGACAGGCTTGCAGCAGTCCATAAATGGATCGCTGGAGCTTGCACACTTTGTTAGCACCCTTTGGATCGATAAAACCTTCAGGTTGCATCATATACAACTCTTCTTCCAGAAATCCATTCAGGAATGCAGTCTTTACATCCATTTGCCAAATTTCATAATCATAAAATGTGGCAATTGCTAACATGATTCGGATGGACTTAAGCATCGCTACGGATGTGTAACACCCTCGATGCGACTATAGCTCCCACGTGTCGAGGCACGACTTAGAGACATAATCACATTGAAGGCATATGTCGCAAGTTAGGCAATCTTCACAATATCCCATGTAATATAAATAATAAAGGGGAGATAACATAGTTGGCTTACACTCGCCACGTCAATCAAGTACATAAATAACATTACATCAACCAAACACTCATGGCCCGACTACGGCGCCAAAATAGAAGAAACCCAACATGCGACACGGTCCCGATCACCCCCAACTGGGCACCACTACTAATCATCAGGAAAAGAAACATAGTAACGTTGCGAGTCTTCGTCGAACTCCCACTTGAGCTCAAGCGCGTCTCCTGGAGCGGAATCATCAGGCCATGCATCTGGTGTAATAGTAATCTGTGAGCCACAGGGACTCAGCAATCTCGCACC
The DNA here is from genome assembly GCF_003073215.2 of Triticum urartu. NCBI lineage: Eukaryota > Viridiplantae > Streptophyta > Magnoliopsida > Poales > Poaceae > Triticum > Triticum urartu. The sequence continues at coordinate 451,869,011 of NC_053027.1, forward strand.
CTCGCGATCAAGACTATTTAAGCTTATAGGTAAGGCAAGGTAAATATATGTGGAGCTGCAGCAAGCGACTAGCAAAATATGGTGGCTAACTTATTCGCAAAAGAGAGCGAGAAGAGGAGGCAAAGCGCGAGCGAGAAACTAGAGAGCAATCTGCGCAAACATTACTCCAACACCGTGTCCTCTTCCCAGACTCCGCCGAGAAGAGGCCATCACCGTAACACACTCAGTTGATTCATTTTAATTAAGTTAAGGTTCAAGTTATCTACAACCGGACATTAACAAATTCCCTTCTGCCCATAACCGTGGGCACGGCTTTCGAAAGTTCAAATCCCTACAGGGGAGTCCCAACTTAGCCCATGACAAGCTCTCACAGTCAACGAAGGAATAGACCTCCTCCCAAGACGTTCCGATCAGACTCGGTATCTCGGTTATTCAAGACACTTCGACAGGTTAAAACAAGACCAGCAACACCGCCCGAATGTGCCGACAAATCCCGATAGGAGCTGCACATATCTCTTTCTCAGGGCACACTCAGATTGTCCAAACTTCTGGTAGGCCAGCCCAGAGTTGCCCCTGGTAGCCACCGGCGGCTGACAGTTTGGACCAACACTCAGAGAAGCACTAGCCCGGGGGGGTTAAAATAATGATGACCCTTGAGTCTGCAGAACCCAAGGGAAGGAAAAGGCTAGGTGGCAAATGGTAAAACCAAGGTTGGGCATTGCTGGAAAAGCTTTAATCAAGGCGAACTATCAAGGGTTTCCCATTATAACCCAACCGCGTAAGGAACGCAAAATCCGGGAACATAACACCGATATGACGGAAACTAGGGCGGCAAGAGTGGAACAAAACACTAGGCGAGAGGCCGAGCCTTCCACCCTTTACCAAGTATATAGATGCATTAAGATAACAAGATAATATAATGATATCCCAACAAGTAAATAGATGTTCCAACAAGGAACGGCCTTCAATCTTCACCTGCAACTAGCGACGCTATAAGAGGGGCTGAGCAAAGCGGTAACATAGCCAATCAACGGTTTGCTAGGGCATGGTGGGTTAGAGGTTTGACATGGCAATTTGGGAGGCTTGAAAGCAAGTGGTAGGCATCGTAGCATTGGGAGTGCGCAAGGCGATTAAGTTGGTAACGCCAGGGTTTTAGTGATTTCGAGGCCAGTGATTGTCTTGCCTCACTATAGGGCGAATTCGAGCTCGGTACCCGGGGATCCTCGAAAGCAAACTCAACGGGCTCCTCGTTAGCGAACTCGTTTCCCGGATCTACCCAAACAAGACAAACAAGCAACAAGGACACAATCAACCACGTGCAAGGATCAAACAATATGATGCAATGATGATATGCTATGCGGGATGCGATGCGGGATGCATATGCAAGATATGACAGGAAATGCAAGATCCTAGCCCCAACTTGGAAAATCAAGTGTGCCACTGGAAAGATGAGATGAAATCGCTTGAAAACGATATAAAGAACACCGGAATCGGAGTTACGGTTTGGAAATGGCAAGCGATTCAAATATGACACCGGTCTGCGATTTACAGCAAGTAGCCATCTAAATGCAATGAGATGAACATGCTACAGCACCCAAACATGACAAAAAAATACATGGCAGGGATGCATACAAGATTCTTAACAAAAGTCTAGTACTGAGCTACGGCCAATTCATCCATTAACAGGTTCAAACAAGCATGGCAAAAATGCATATGGCAAACAGATCTCAGACTTAGTGAAATTAACACTTGTCTGGAATTTCAGATCAGGTAGCCCTCTTCGGAGCAACAAAACTATATGCTACAGGACCTGAACATGGCAAAGTAAAGCATGGCATGGATCTAATCAAAGATCTTAACAAAAGTCCCTTAGTGACCTTGAGCCAAAAGGGATCAGAAAATACAATTGCAAGCATGTGAACATAGCAAAAACATAATCAGATCACAGACTTAGTGAAAACTTGCACATGCTGAAAACAGATATCAAGTAGGCATGTTTACGAGCTCGATGCACTCACTACGGTGCAAGTAATGATAAGCTAAGCATACACCCATCAAGAACACACAAAATGCAAGCTAGACATGGCAAGAACAATAGCATAGCATGCACGGATCAACTACAACATCCTCGGCAAAATTGCAAACAAGTTGACAATCTGCCCAGATTCACAAAGTAGCAAAAGTAGAGCTCGATTGACTCAAGCTAGGTTGCTCCATAATTGCAAACAAAGACATTGATGGATAAAGCACTACAAGATTAACAAAACACCCTTACTGATCATCCTCAAAAGAGGCACAGATCACTAGGAAACAACATGAACAAATGGCATCATGAGATAAACAGCTCAAGGACTTAGTGGAAATGCTAAGTCCCTGAAATCAGAATTACCAAGTGCACCACTTTGCAAGTTTGCACTAGTCACCACACACATCACAAAAATACATGGGTTGCACCTCTGGAGAGATGAAAAAACCCTTAATAAAACATATGTAGAACATCAAGGCATATCATGCACACAAAAATCATGGCAAAATGACAAAAAGCTAAATGGAGCAGCAGGTCTGACAATTATCTCAAGTAGCCATCTTCTAACAGCATTTCGGGCATCAAGATGAACTCAAATGAAAATTATGCAATGGAATGAAATGATGTACTCTCTGAGATGAACATTTTGATATGCTATATGCATGAATCGGAGCTACGGATGCAAAGTTACGGAGCTATGAACAGGGGCACTTGGATCTGGGATTCCTGGGACTTAGAAGAAATTTACCCCGCGCGGATCTAGGGTTTGACCTGGCGCACGAATCGAGGCGGAATCCGGCGAGGTGGCGGCTGCTCCGGCGAGGTCGGCTCGTTGGCGGGAAGAAGAAGGGGAGGCGAGGCCGGCCTCTCCCCGGCCGGTGCTGACGGCGGCGGCGAGCTTCGAGGGGCGGTGGGGCGGCGACGACCGCGCGGCGGGGCGGCAACGACCGCGGTGGCCGGAGCGGGCGGCGGGGAGCTCCGGTCGCCGGCGTTGGCGAGGGAGGCGGCGATGCGGAGGCGGGGAGCAGGGAGGCGCGGGGCGGCGGATGGGCCCGCGGGGGCCGGCCACGGGCCGAGCGGGCTTCGGCGGCGGGGATGGCGGCTGTGGCCACGTGGCGGCGCGGGAGAGGCTGGGAGCGGCGGCGGGAGTTGTCCGGCGTCGCCCGGACGTGTCCGGTGGCGCGGAGGGGAAAAAACTAGGGTTTCAGACGAGGGGATCCGGATTTTTCGGAGGAGGGGCTAGTTTTATAGGTAGAGGGAGATAGGAGAGTCCAAATGAGGTGCGGTTTTCGGCCACACGATCGTGATCGAACGCTCTAGATGATGGAGAAGGCTTAGGTGGGTTTGGGCCAAATTGGAGGGGTGTTGGGCTGCAACACGCACGAGGCCTTTTCGGTCCCTCGGTTAACCGTTGGAGTATCAAACGAAGTCCAAATGATACGAAACTTGACATGCGGTCTACCGGTAGTAAACCAAGGCCGCTTGGCAAGTCTCGGTCCAATCCGGAAATGTTTAATCCCCACACACGAAAGAAAGGTAGAAATGACCACCGGAGGATAACGAAGCATCGGAATGCAAAACGGACAACGGGGAAAATGCTCGAATGCATGAGATGAACACGTATGCAAATGCAATGCACATGATGACATGATATGAGATGCATGACAATGATAACAACACACGGAGACAAAAACCCGAACCCGAGAAAATAAAATAACTTAACGCCGGAAACGGCAAGAGTTGGAGTACAAATTGGGAAAGTTACATCCGGGGTGTTACAACACTCCACCACTACGAAAGGATCTCATCCCGAGATCTAGGACTGAAAGAACGCCGGGTACTCAGAACAGAGGTGATCCTCGCGTTCCCAGGTAGCTTCACGGTCGGAATGATGTGACCACTTGACTTTGAGAAATTTGATTGACTTGTTGTGAGTCTTGCGTTCAGTCTCTTCAAGGATAGCAACTGGGTGCTCACGATAGGAGAGATCTTCTTGGAGCTCAATGTCCTCGAAGTTGACGGTGAGGTCAGGAGTCTTGAAGCACTTTCAGAGCTGAGAGACATGGAACACGTCATGAACATTTGCAAAGTTTGAAGGAAGCTCGAGTTGATAGGCGAGGTCGCCTCTCTTGCTGACAATCTTGAAAGGTCCCACGTATCTGGGGGAAAGCTTCCCTTTGATACCGAAGCGACGAGTACCTTTCATAGGAGAGACGCGGAGGTAAACATGATCTCCGATCTCGAAAGCCAAATCACGGTGCTTACTATCATAGTAGCTCTTCTGACGGGATTGGGCTGCTTTGAGGTTATCACGAATGACTTTGCACATTTCCTCTGCCTCTGTGATTAAGTCATTACCCAAAAGCTGACGTTCACCGGTTTCAGACCAGTTGAGAGGGGTACGACACTTCCTGCCATACAGAATTTCAAATGGGGCCCTGCCCGAACTTGCTTGAAAACTGTTGTTGTAGGAGAACTCAGCATAAGGAAGACAATCCTCCCACTTCATGCCGAAGGAGATCACACAAGCCCTGAGCATATCTTCAAGAATCTGGTTGACACGCTCGACTTGACCGCTAGTTTGAGGATGTAAAGCTGTGCTGAAGCGGATGTTGGTGCCCATGGCCTTCTGAAAAGAATCCCAAAACTTGGATGTAAAGATGCTGCCACGGTCTGAAGAGATCACTTGTGGAATACCGTGCAGAGAGACAATACGAGAGGTATAGAGTTCCACCAATTGAGCTGCAGTGATCGACTCTTTGATAGGCAGAAAGTGAGCCACTTTGGTGAGTTTGTCGATGACAACGAATATAGCATCATTGCCACGCTTGGACTTTGGAAACCCAGTCACGAAGTCCATTTCAATGTGGTCAAACTTCCATTCTGGAATGGCAAGAGGTTGGAGGAGACCAGCTGGCCTTTGGTATTCTACCTTCACTCTTCTGCAGACATCACATTCATTCACGAATTGAGCAATCTCGCGCTTCATTCGAGTCCACCAATAAGCCTGCTTAAGGTCCTGATACATCTTCGTACTCCCGGGGTGGATGGAGAGGAGAGAATTGTGAGCCTCGTTCATGATCACTTTACGGAGGTCACCTTTGGGCACAACAATACGATCCTCGAAGAAGAGAGTGTCCTTGTCATCAAGGTGGTAGCACTTGTACTTGGGTTGACTCTTGGCAATCCCAATCTTCACCTTTTTCACCATAGAATCAAGAAGCTGGGCTTGGCGAATATGATCTTCTAAGGTAGGAGATACTAGAAGGTTGGCGAGGAAACCTTGAGGAACAATTTGCAGATTAAGTTTGCGGAAGGCTTCACAAAGCTCGGGTTGATAAGGCTTAAGAATCAGACTTTTGCAATAAGCTTTCCTGCTCAATGCGTTAGCAATCACATTGGCCTTGCCTGGAGTATACTCAATACTCGGATTATACTCTTGAATCATTTCGACCCAACGAGTTTGCCTGAGATTGAGATTAGGCTGAGTGAAGATGTACTTGAGACTCTTGTGATCAGTGAAAATGTCCACTTTTCTTCCCAATAGAAGATGTCTCCAAGTCAAAAGAGCATGCACAACTGCCGCCAACTCGAGATCATGAGTGGGGTAGTTCTTCTCATTAGGCTTCAACTGGCGAGAGGTATAAGCAACAACTTTCTTCTCTTGCATCAATACTGTGCCAAGACCTTGGAGAGAGGCATCACAAAAGACCTCGTACGGCTTGGATTCATCAGACAGAGTCAGAACTGGAGCAGTGATCAATTTCTCTTTCAAAGTGTTGAAAGCAATGTCACACTCCGGAGACCAAACGTACTTGACGTGCTTCTGGAGAAGATTTGAGAGAGGCTTCGCGATCTTAGAAAAGTTTTCAATGAATCTTCGGCAGTAGCTTGCGAGACCGAGGAAGCTACGGAGTTGCTTCACGTTCTGAGGAGGTTCCCAATTCACAATTGCAGACACCTTCTCAGGATTCAGGCAATGCCCTTGGCAGAGATGATATGACCAAGATAAAGAACCTCATCGAGCCAAAATTCGCACTTGGAGAACTTGGCGTAGAACTGATGTTCCCTGAGCTTATCGAGTACCAAACGCAAGTGCTTGGCATGATCTTCCTTGTTCTTCGAGAAAACCAGAATGTCGTCGAGATAGACCAAAACGAAGTCATTGGTGTAGGCGTTGAAGATGAAGTTCACCATGCGAGAGAACGTCGGAGGAGCGTTGACGAGGCCAAAAGACATGACAGTGTATTCATATGAACCAAAGCTTGTCCTGAAAGCCGTCTTGGGAATATCTTGCTCACGGATTCGAATCTGATGATAACCCATACGGAGGTCAAGCTTGGAGAATACTTGGGCACCTTTGAGTTGTTCGAACAGCTCATTGATGTTGGGAAGTGGGTATTTTTTCTTGATGGTCTTCTTGTTCAATGGACGGTAATCAACACAAAGTCGGTTCATTTCATCCTTCTTCTTCACAAAAAGAACACCACAACCCCATGGAGAAGAACTAGGCCGGATGAGACCCATTTTCTCTTGAATATCGAGTTGCTTCTTCAGCTCCTTCAACTCTTCAGGTCCGAGCTTGTAAGGACGTTTGCACACAGGTTCCGTGCCAGGCTCAAGATCAATAACGAATTCAACTGGCTGGTGCGGAGGCATTCCTGGAAGCTCTTCTGGAAAGACGTCTTGATATTCGCAAACGACTGGAATTTGAGATATAGCATCCAATTCACCCTTCTCATTGAGAGAAAACAGACGGATGGTATTATCCCGAGCAGCAAAGACAATTACATCCTCAGACGAATGAGTCAATTGAATCTGCCTGGCTGCACAATCAAGCTGAGCCTTGTGCTTAGAAAGCCAATCCATTCCGAGAATAAGATCAATATCCGAGTTACCAAGAACCATTGGAGAAGCCAGAAACTTGAAATCACCCATCATGATAGAAATATCCGGAATCTCGTGGTTAGCGAGCAAACATTTACCCGGAGAGACAACTGCTAACGGTTTATGCATAACTTGGGAAGTCAACTCATGCTTAGATGCAAAAGGCTTCGAGATGAAACAATGAGATGCACCATTATCAAAAAGAACTTTTGCGGGAACATCGTTAACAGGAAGGTTACCCATGATCACATCCGACGAGTCCTCTGCCTGAGCTGTGTTCATCAAGTTGACCTTGGCGTGCTTGGGGTTATGCTTGACCACAACTGTACTTGCCGATCTGACAGGAGGAGGAGGAGGAAGACGCCTCTGGTTGAGACACTTGTTGGCATAGTGACCCTTCTGTTGGCACTTTTTGCACGTGACTTCTGAAAGCGGACGGTGATACGGAGCACTCGATCTTGGAGCTTGAGACGAAGTCTTCTTCTGAAAGCCGGGGTTGGGTGGGTGGGAAGAACCACTGCCACCTTTGCTCTTCTGCTGATACGGCTGACGGAACGGAGGAGGAGGAAGCCAATACTTCTGCTGCTTGGCCACTTGAGTAGAGAAAGAAGGAGTAGCATCTCTGACTCGCTTCTTGGAAGCATCACAGCTCAACTGAGCAGCCTCTTGCTTCTGTGCCATGTTATAGAACTCATCATATCTCAAGGTCTCAAAGAGAACAAGAGCTAGCTGAATTTCTTCTCTGAGACCACCCCTGAACTGGTATATCATGCTCTTCTCATCAGGTACGTCCTGCTTGGCAAATCGGGCGAGCTTCTGGAACAACTTGTTGTAGTCATAGACAGACAAAGAGCCTTGCTTCAGGTTGCAGAATTCCTCACGCTTGCTTTCAACCACGCTCTGAGGAATATGATGAGCTCGGAAATCTCAACGGAATTCATCCCAAGTGATAACACGTCCACCTCTGGAATCCTTGTACTGCTGGAACCATTCTGCAGCTTGATCTTTGAGTTGGAAGGAAGCGAACTTGACAAAATCCTCAGGCCTGACGTTACTGCACTTGAAATGCTTGCACAGATCCACAAGCCAATCGTCAGCATCGGTTGCCTCAACACGATTGCTGAAAGTCTTTGGCCCGTTAGCAAGGAACTGGTTGAGTGAAGCAAAGTGGTTCTGATTGTTGCCTTGGTTCCCTTGGTTGCCTTGATTGCGCTCTTGGAGAATTTGCATGATCAACTGTGTGTTCGCATTGGTTGCGGCCATCACAGCTTGCCATGCCTCCGGAGGAGGTGGAGGTGGTGGCGGATCAGGATTCAGAGTCGTGCGCGTTGGAGGAGCCATCCTGAAGAGGTTGGCATCCATTAGCACATTGGCAGACAAATATTGAAGCTGAATCCAACGGAATGAAAATTGCAACATATAGTCTTCACATCCGAACAAAATGAACGAATGCATTCCTCTTGAAATGGTCACATATCCATAAATTGAGAAGCCACGTAGAATTAAGGTAGAGAAATAAATCAACAAGGTACGGATCAAGAACGAATAATCGGTAAGAAATCCCAATCTCAAACCAATATCCGTGGAAGAAGAACTAGAGCTACAAGAATTCCCACCTATGAAACTCCCGAACCTTTCCGGTTATGCAATCAGGTGTTGGGGATACAGGGGAAGCATAATATCTCACCCAAACTAGCAAATCCTACATCCAGCTGTATCCATCCTTCAACACACAACCAAGAAAAACTTCGGAAACCATCTACCTCAACCTTCGAAAAGCATCCGTTATACAAGTTATGGCGATACTCCCGAACTCCCGCCCCAGTACTGGGTGGCGTCGAGGTTATCTCACCAAGGAACTGCATAACAGAGATTTTCGATGTCGGCGTACTAAACTCAGGTATTCCAGAATTGCAACGATAAAATTATGACGACAACACCTCAGAGCTCAACTCCCCGGGACACTTCCACAAAACCCCTGACAGGAGGCACCAAGACAATGTTCTCATCATAAAACCATCGGAACGATTCCAAGATACCGGTGGATGGGCCCGCGGGGGCCGGCCACGGGCCGAGCGGGCTTCGGTGGCGAGGACGGCGGCTGTGGCCACGTGGCGGCGCGGGAGAGGCATGGAGCGGCGGCGGGAGTTGTCCGGCGTCGCCCGGACGTGTCCGGCGGCGTGGAGGGGAAAAATTAGGGTTTCAGACGAGGGGATCCGGATTTTTCAGAGGAGGGGCTAATTTTGTAGGTAGAGGGAGCTAGGAGAGTCCAAATGAGGTGCGGTTTTCGGCCACGCGATCGTGATCGAACGCTCTAGATGATGGAGAAGGCTTAGGTGGGTTTTGGGCCAAATTGGAGGGGTGTTGGGCTGCAACACACACGAGGCCTTTTCGGTCCCTCGGTTAACCGTTGGAGTATCAAACGAAGTCCAAATGATACGAAACTTGACAGGCGGTCTACCAGTAGTAAACCAAGGTCGCTTGGCAAGTCTCGGTCCAATCCGGAAATGTTTAATCCCCACACACGAAAGAAAGGTAGAAATGACCACCGGAGGAGAACGAAGCGCCGGAATGCAAAACGGACAACGGGGAAAATGCTCGAATGCATGAGATGAACACGTATGCAAATGCAATGCACATGATGACATGATATGAGATGCATGACAATGATAACAACACACGGAGACAAAAACCCGAACCCGAGAAAATAAAATAACTTAACGCCGGAAATGGCAAGAGTTGGAGTACAAATTGGGAAAGTTACATCCGGGGTGTTACAGGGTGAGAAGGTATCATCATAGTCAACTCCTTGAACTTGTCGAAAACCTTTTGCAACAAGTCGAGCTTTGTAGACAGTAACATTACCATCAGTGTCTGTCTTTGATAACCCACAAGTATAGGGGATCGCAACAGTTTTCGATAAGTAAGAGTGTCGAACCCAACGAGGAGCTAAAGGTAGAACAAATATTCCCTCAAGTTCTATCGACCACCGATACAACTCTACGCACACTTGACGTTCGCTTTACCGGAAACAAGTATGAAACTAGAAGTACTTTGTAGGTGTTGTTGGATAGGGATGCAAGATAATAAAGAGAAAGTAAATATAAAGTAGGGGTTGTTTACATGAAGACGCAACTAAATTAGTTTTAGTAAAGAGCTTTTGTCAACAAGAAGGTTATTTGTCCCTAGGCAATCGATAACTAGACCGATAATCATTATTGCAATTTTATTTGAGGGAGAGGCATAAGCTAACATACTTTCTCTACTTGGATCATATGCACTTATGATTGGAACTCTAGCAAGCATCCGCAACTACTAAAGATTCATTAAGGTAAAACCCAACCATAGCATTAAAGTATCAAGTCCCCTTTATCTCATACGCAAACAACCTACTTACTCGGGTTTGTGCTTCTGTCACTCACGCCACCCACCATAAGCAAATCATGAACATATTGCAAACCCTACAGCGGGAATCCCTCACGCTTGCACGACACGGAGAGCACCATAGGACAACACCAATAATAAAACATACAAGTCAAACCAATCACGATCATCAAATAGCCATTAGGAAAAAACAGATCTACTCAAACATCATAGGATAGCCATACATCATTGGGAAATAATATATAGCGTTGAGAACCATGTTTAAGTAGAGATTACAGCGGGTTAGAGAGAGGTTACATCGCTACATAGAGGGGGGAAGAGTTGGTGATGATGGCGGTGAAGTTGTTGGTGAAGATGGCGGTGATGATGATGGCCCCGGCAGCGCTCCGGCGCCACCGGAAGCAAGGGGGAGAGGGCCCCCCTTCTTCTTCTTCCTTGACCTCCTCCCTAGATGGGAGAAGGGTTTCCCTCTGGTCCTTGGCTCCCATGGCGTGGGAGGGGCGAGAGCCCCTCCGAGATTGGATCTATCTCTCTGTCTCTCTCTGGTTCTGCGTTGTCTTCTGGCTCTGTTTGACCTTTTCGTATATATATATGGAGATCCGTAACTCCGATTGGCCTGAAACCTTCGCCGTGATCTTTTTCCGAATATTAGCTTTCTTGCGGCACAAGAAGAGCGTCAACCGCCTTACAGTGGGCTCACGAGGGTAGGGGGAGTGCCCTAGGGGGGGCTGCCTCGTGACCACCTCGGGCACTGATTCGCGTTGATTTTCCTTTTGAATTTTCCATATTTTCCAAAAATAAGATCCGTCTGTTTTTATCCCGTTTGGACTCCGTTTGATATGGATATTCTGCTAAACCAAAAAACATGCAACAGACAGGAATTGAAACTGGGCACTGGATCAATATGTTAGTCCCAAAAATAGTATAAAAAGTTGCCAAAAGTATATGAAAGTTGAATAATATTGGCATGGAACAATCAAAAATTATAGATACGACGGAGACGTATCAGCATCCCCAAGCTTAATTCCTGCTTGTCCTCGAGTAGGTAAATGATAAAAAAGATAATTTTTGATGTGGAATGCTACCTAGCATAATCTTGATCATATGTCTAATCATGTCATGAATATTAAGATACGAGTGATTCAAAGCAATAGTCTATCATTTGACATAAAAACAATAATACTTCAATCCCACTAATAAAGCAATCATGTCTTTTCAAAATAACAAGGCCAAAGAAAGTTATCCCTACAAAATCATATAGTCTGGCTATGCTTCATCTTCACCACACAAAATATTCACATCATGCACAACCCCGATGACAAGCCAAGCAATTGTTTCATAGTTTTTACGTTCTCAAACCTTTTCAACTTTCACGCAATACATGAGCGTGAGCCATGGACATAGCACTATAGGTGGAATAGAATATGATGGTGGAGGAGACAAAAGGGAGAAGATAGTCTCACATCAACTCGGCGTATCAACGGGCTATGGAGATGCCCATCAATAGATATCAATATGAGTGAGTAGGGATTGCCATGCAACGGACGCACTAGAGCTATAAATGTATGAAAGCTCAACAAAAGAAACTAAGTGGGTGTGCATCCAACTTGCTTGCTCACGAAGACCTAGTGCACTTGAGGAGGCCCATTGCTGGAATATACAAGCCAAGTTCTATAATGAAAATTCCCACTAGTATATGAAAGTGATAACTCAAGAGACTCTCTATATGAAGAACATGGTGCTATTTTGAAGCACAAGTATGGAAAAAAGGAATAGTAGCATTCCCCTTTTTATTTATTTTCTTTTTTTATTTGGCCTTTCTCTTTTTTTGGCCTTTTTTGGGACAATGCTCTATTAATGATGATCATCACACTTCTATTTATTTACAACTCAATGATTACAACTCGATATCTAGAACAAAGATATGACTCTATATGAATGCCTCCGGCGGTGTACCGGGATGTGCAATGATCTAGCATAGCAATGACATCAAAAAACGGACAAGCCATGAAAACATCATGCTAGCTATCTTACGATCATGCAAAGCAATATGACAATGAATGCTCAAGTCATGTATATGATGATGATGGAAGTTGCATGGAAATATATCTCGAAATGGCTATGGAAATGCCATAATAGGTAGGTATGGTGGCTGTTTTGAGGAAGGTATATGGTGGGTTTATGGTACCGGCGAAAGTTGCGCCGTACTAGAGAGGCTAGCAAAGGTGGAAGGGTGAGAGCGTATAATCCATGGACTCAACATTAGTCATAAAGAACTCACATACTTATTGCAAAAATTTATTAGTAATCGAAACAAAGTACTACGTGCATGCTCCTAGGGGGATAGATTGGTAGGAAAAGACCATCGCTCGTCCCCGACCGCCACTCATAAGGAAGACAATCAATAAACACCTCATGCTCCGACTTCGTTACATAACGGTTCACCATACGTGCATGCTACAGGACTTGCAAACCTCAACACAAGTATTTCTCAATTTCACAATTACTCGACTAGCATGACTCTAATATCACCACCTTTATATCGCAAAACTATTGCAAGGAATCAAACATATCATATTCAGTGATCTACAAGTTTTATGTAGGATTTTATGACTAACCATGTGAATGACCAATTCCTGTCATCTCTCTAAACAGATATAAGTGAAGCAAGAGAGTTTAATTCTTTCTACAAAAGATATGCCCACGCTCTAACAAGTATAAGTGAAGCAAAAGAGCATTCTGCAAATGGCGGTTGTCTAAGTAAAGAGAAACAGGCAATCCAAACTTCAAATGATATAAGTGAAGCACATGAAGCATTCTATAAAGCCATACTCAAAAGATATAAGTGAAGTGCAATGAGCATTCTATAAATCAACCAAGGACTATCTCATACCAGCATGGTGCATAAAAAGAAAAATAAAAACCTAAATGCAAAAGACGCTCCAAGATTGCACATATCGCATGAACGAAATGAATCCGAAAACATACCGATATTTGTTGAAGAAAGAGGGGATGCCTCCCCAGCATCCCCAAGCTTAGATGCTTGAGTCTCCTTGAATATTTACTTGGGGTGCCTCGGGCATCCCCAAGCTTGATCTCTTGCCTCTCTTCCTTCTTCTCACATCGAAACCTTCTCAATCATCGAACACTTCATCCACACAAAACTTCAATAGAAAACTCGGTAAGATCCGTTAGTATAATAAAGCAAATCACTACTCTAAGTACTGTTGCAAACCAATTCATATTTTGTTTTTGCATTGTGTCTACTGTAATATAACTTTTTCATGGCTTAATCCACTGATATAAATTGATAGTTTCATCAAAACAAGCAAACTATGCATCAAAAACAGAATCTGTCTAAAACAGAACAGTCTGTAGCAATCTGAACATTCACCATACTTCTGATACTTGAAAAATTCTACCAAAATTAGGAAAAATAAACAATTTCTATAGTAAGAAAGTGCAAAAATAATCAGAACCATTTGACATTCCAGCTAAAAATGTAAAATCACGCACTACAGCCAAAGTTTCTGTCCTGCACCGTACAAACCATCAAGCAAATGTAAACATCCTAAAGGCAAACCTTGGCACATTATTTTTATAATACAATGGAATTGTACAAGGGAATAATTATTTTTATTGAAAATTTTCTGTAATCAAGATTCACAAAGTTTCCGTGAGCATGAACAAAGTTCAAGGAGCTCTCCCACTTCAACAGTGCTTGTCTTTCTCACTTTCACTTTCCTTTTTGGAAAGTTTTGGGTTCCCCTCTTTATTTTTGTTGTTTTTAAACTATATCAAAGCACTCAACAGAAATAAATGACTCTCTAAAACTTCCGGGTTGTCTCCCTGACAGTGCTTTCTTTAAAGCCATTAAGCTAGGCATATAGTGCTCAAGTAGTGAATCCACCCGGATCCCAAGGTATATCAAAGCCAATTTGAATCAACAATGATTTGTAATTTAGTAGTGAGCACAAAGCAACATATATCATGTAATGAAGAATTCTAACTCTCTTCCTATGCATCGGCATGTCATAAAAGAACAATTCATGACACATAGTAAAGGCCAATGCATAGTATAAACAGTTTCTTGCAATTTTATCGTGTTGGAGACATAGAGAGGTGGAGATATAGTTCCTCTCTCATAATAATTGCAAGTAGGAGCAGAAACCACATGCATATTATATTCATCAAAATCTTCATGTGTAACGGTAAAAGGCAACCCATCAATATAATCCTTAATAAGTGCAAACTTCTCCGATATAGTGTAGTCGGGAGAATTCAAAAAGATAATAGGACTATCATGTGTGGGTGCAATAGCAACAATTTCATGTTTAACATAACGAACTATAGCAAGTTCACCATAAGCATAATTCATATTGGCATCTTGGCCACAAGCATAGCAAGCATCATCAAAAAGGGATATTTCAAGAGAATCAATGGGATCATAACAATCATCATAGCAATCATCCTTCGGTAAGCACGAAGGGGAATTAAACAATGTATGAGTTGAAGAGTTACTCTCATTAGAAGGTGGGTATGGGTAGCTAATCCGCTCTTCCTCCTTTTGTTCTTCGCTCTCTTCCTCATCTTTTTCATCCAATGAGCTCACAGTTTCATCAATTTCTTCTTCCATAGACTCCTGCAAAATATTAATCTCTTCTTGGACAGTGGAGTATTCCTCAATATATGGTTTAACCTAAGCATTAGAAGCATAATTCTCATAACAATATTCAAGTATGGCAAAAAAATTAGATTTGTGAAGAGTAGCATCATACTTTTCAATCAAAGAAGCAATTTCAAAAGCACCCTTAAAAGCAACAAATTCTTCAATTTGTTGAACATCATAGTAATTATAAACACCCTTAGCATACGAAGATACGATTCCTAATATTACTAAACTCACATTGATAGGGGAGGTGTTTCTTAGGGTCTTCAGAACAACAAGTATAATCATATATTTCACATAAATTCCAAGCATAGCATTGCAAACGTTGAATTTGACCCCATAATAGTTTCCCTTTTTCAGATATACGGTGTCGCACATAACAAGCATGCTCATCTAAGGATTTGCCCTCAACTAAGCTAGTTGGGGTTTCAGCACGAGCACATAGGGATCGAAGATGATCCAAGTAGAAAACTTCAGTAGTATGATATATTTTGGGTGGTTCTTCAACCATTGGTTCAGAAGGTACAACTATTTTTTTGGTATTTTGCGTTTCCTACCCATAACTAAAGATAGAAAACAAGAGCACAAAATAAAAATTACTTAGTGATAAAGCAAACAAGCACACACGAGAATATTCACCCCACGCTATTGCTCCCTGGCAACGGCGCCAGAAAAAGGTCTTGATAACCCACAAGTATAGGGGATCGCAACAGTTTTCGATAAGTAAGAGTGTTGAACACAACGAGGAGCTAAAGGTAGAACAAATATTCCCTCAAGTTCTATCGACCACCGATACAACTCTACGCACACTTGACGTTCGCTTTACCGGAAACAAGTATGAAACTAGAAGTACTTTGTAGGTGTTGTTGGATAGGCATGCAAGATAATAAAGAGCAAGTAAATATAAAGTAGGGGCTGTTTACATGAAGACACAACTAAATTAGTTTTAGTAAGGAGCTTTTGTCAACAAGAAGGTTATTTGTCCCTAGGCAATCGATAACTAGACCGGTAATCATTATTGCAATTTTATTTGAGGGAGAGGCATAAGCTAACATACTTTCTCTACTTGGATCATATGCACTTATGATTTGGAACTCTAGCAAGCATCCGCAACTACTAAAGATTCATTAAGGTAAAACCCAACCATAGCATTAAAGTATCAAGTCCCCTTTATCCCATACGCAAACAACCTACTTACTCGGGTCTGTGCTTCTGTCACTCACGCCACCCACCATAAGCAAATCATGAACATATTGCAAACCCTATAGCGGGAATCCCTCACGCTTGCGCGACACGGAGAGCACCATAGGACAACACCAATAATAAAACATACAACTCAAACCAATCACGATCATCAAATAGCCATTAGGATTACTGTACCACTCTGGCGCGGATCTTACTCTGGTTGACCTACGCGGTTCGGTAGTAACTTGATCTGAAACTTCATGATCATCATCATTAGTTTCCTCACTAATTGGTGTAGGTGTCACAGGAACCGGTTTCTGTGATGAACTACTTTCCAATAAGGGAGCAGGTACAGTTACCTCATCAAGTTCTACTTTCCTCCCACTCACTTCTTTCGAGAGAAACTCCTTCTCTAGAAAGGATCCAAATTTAGCAACAAAAGTTTTGCCTTCAGATCTATGATAGAAGGTGTACCCAACAGTTTCCTTTGGGTATCCTATGAAGACACATTTCTCCGATTTGGGTTCGAGCTTATCAGGTTGAAGTTTTTTCACATAAGCATCGCAGCCCCAAACTTTAAGAAACGACAACTTTGGTTTCTTGCCAAACCACAGTTCATAAGGCGTCGTCTCAACGGATTTTGATGGTGCCCTATTTAACGTGAATGCAGCCATGTCTAAAGCATAACCCCAAAATGATAGCGGTAAATCAGTAAGAGACATCATAGATCGCACCATATCTAGTAAAGTACGATTACGACGTTCGGACACACCATTACGATGTGGTGTTCCGGGTGGCGTGAGTTGCGAAACTATTCCGCATTGTTTCAAATGTAGACCAAACTCGTAACTCAAATATTCTCCTCCACGATCAAATCGTAGAAACTCTATTTTCTTGTTACGATGATTTTCCACTTCACTCTGAAATTCTTTGAACTTTTCAAATGTTTCAGACTTATGTTTCATTAAGTAGATATACCCATATCTTATTAAATCATCTGTGAAGGTGAGAAAATAACGATACCCGCCGCGAGCTTCAATATTCATCGGACCACATACATCAGTATGTATGATCTCCAACAAATTTGTTGCTCGCTCCATTGTTTCGGAGAACAGCGTTTTAGTCATCTTGCCCATGAGGCATGGTTCGCAAGTACCAAGTGATTCATAATCAAGTCATTCCAAAAGTCCATCAGTATGGAGTTTCTTCATGCGCTTTATACCAATATGACCTAAATGGCAGTGCCACAAATAAGTTGCACTATCATTATCAACTCTACATCTTTTGGCTTCAATATTATGAATATGTGTATCACTACTATCGAATTTAATATAAATAGACCACTCTTCAAGGGTGCATGGCCATAAAAGATATTACTCATATAAATAGAACAACCATTATTCTCTGATTTAAATGAATAACCGTCTCGCATCAAACAAGATCCAGATATAATGTTCATGCTCAACGATGGCACCAAATAACAGCTATTTAGGTCTAAAACTAATCCCGAAGGTAGATGTAGAGGTAGCGTGCCGACCGCGATCACATCGACTTTGGAACCATTTCCACGCGCATCGTCACCTCATCCTTAGCCAATCTTCACTTAATCCGTAGCCCCTGTTTTGAGTTGCAAATATTAGCAACAGAACCAGTATCAAATACCCAGGTGCTACTGCGAGCATTAGTAAGGTACACATCACTAACATGTATATCACATATACCTTTGTTCACCTTGCCATCCTTCTTATCCGCCAAATACTTGGGGCAGTTCCGCTTCCAGTGACCAGTCTACTTGCAGTAGAAGCACTCAGTCTCAGGCTTAGGTCCAGACTTGGGTTTCTTCTCTTGAGCAGCAACTTGTTTGATGTTCTTCTTGAAGTTCCCCTTCTTCTTCCCTTTGTCCTTTTTCTTGAAACTAGTGGTCTTGTTGACCATCAACACTTGATGCTCCTTCTTGATTTCTACCTCCGCAGCCTTTAGCATTGCGAAGAGCTTGGGAATTGTCTTATCCATCCCTTGCATATTATAGTTCATCACGAAGCTCTTGTAGCTTGGTGGCAGTGATTGAAGAATTCTGTGAATGACACTATCATTCGGAAGATTAACTCCCAGTTGAATCAAGTGATTATGATATCCAGACGTTTTGAGTATATGTTCACTGACATAACTATTCTCCTCCATTTTGCAGCTATAGAACTTATTGGAGACTTCATATCTCTCAATCCGGGCATTTGCTTGAAATATTAACTTGAACTCCTGGAACATCTCATATGCTCCATGACGTTCAAAACGTCGTTGAAGTCCCGGTTCTAAGCCATAAAGCATGGCACACTGAACTATCGAGTAGTCATCAGCTTTGCTCTGCCAGACGTTCATAACATCTGGTGTTGCTCCTGCAGCAGGTTTGGCACCTAGCGGTGCTTCCAGGACATAATTCTTCTGTGCAGCAATGAGGATAATCCTCAAGTTACGGACCCAGTCCGTGTAATTGCTACCATCATCTTTCAACTTTGCTTTCTCAAGGAATGCATTAAAATTCAACGGAACAACAGCATGGGCCATCTATCTACAACAACATAGACATGCAAAATACTATCAGGTACTAAGTTCATGATAAATTAAAGTTCAGTTAATTAAATTATTTAAAGAACTCCCACTTAGATAGACATCCCTCTAATCTTCTAAGTGATCACGTGATCCATATCACTAAACCATGTCCGATCATCACATGAGATGGAGTAGTTTCAATGGTGAACATCACTATGTTGATCATATCTACTATATGATTCACGCTCGACCTTTCAGTCTCAGTGTTCCGAGGCCATATCTGCATATGCTAGGCTCGTCAAGTTTAACCTGAGTATTTCGCGTGTGCAACTGTTTTGCACCCGTTGTGTTTGAACGTAGAGCTTATCACACCCGATCATCACGTGGTGTCTCAGCACGAAGAACTTTCGCAATGGTGCATACTCAGGGAGAACACTTATACCTTGAAATATAGTGAGAGATCATCTTATAATGCTACCGTCGATCTAAGCAAAATAAGATGCATAAAAGATAAACATCACATGCAATCAATATAAGTGATATGATATGGCCATCATCATCTTGTGCTTGTGATCTCCATCTTCGAAGCACCGTCATGATCACCATCGTCACCGGCGCGACACCTTGATCTCCATCGTAGCATCGTTGTCGTCTCGCCAACTATTGCTTCTACGACTATCGCTACCTCTTAGTGATAAAGTAAAGCAATTACAGGGCGATTACATTGCATACAATAAAGCGACAACCATATGGCTCCTGCCAGTTGCCGATAACTCGATTACAAAACATGATCATCTCATACAATAAAATTTAGCATCATGCCTTGACCATATCACATCAAAACATGCACTGCAAAAACAAGTTAGACGTCCTCTACTTTGTTGTTGCATGTTTTACATGGCTGCTATGGGCTGAGCAAGAACCGTTCTTACCTACGCATCAAAACCACAACGATAGTTCGTCAAGTTAGTGTTGTTTTAACCTCCTCAAGGACCGGGCGTAGCCACACTCGGTTCAACTAAAGTTGGAGAAACTGACACCCGCCAGCCACCTGTGTGCAAAGCACGTCGGTAGAAACAGTCTCGCGTAAGCGTACGCGTAATGTCGGTCTGGGCCGCTTCATCCAACAATACCGCCGAACCAAAGTATGACATGCTAGTAAGAAGTATGACTTGTATCGCCCACAACTCACTTGTGTTCTACTCGTGCATATAACATCTACGCATAAAACCTGGCTCTGATGCCACTGTTGGGGAACGTAGTAATTTCAAAAAAAATTCCTACGCACACACACGATCATGGTGATGCATAGCAACGAGAGGGGAGAGTATCGTCCACGTACCCTCGTAGACCGAAAGCGGAAGCGTTAGCACAACATGGTTGATGTAGTCGTACGTCTTCACGATCCGACCGATCCAAGTACCGAACGTACGGCACCTCTGAGTTCAGCACATGTTCAGCTCGATAACGTCCCGCGAACTCCGATCCAGCAGAGCTTCACCGGAGAGTTCCGTTAGCACGATGGTGTGATGACAGTGATGATGTTGCTAGCAACGCAGGGCTTCGCCTAAGGACCGCTACGATATGATCGAGGTGGAATATGGTGGAGTGGGGCACCGCACACGGCTAAGAGATCAAGAGATCAACTGTTGTGTCTAGAGGTGTCCCCCTGCCCCCGTATATAAAGGACGAGGGGGGAGGAGGCGGCCGGCCAGGGGAGGGCGCGCCAGGGAGGAGTCCTACTCCCACCGGGAGTAGGACTCCCTTCTTTTCCTAGTTAGAATAGGAGGGGGAAAGGAAGGGAAGGAGAGAGAGGAAGGAAAGGGGGGCGCAGCGCCCCCCTCCTTGTCCAATTCGGACTAGAGGGGGAGGGGCGCGCGGCCTGCCCTAGCCGCCCCTCCTCTTCTCCACTAAAGCCCATCTTGGCCCATTAAACTCCCCGGGGGGTTCCGGTAACCCCCCTGTACTCTGGTATATGTCCGAAACTCCCCGAAACCATTCCGGTGTCAGAACATAGTCGTCCAATATATCGATCTTTATGTATCGACCATTTCGAGACTCCTCGTCATGTCCATGATCACATCCGGGACCGAACTACCTTCGGTACATCAAAACACAAAAACTCATAATACAATCATCACCGAAACTTTAAGCGTGCGGACCCTACGGGTGCGAGAACTATGTAGACATGACTGAGACATGTCTCCGGTCAACCAATAGCGGAACCTAGATGCTCATATTGGCTCCTACATATTCTACGAAGATCTTTATCGGTCAAACCGCATAACAACATATGTTGTTCCCTTTGTCATCGGTATGTTACTTGCCCGAGATTCGATCGTCGGTATCTCAATACCTAGTTCAATCTCGTTACCGGCAAGTCTCTTTACTCGTTCCGTAATACATCATCCCGCAACTAACTCATTAGTTACAATGCTTGCAAGGCTTATAGTGATGTGCATTACTGAGTGGGCCCAGAGATACCTCTCCGACAATCGGGGTGACAAATCCTAATCTCGAAATATGCCAACCCAACAAGTACCTTTGGAGACACCTGTAGAGCACCTTTATAATCACCCAGTTACGTTGTGACGTTTGGCAGCATACAAAGTGTTCCTCTGGTAAACGGGAGTTGCATAATCTCATAGTCATAGGAACATGTATAAGTCATGAAGAAAGCAATAGAAGAGTACTAAACGATCAAGTGCTAAGCTAACGGAATGGGTCAAGTCAATCACATCATTCTCCTAATGATGTGATCCCGTTAATCAAATGACAACTCATGTCTATGGCTAGGAAACATAATCATCTTTGATTAACGAGCTAGTCAAGTAGAGGCATAGTAGTGACACTCTGTTTGTCTATGTATTCACACATGTACCATGTTTCCGGTTAATACAATTCTAGCATGAATAATAAACATTTATCATGATATAAGGAAATAAATAATAACTTTATTATTCCCTCTAGGGCATATTTCCTTCAAATACTCCAAGCGCTTTCTAGAGAATCTCTCTCGGGTGCGCCCCATTGCTGACGACGATGAGCGGGATATCTTCACCAACAGCTTGGGCGAGCCTATGAAAACTCAGGTCGAGATGCTGAAACTGGCGACTTTGGATGCAGCTATGGACTTAGCAATCTCCTTTGAGCACCTCAATACTGTCACCAGCACTGCGACCACTCCGGGCCTGCCCAGCCGGCCACTCCGCCCCATGGCTGCACCTACTCCGGCCTTGCCGGACTCCTCCAACCCCACGCCTGCGCTCATCTTTAAAAGACTCACGCCCGCCGAGATGGATGAATGGCGCGCTAAGGGTCTCTGCTTCAATTGTGACGAGAAGTTCGCGCGGGGCCATCGCTGCAAACGACTGTTCTACATTCAATCCGCTGACGCCGAAGAGGAGCAGTTTGAGGATTTCCAGGAAGCACAAATCTCACTCTTGGCTGTTACCATAATTCCCACCAGTGACACAATGCAGGTCACTGTTCGCATCGGGGACCGTGACTTGGTCGCCTTGCTTGATTCAGGCAGCACTCATAACTTCATCCACGAAGAGTTGGCCACCATCGTCGGGCTGCCTTTCTCCTCCAATCGTCGTTTGGGAGTCACGATCGCTAATGGCGATAAGGTGACCTGTCGGGGACTCCTTCAGCAGGCTGCGATCACCATTGACAAGGAGCGTTTCATTGTTGATCTGCATGCCATTCCATTGGGCGTGTTCGACATCGTCCTCAGTACACGATTCCTCAAAACTCTTGGGCCAATTCTCTGGGATTTCACTACGTAGTGGATGTCGTTTTGGCACTCGGATCACCGTGTGGAGTGGTCGGGCCTCGGCTCCCTCGGACGTCCTGCCCACCTACACGCGTGCGAAGGCAAGGAACTTCTGGACAACCTGCTGGCCACTTTCACCGCTGTCTTCGCCGACCCACAGGGCCTGCCGCCGCAGCGCTCACATGACCATCATATTCATCTTATTCCCGGGACACCGCTGGTTGCTATCCGTCCCTACCGCTACCCAACGATTCAAAAAGATGAACTGGAGCGCCAATGTTCAGAGATGCTAGCTTGTGGTCTGATCCGTCCTAGTTCTTCTGCATTTTCATCCCCCATTCTGCTCGTCAGAAAGGTCGATGGGACTTGGCGTTTCTGCATCGACTACTGTGGTCTCAACCTTGTCACCATCAAGGATAAGTTTCCAATTCCCGTTGTCGATGAACTTCTGGATGAACTCAAGGGCGCCCGCTTTTTCACCAAACTGGATCTCCGGTCGGGTTACCACCAGGTTCGGATGGCCCCTGAGGATATCCATAAGACGTCATTCCGCACAGATGAGGGCCTCTTTGAGTTTGTAGTGATGGCCTTTGGTTTGACAAATGCCCCAGCGACGTTCCAAGCACTCATGATCGACGTCCTCCGTCCCTACCTTCGTCGGTTTGTGCCTGTGTTCTTCGATGATATCTTGATCTACAGCTCGTCCTGGTCGGATCACCTACGTCATGTCAAGCTCGTTTTGGAGGCTATGCGCACACGTCAACTGTTTCTCAAGCGCTCCAAGTGTTCCTTTGGGGAGGAAACCATGGCTTATCTGGGACACGTCATCTCCACTGCAGGAGTTTCCATGGACAGTGACAAGGTTCTTGCCGTGGTAGACTGGCCGGTTCCGCGCACCATCCGCGCTGTGCGTGGTTTCTTAGGACTGGCAGGATACTACCGCAAGTTCATTCGGGATTTTGGCACCATTGCAGCTCCCCTCATGGCACTCCTCAAGAAAGATGGATTTCTTTGGACGCCTGCAGCGACTATTGCCTTTGAAGCCCTCAAGAAAGCTCTTACCACAACCCCTATGCTTCAGCTGCCGAATTTTGCTGTTTCATTCATTATGGAGTGTGATGCATCTGGATCTGGTTTCGGGGTAGTCCTGCATCAAGGTGGCGGCCCCATTGCCTATTTCAGCAAAACCATCGCTCCGCGTCATGCTTCTCTCGCCGCTTATGAGAGGGAGCTCATTGGTCTGGTGCACGTCATGCGCCACTGGCGGCCCTATCTTTGGGGACATGCGTTCGTCGTCAAAACTAACCATTACAGCCTGAAGTTTTTGCTGGACCAACGCCTCGCTACCATTCCACATCATCATTGGGTGGGCAAACTGTTGGGGTTCGACTTCACGGTGGAATATAAACTGGGTTGCCAAAACATCGTCGCCGATGCTCTTTCTCGCCGTGATGCTCCTGCCGGCCAGGCACTCGCCATATCCGGGCCTTCTTTTGATCTGTTTGAAGCTCTCTGTCAGGCTGCACACACGAACCCGGCGCTTGTCACTTTCCGAGAACAACTAGAATCTGGTGAGTTAGGACAGCCTTGGGCTCTCATTGATGGTGTTGTTATCTTCCAACTATGGGCTTATGTGCCACCCGCGTCGCCGCTGATCGGGGAGGTCCTGGCTGTAGCCCATGATGCGGGCCATGAAGGTATCTAGAAGTCACTTCATCGTCTTCGCTGGGATTTCCATCTGCCGCAAGCAAGGGCCGCACTTCAGCAGTATATTCGTGCTTGTCAGGTTTGTCAATGCAACAAGACGGAGCAGCTTCATCCAGCCGACTTATTGCAGCCCTTGACAGTGCCCTCTCGTGTCCACCTCCATGGATTTCATTGAGGCACTTCCGAAGGTGGGCGGCAAAAGTGTCATACCGACCGTTGTGGACCGTTTCTCCAAGTATGCGCATTTCATCCCCTTGGCGCATCCGTACACCGCGGAGTCTGTTGCTAAAGCCTTCTTCTCCAACATTGCCCGACTTCATGGGTTTCCCACATCCATTGTTTCGGACAGGGATGTGGTTTTCACTTTGGGCTTTTGGAAGGCTCTATTTGCCGTCGCGGGGACACGCTTGCACATGAGTTCGGCCTTCCATCCGCAGTCTGATGGGCAATCTGAGGCCGTCAATCGCGTCATCACCATGTACCTTCGTTGCATAACTGGGGATCGCCCACGGCAGTGGCTCCAATGGTTGCCTTGGGCGTAGTACTGCTACAACACTTCATACCACTCAGCGTTGAAGGACACACCTTTCAGGGTGGTTTATGGATGGGATCCCTCCTCATTCTAGGACTATACGCCGGGCGCGATTCGCAATCAGGCGGTGGAACGGCAGATCGTCGACCGTGATCAGTTCTTACACAACATCCGTGAGCGTCTCCTTCAGGCAGCACAACAGTACAAGCATTACTATGATGATAAGCATCGGGCCCTTTCTTTTGATGTTGGGGAGTGGGTTTGGCTTCGTCTTCAGCACCGGCCGACGTCATTCCTTGGAGTAGGCGCCAAAGGGAAATTGGCTCCCAAATATTATGGGCCTTTCAAAGTGCTCGCTAAAATCGATACGGTTGCTTACCGTTTGGAGCTGCCCCCACGCGCCCGCATTCACAATGTTTTCCATGTCGGGGTCCTAAAGAAGTACCATGGTCCACCGCCGGAAGTTTCGCCGATGCTTCCACCTCTGTTTCAGGGTCGAGTACATCCAACCCCTGTCCAAGCATTGCGTGCTCGTATTGCCCGCGGTATCCAACAGGTGCTCATTCACTGGGAGGGCCAGTCGGCGTCTGCTGCTTCATGGGAGGATGTTACAACCTTCCGCGAACGTTATCCAAGCTTCTAGCTCGAGGACGACCTGTTTCAGAATGGAGGGGGAGATGTCATGTGGGGCCAGCCCTATAGGCGCAAGGGACCTGCGCGGGCCGGCCCTGCACCTGCCTAAAGATATGTCCTAGTTTAATTATAGTCTTTTTAGATTAGGAGTCTGGGTATTAATTGAAAAGGTTTAGTCCCGAAGAAGGTATGGTCTTGTAATTAGGCTATATATAGCCAGCCCTTGAATCAATAAATGGAAGTAGAGAATATCCTACAACCTCTCCTCCCTTGCTCCTGCGCCCACGGCGTCCCTCCTCACCCCCTTCTCCAACCATAGGCAAGCGAGGGCCTCGCCCTCGTCCTCCTACCAACCACGACTACAACCTGCGCGGCAATCAGCCGGACCGTGACAGTTGGTTTGTGGAAATGCCAATAACCGACCCTGAGGGCGCCAAATAGGATTTGGGGTGTGTTCGTCACCAGAAAAAATAATAGGCCAAGCTGACGATCTGCTTGGAAGGCCCAAACTTGACAAACTCTTTTGTGGGCTTCTTTTTTGTAGCGTGACCCCGATGTAGTCTGTTTGTATGTACCTGCCAAAAAAAACTGTCCAAAGAACCATGAGACGCTGGTTTAGTCCCATCTCGCTGCATGGGAGCAACGCTGCCGCAATCGCTCCTCCAAGAACACACTGAAAATCAGCCACCCGCAGCCACATGGATAGACCGGGGATCAAAACAACGTCATCAAGATGGAAAACGGCGCAAAGCGTCGCCGCTGCCGTCCATGAATTTCTCCCAATCCCCGGGCACATCCCCCAACGGCAAACACAGGGCAACCGCTAAAAGCGCACGGCAGAATGTAATTCCTTTGTCAATCATGCTTCCTTTTTTCCTTCTCATCAAACATTAACTACAAAAGTACTTTGTCGATTCGATCTTTCAGACGCCCGGTCATTCAGTTAATTCCTTCTAGTCGCATGCAAACTACTCCATCTGTTTCTAAATATAAGTCCTTTTAAAGATTTCAACATGGACAACATACAGATGTATATGGACATATATTTTAGAGTGTAGATTCACTCATTTTGCTTCATATGTAGTCTCTATTTTTTTAACACAGTACAGACGCAGACATTCATATAAAAGCGTATACACTCACCCCTATGATCCAGGATAAATACGAGCACCGGGATTTAAACCATGATGGGCTCAGGATACCACTGTCCTCATGACCATCCAACCACATGTTGGTTCTTGTATGTAGTCCCTATTAGAATCTCTAAAAGGACTTATATTTAGAAACAGAGGGAGTAGTACATTTTTGGTTAAACTTACTCTGGTCATCTAAAATTACCAGAAAATAAATTGAATCGATATATATGGAGTATAGCAGAATATGAGTATAGGCCAGTCTGTACAATAACACAAATGCGATGGTTCTGGGTTCTTTCTCATTACAGAACTTAAATGGCAAGTGCACAAGTCACCTTCTCGTTCAGAATATATTTTTAGTAAAGGCTCATTCGCAATGCATAACAGAAACACGAATCCATGCGGAAATAAGCCGCGTTTATGATAACCCCAACTGAATTGCTTATGGTAACCTCAACTGAAAGCAATTCTCAACAGACAGCAGATGGGAGTATTATGCTTATGTCATGGTCACACGGGACAGTATCTTGCCAGACACGGAAACGAAAACGACATCATCGACTGAACTCAATGGAGGGAAAAGGGAGTAACCAACATTACTCAAAATTTCCTTTCCATTTACTATCACTAAGAACAGCACTTTCAAGCTTTGACGGAAGCAACATCCGCGCCAAGGTACCGGGGGAGGAAAGGTACACGCTTCGGGGCAAAAATATATACACATCAGGCTATAGACAGATCTCACCTTATGGAAGCCAACTGTACATGGTTGCACCCTTACACATTCTACGGTTCGAAGCTAGCTAGAAATACAATGGTGCAAGCGCCTTCATGGGTGCTCCAGGAAAACCCCCTATTCAGAGACCAAGATGAAACTATAGGCAGCACCATCTGCATTTAATCCTGAAACAGTTACATAATTGCCGGTGAATCGTGCAAACTACAAAGGATAGATAAAAATGAAACAAGATGGAAGACTTACATGAACTATCAAAAAAGGCTCAATGCATTATCCGTAAGAAGTGAGCTTCTGGAGCTCCCTAGCTCTAGCCCATCAGAGGTGGAATTGTACGAAGACAGCAACTTCCTCTGTATTATGTTGCATAGGATACATGTTAGTTCCCTTTTCAGATTAAAACAATTTAATTTCTGAACAGGTAATGGAACTAATACGAATGCTGGAGTTGAGTATCAGTTTAAATCATTTCTTACTTTCCAGGCCCAACATGCTTAAGAGACACATTTTCCCTTAAAGGTTGACTACTTACAATACAAATTAAATTTGGTCCTTTTCGATTTTGCAGAAGAAACGGGTATCAGCACATACCAAATTTCTGATAATTTTGAAAGTTTGCAAAACATGATGACTCTAGACACATGATAGCTGCCCAAATATTCCAGTCATTCTGCACAGTGGCAACAAGTTGTACTGACAGTACCAGAAAGGCAGAAACCATGGCAATTGGGCAAACCCTGCTAGAAGCACAGTGTGTGAAGAGACACCCAAGTTCAAGAAGACACGAGCATGCTGTTGAAATCCTCTGCAGTTTCTTTATAGGAAAGAAATAACTTCTGCTACTGACCAAATAAGGAGTTAAACATCTGAAACTGACTGCCTGCCCATCAAATATGCATTTACGGGATGTATTAAACTGGTTACCTTGACACCACCATAGAACATAATAACTGTTAACATACAGCAATACATGCATAACGCATGAGATAGCTCTGCTACTAGCATTAACTTTCAGATCTCAGATATAGTAAAGAAAGGTCTATCAATAAGATAAACAAGCATGGCAATATGCACTGAAGTTCTGAATAAAAACTACAACAGCTTGACTTATAAGTTATAACAACTGCTGGTAACATGAAAAGGCAGTGAACAATTTAGTGCAAATATGATCTATAGCATAACGAAATGTTGGATAGCTACTTACTTGATCTTCAAAATCAGGACTGGTCAAGTTGATGGAGAGATTTCTCATCAACAACAGTGCCTAGAGATCAAAAGGCACAAATGTCAGTTGATGAGAAGTAGACATTTCAAACCATTATTATTCGAGAAAATATGAATTCAACATGCCATGAATTAGTTTCGACATAACACAAATGGTTAAAATGATGACAAAACAAGCATATACAGTTTGTTGCAATGCTTAAAAACTAAACATGCATATAGACTTTTGCTATGCTTAAATCAGGAGCTTTCTGCATAAGCCGGACATAAGAAATTTTAGAGCCGAAGAGTATTTACTCTTGTGATTTATAAATTCTTGATTTGACAAAGCAATTATTTTGGAGAAATTGGGCAACGCAACAATACAACCATAGCCTTAGTTAAGCTATGCTTATGGTCAATTTCTTTATGAATAGAAGAAAACCTAGTATATCAACGATTCACATACCGTTTCAACATCAATTGGATTCATCTCCTTCAGTTTCTGCAAATGGCCCTTTGTGCTTGGATCGAAAACACTGCCTAAGAAGCTGTATACTTGAGCAAAATCTGGCATAACTGTATCAAAATTTGAAAGAGGGGGTTAAAGGAGCTTAAAATGGCAGGTCAGATAAAAAAATAAAGCAGTCCTGTGACAAAAGCCACGATAACAGTACAGTAAAATCTATGGATGAATGAGCTGTAAGTATTTCTTTATCCTATTTATTCATTCCAACGAAGGAACCACGTGTTATAAATACTAGAACAGAACTGCAAAAGTCAACAAATAGACTATCAGAAGTATCTAAAGACTAGAGGTACTGACTGCGGAGTGACGGAACTTGATTTATCTGGTCATTGGTTTC
This sequence comes from Triticum urartu, assembly GCF_003073215.2. NCBI lineage: Eukaryota > Viridiplantae > Streptophyta > Magnoliopsida > Poales > Poaceae > Triticum > Triticum urartu. The sequence continues at coordinate 451,898,300 of NC_053027.1, forward strand.
ACCAGATTGCCATGCCCTTGGAGGGCCTTCACTACTGCTTGAGCAAAAAATGTTTGGACCCATAGACCCAGCACCTAAATCTTCTGAGCGAAAGGAGGCAAGGATTAACTGACGAAGAGTACACTTCGACTATTTATAGAGGAGGGGCACCTTGGAGTACAAACCTTTCATGAAAGATGAGGCAACAACTGGTGGGATAGAATTGTGGGTCCATGGAGAAACAGCCACGTTCATTCCTGAATTTCTAAGCATGGCAGATGGATCTGTCTTCAGGGCATATCCTGACTCTGCAAGACAAGAGAAGATAGTGAAGCAACTGTCGGTATAGAGAGGCACCGATAAAATGATAATGTAAAATTGTTACTTGTAAAACTAAGTTCGATGACTCACCATTTTTGGAGGCCTTCTGAGGGTATGGGTGGGCAGCTTTACGCTTTGGTCGTGGAGGTGGGACATGTTCGCTGGTTCCATTTTTCTGAACCTTCAAAAAATACTTCTGTGCATGGCTCCTTATCTGCAAAAACAAGTTAATATGTAAAATGAAAATGGTTCTACCGGAGAAGCCATTGCCAGGAAAATTGATCCAAGCGCATGTGCAATGTTTGCACAGAAAAACGAGGAGACATCGGTTGTTTACAAAGCAGCAGACATCTCCATTTGTAAGGTTTAGTAAGGTGGTCCATTATGTTGGGATTGTGGTGCAAATTGATCATAATTTCACTTGATTTTTCAGTTTATTATCCAAATACCTGGATGACAGTCTTCGAACCAACAAAAGCTTCTATCTTTTTCCAGTCACGATCAAAGCTGAAAAGAACCCAGGTTTTCCAGATTAATGTCACATTAAGATGAAATCTTATGTAATTGACTATCAAATCTTCAACACATATAGGTGAATTCAACTACAGTGACTGTCAAATTATCCGCACAAAAAACACATTTGTCGGTACACCTGAACGAAAACTATTTTACCTATGCATCCTGAAAAAGACCTACTCCTTGCGTTCACAAATATAAGATTTTCCAACTTTTTTGTGAATCGGATGTATATAGACACGTTTTAGTCCATATTGAAATATCCAAAACGTCTTATATTTGTAGGGAGCAGTACATAAATGATGGTGCGTATGAGACTCTGGGTAATCGAGTTGTAGGAATGCTTACTAAATTCTACTCCCTCTGTACCGGAATATAAGACGTTTTGTAGTAGATATTTATGGCTTGAAAAATTATGCTCTTCACTGAAAAAATGTCTATAAAAACGCAATACAATTGCAGAAGAACATTGGTATGCTAGTGATCTATCATCATCAAACTTTAAACAACCGAACAAAGAAGCTAAGTTCAGCAAACACTATAGACACAAAAATAATAATTAGCGCCAGCTAACTAACACATCAAAAAGACTAGAAAAAAATATATCCAATCGTTGGCCCAAAGATCACAGAAACATGGACGCTATGCGAAGTTTTGAGCCAAGCGCGAATGGACTAATTTTTTTCCTTCGAATTAAGGGGTTCCCCCCAATTTCATTTCTGAAACTGATAGTAATAGAATCAGTTTTTCCAGCCCATTTGCAAGTTCAAACAGAGAGAATGGAATTGCGCGGAGAAACACAAAAGGGGAAGGGAAGAAAACCGTGGAGAAGCACAAAAGGGGAAGGGAAGAAAATCGTGGAGCACCACAGTTCAGCGTCTGCTTACAGCTGCAGGGCCTCGAGGAACTTGTCGTGCTCCTGCTCCGTCCAGCTCTCGCGCGACTTGGTGATGGTGTAGGGCTTCCGCACCTTCTTGCTGGCGTCGTCGCCCGACGCGGCGGCGGCCGCCTCGGACAGCGGCGGCGGCGGGTTCGTGGAGACCATGGGGGACGCACGGAAGGCCAGAGGGCGGCGGCGTGCCAGGTCCCGTTGGGTGCCGGTGCCGGTGCCCGTCTCTCGCTTGCTGGACCGGGGGATGGAGAGGGATGCTTTTGTCCGTAGCACGGCCGCGGCCGCCTGCGTGGTGGCTGCTTTGCGTCGCGTCGCGGTGTGGGCGCCGGGCCGGGTTGGGTGGGAGTGTGTGGGTGGTGGCGCCGCAGGGGGGGCGTGCGGGGTTTTGGCCGCGCGTTTTGGTTGCGGGCAGAGAGAGTGTGCGCGGGCCCCGCCGCGCGGGCCACGGGGCGCGCGCGCTTGTGGCTGCGCTGCGCGGGCGGAAGGCCCACTTGCGCCCCGCACGTCCCCCTCACCCCCCCCCCCCCCCCCCACCCCCCCCGGGTCGCTCTCGGCTCCGCTGCTGCTGCTGCTGGCCGCCGGCGTCACGCCGAGCTCGTTCATGTGGCTGGCTGCTCGCGTCCGCTCGCCGCGCGCTGTTTTTTAAGCGGAGCACGGTTGAGTAAGCGAGCGTCAAAGGCGACTGGCCAGCCCCAACGCACGACCCTTCGGGTGTGTCCGTTTTGACTGATGAGACGGTCCGACGTGTGACCCATCCGTAAAATATGTCTCCTGCTCGACCCATTTCGAACGCAAAATTTAATCGGGTTTGATCGGGGTTTACGATTGAATGAACGCACATGCATTCTCTCGTCGTCCGTCTCGGGCTTGCATGTCGGTCGTCCAACTACCCCCCACCGACCCCATTTAATCCACACGAATGGGCGAGCCCGTGGGTCAATCACAGAACCGCCATCCGCCGTGTCCTCTTTTATGGCGAAGCTATGGACTGGCCAGTCCACTTCCACTTTCCCACGTGTCCACACCATTGCTCCCTCCCTCCCAGACAGCAAAGCTAGCCTAGCGCAGCTCCACACCTCACTCTCCGTCGTCCATGGGCTTCTGGAAGTGGGTGCCCTGCAAGGAAGGCCAAGCACGACCATGAGGCGGTGGTCGTCGTCCGTCTTGTCTGGAAGCGCGGCCACCCACTCCACCTCACCTCCGGCGGCCGTGCCACGCTTTCGACCGTAAGTCAACGTCGACATCTGCCACCGGTACTGGGAGACCGGCACCCCGCTGCCATGGTCTGATGCCCACCTCCCCAATGGATGGCACTGAGCCAGGATCGGGTGCCCATTCCCCTCGTCCCCGCGAGCGGCCGCGCCCGCCTCCAAGAGACCGCCCGCCGTCGCGCACGGATCTCGCGCTCATATCTCGCCGACTGGCGCTATGGCGTCGACTCGCCCCTCTGGGACACATGGTTTTAGGACGAGCACGACATGCGCCAGCAAACTTTCTTTGCGGGCTGTGCTCGTAGCCTGCCCCGCACGCCTCGTGTGCGCGTCGTGAGCCCGCCCAGAGTGTGCGGCCGCATGCGGGTGTGCGGCCTGACGCCGACGCCCTCTCCCTCCCCGTCGCCACTATCACCGCCACCTCCCACCATGACGGCCGAGGAGGAGGAGCGGCTGGTGCAGGTCGTGATGGAGGACTCTGAGAGGGAGTACAAGCGTAGCCAGGAGAAGCAATGGGAGGGGCTGGAAGAGATGCTAGCGCTCTCGGCCGTCGAAGACATCTACGTGTCGGAGCTGGAGGTGAAGCAGGAGGTGATGGAGGACCAGCCGCCCACCCCGGCCTGGAACCAGGTGTTGTACGAGCAGTCGTGGTCGTGGACGACCACAGTGCCATGCAACTTGCCGCCGCCACCGCCACCACCACCGCAGCTTGCACAAGACGCGCCCGCCCCATTTTGGAGGCCGCCGCCCCACCTCTGGATGCCACCTTCGTAACCTCACTAGGGACGATGGCGACGAGGACTGTGGTGCCCGAAGAAGGCGACGGCATCGGCGGCGCGTGGGCGGCGGATCTACCTTTTTGTGTTTTCTTTTAATTTCAACTTAGGTACTATGTGCGGGCCGTGACTATTGTAAACTTTTTAATTAAGTTATCATTATATATTTATGTTTTAAGCTATTCTGCAATGTCTTTTTTTCCTTCTTTTTAAGTCTAGTACGGACATAAAGTTTAGAATGACGCCGCGCGCTTGGTGCACCGACCGATGGGCAGCCAAACCCGGCAAGAGGCGTTCGTTTTGCCGACTCAAACAGATAGAATTCAGATAAAAAGGATGCCCGTTTGGGGTGGGCCAGAGCGGGCATATATGAAAAGTTTGGTTGGTGCCTTCGCGACGGCTATGCTACCATGCTTTTTCTCTCTGACGAAGATGCTGATAATTCGGGGCATCATGCGTGCGCGTGTCCCACCGTGGATACTGGGTAGGGATGCCGGGAGTTTCACCATCGTGCCGATGTAGCACGCACGCACGCGCTTGCTTGCTTTTTATCGTACGGAGGAGAATTTCCCTCCGAAGGCTTATGCAGATTGTTCGGGACCAATGTGTTCTTAGCCTTGTGTTCATTGGCTACTGAGTGAGATGAATGGTACGGATCAATCCCACTTGATAATCGATCTTATCCTTGCTGCGGTAACGTAATGTAATCAAGGCAACTTTACCTCCTTTTGATCTTGCCGTAACCAATCATAATAAAAGTGTCTCGTAGTGTACTGCGTCGACGAAGAAGTGTTAAGTAGCCACCACCTGTACCATGATATTGATGAAAACTCATGGGGTAGTGGCAGAACTTTTATTTGCTGCTTACTACCCAAAAAAGGGTCACCTTCGAGCTTTATTTTGTTTTATTTATTTTGCGTCAGATAGCCTCACTTAATTACACTTATATTGTAACAATTGTATGTAATCTGAAAGCTAAAGATCCAAACATTCGGAATAGTTTTGCAAAATAAATTAAAACTCTCCAACAATTCCCATAAACACAGAAAATTACAAAAAGATGGCTCTTCCCGTAAATTCTATATATAGAAAATGGCTTTTTCCGTAAAATTCCACGTCAGCTAACTGTCATAGGACTTCGCCACGCAGCCGCCACATCCACCGCCCCCACCATTCGCCGCCGACCATTGCCAGCACATTGCCCGCCCTCTCGCTCACTAACACCTAACATGCCAACTTCCCCTAAAGTTTACAGACATCTCGTAACACCACTTTTACGGAGAGTGTTTTAGGGAGTTGTTGGGAGAAGCCTATAGGGTGTATTGCAAGTGATGGACACATGTTTTAGGGAGTTGATGGACTCAAAAAAGTAATCATTATGATGGTATACTTGTGATGGACTTAGTAATATCAAGTTAGTACTCCGGTGGCCTTAGGACCATGGAGACGGAGTGGATCTCGGCCCTTGCCGGTGGCAGGGCTCCGTTTTTATATCTTTTTCGAGATTTGTTAGGTTTTTGTGTCCTACTCAGGAAGGCGACACGACGGCGGCTCCCTGGGGATGGAATAAAGGTCTCCCCTGCTAGCCCCCATTCCGGTGATGCGTCTAGCATCATCAGTGGGTGTGTGGAGGTGTGTCTCCGACGGATCTGTCTTTGATGGATTTGCTCGGATCTGTTCGTCATTCGTCTTTATTCGTGTGTCTTCAGGTTGGATCCTTTTGATCTACACTCTTCATCCGCGGCGGTTGCCGTTCTGGTGCATTGGTTCCATGGGGCCTTAGCACGACGACTTCCCGAGTGTCTACTACAACAAGTGTTGGGGAACGTAGTAATTTCAAAAAAAAAATCCTACGCACACTCAGGATCATGGTGATGCATAGCAACGAGAGGGGAGAGTGTGTCGACGTACCCTCGTAGACTGAAAGTGGAAGCGTTAGCACAACGCGGTTAAGTCGTACGTCTTCACGATTTGACCGATCTAAGTACCGAACGTACGTCACCTTCGAGTTCAGCACACGTTCAGCTCGATAACGTCCCACGAACTTCGATCCAGCAGAGCTTCACAGGAGAGTTTTGTCAGCACGACGGCGTGATGACGGTGATGATGTTGCTACCGACGCGGGGCTTCGCATAAACACCGCTACGATATAACCGAGATGGAGTATGGTGGAGGGGGCACCGCACACGGCTGGAATAGATCAACAGATCAACTTGTGTGTTCTAGGGTGCGCTCCTGCCCCCGTATATAAAGTAGCAAGGGGGAGGCGGCCGGCCAGGAGGAGGGCGCGCCAGGAAGGGAGTCCTACTCCCACTGGGAGTAGGACTCCTCCTTTTCCTTGTTGGAGTAGGAGAGGGAAGGAAGGGAGAGAGGAGGAGAAGGAAAAAGGGGGGCGCCCCCCCTCCTTGTCCAATTCATACTAGAGGGAGAGGGGGCGCGCGGCTGCCCTGGCCGCCCCTCCTCTTCTCCCACTAAGGCCCATGAGGCCCAATTAACTCCCGGGGGGTCCGGTAACCCCCCGGTACTCCGGTTTTTATCTGAAACCACTCGGAACACTTCCGGTGTTCGAATATAGTCGTCCAATATATCGATATTTACATCTCGACCATTTTGAGACTCCTCGTCATGTCCGTGATCATATTCGGGACTTCGAACTACCTTCGGTACATCAAAACACAAAAACTCATAATACCGATCGTCACCAAACTTTAAGCGTGCGGACCCTATGGGTTTGAGAACTATGTAGACATGACCGAGACACGTCTCCGGTCAATAACCAATAGCGGAACCTGGATGCTCATATTGGCTCCTACATATTCTACGAAGATCTTTATCGGTCAAACCGCATAACAACATACGTTGTTCCCTTTGTCATCGGTATGTTACTTGCCCGAGATTCGATCGTCGGTATCTCAATACCTAGTTCAATCTCGTTACCGGCAAGTCCCTTTACTCGTTCCGTAATACATCATTCTGCAACTAACTCATTAGTTATAATGCTTGTAAGGCTTATAGTGATGTGCATTACCGAGTGGGCCCAGAGATACCTCTCCGACAATCGGAGTGACAAATCCTAATCTTGAAATACGCCAACTCAACAAGTGCCTTCGGAGACACCTGTAGAGCACCTTTATAATCACCCAGTTACATTGTGACATTTGGTAGCACACAAAGTGTTCCTCCGGTAAACGGGAGTTGCATAATCTCATAGTCATAGGAACATGTATAAGTCATGAAGAAAGCAATAGCAACATACTAAATGATCAAGTGCTAAGCTAACGGAATGGGTTAAGTCAATCACATCATTCTCCTAATGATGTGATCTCGTTAATCAAATGACAACTCATGTCTATGGCTAGGAAACACAACCATCTTTGATCAACGAGCTAGTCAAGTAGAGGCATACTAGTGACACTTTGTTTGTCTATGTATTCACACATGTACTAAGTTTCTGGTTAATACAATTATAGCATGAATAATAAACATTTATCATGATATAAGGAAATATAAATAACAACTTTATTATTGCCTCTAGGGCATATTTCCTTCAGTCTCCCACTTGCACTAGAGTCAATAATCTAGTTCACATCGTCATGTGATTTAACATCAATAGTTCACATCTTTATGTGATTAGTTCACATCTCCATGTGACTAAAACCCAAAGGGTTTACTAGAGTCATTAATCTAGTTCACATCGCTATGTGATTTACACCCAAAGAGTGATCATGTTTTGCTTGTGAGAAATTTAGTCAACGGGTCTGCCCCATTCAGAGCCGTATGTATTTTGCAAATTTTCTATGTCTACAATGCTTTGCACAGAGCTACTCTAGCTAATTGCTCCCAGTTTCAATATGTATCTAGATCGAGACTTAGAGTCATCTAGATCGGTGTCAAAAGCTTGTATCAATGTAACTCTTTACGACGAACTCTTTTATCACCTCCATAACGGAGAAATATTTCCTTAGTCCTCTAAGGATAATTTTGACCGCTGTCCAGTGATCTACTCCTAGATCACTATCGTACTCCTTTGCCAAACTCAGGGCAGGGTATATAATAGGTTTGGTACATAGCATGACATACTTTATAGAACCTATGATTGAGGCATAGGGAATGACTTCTCATTCTCTTTCTATTTTTTGCCGTGGTCGGGTTTTGAGTCTTTACTCAACTTCACACCTTGCAACACAGGCAAGAACCCTTTCTTTGCCTAATCCATTTTGAACTTCTTCAAAACTTTGTCAAGGTATGTGCTTTGTGAAAGTCCAATTAAGCGTCTTGATCTATCTCTATAGATCTTGATGCCCAATATGTAAGCAGCTTCATCGAGGTCTTTCATTGAAAAACTCTTATTCAAGTATCCTTTTATGCTATCGAGAAATTCTATATCATTCCCAATCAACAATATGTCATCCACATATAATATTAGAAATGCTACAGAGCTCCCACTCACTTTCTTGTAAATACAGACTTCTCCAAAAGTCTGTATAAAACCATATGCTTTGATCACACTATCAAAGCATTTATTCCAACTCCGAGGAGCTTGCACCGGTCCATAAATGGATCGCTGGGGCTTGCACACTTTGTTAGTACCTTTTGGATCGGTAAAACCTTCAGGTTGCATCATATACAACTCTTCTTCCAGAAATCCATTCAGGAATGCAGTCTTTACATCCATTTGCCAAATTTCATAATCATAAAATGCGGCAATAGCTAACATGATTCGGACGGACTTAAGCATCACTACGGGTGAGAATGTCTCATCGTAGTCAACTCCTTGAACTTGTTGAAAACCTTTCGCAACAAGTCGAGCTTTGTAGACAATAACATTACCATCAACGTCTGTCTTCTTCTTGAAGATCCATTTATTCTCGATGGCTTGCCGATCATCGGGAAAGTCAACCAAAGTCCACACTTTGTTCTCATACATGGATCCCATCTCAGATTTCATGGACTCAAGCCATTTTGCGAAATCTGGGCTCATCATCGCTTCCTCATAGTTCGTAGGTTCATCATGGTCTAGTAACATGACCCCTAGAACAGGATTACCATACCACTCTGGTGCGGATCTTACTCTGGTTGACCTACGAGGTTCGGTAGTAACTTGATCTGAAGTTTCATGATCATCATCATTAGCTTCCTAACTAATTGGTGTAGGTGTCACAGGAACTAGTTTCTGTGATGAACTACTTTCCAATAAGGGATCAGGTACATTTACCTCATCAAGTTCTACTTTCCTCCCACTCACTTCTTTTGAGAGAAACTCCTTCTCTAGAAAGGATCCATTCTTAGCAACGAATGTATTGCCTTCAGATATGTGATAGAAGGTGTACCCAACAGTTTCCTTTGGGTATCCTATGAAGACACATTTCTTTGATTTGGGTTCGAGCTTATCAGGTTGAAGCTTTTTCACATAAGCATCGCAGCCCCAAACTTTAAAAAACGACAACTTTGGTTTCTTGCCAAACTATAGTTCATAAGGCGTCGTCTCAACGGATTTTCATGGTGCCCTATTTAACGTGAATGCAGCCGTCTCTAAAGCATAACCCCAAAACGATAGCGGCAAATCAGTAAGAGACATCATAGATCGCACCATATCTAGTAAAGTACGATTACGACGTTCGGACACACCATTACGCTGCGGTGTTCCAGGTGGCGTGAGTTGCGAAACTGTTCCACATTGTTTCAAATGTAGACCAAACTCGTAACTCAAATATTCTCCTCCACGATCAGATCGTAGAAACTTTATTTTCTTGTTACGATGATTTTCCACTTCACTCTGAAATTCTTTGAACTTTTCAAATGTTTCAGACTTATGTTTCATTAAGTAGATATACCCATATCTGCTTAAATCATCTGTGAAGGTGAGAAACTAACGATACCCGCCGCGAGACTCAATATTCATTGGACCACATACATCAGTATGTATGATCTCCAACAAATCTGTTGCTCGCTCCATTGTTCCAGAGAATGGCGTCTTAGTCATCTTGCCCATAAGGCATGGTTCGCAAGTACCAAGTGATTCATAATTGAAAGTGCAACTATCCCTAGGTGGTTTTGGTAATTCATAACAACATATAGCTCATTGAGCTAATGCTATTCCAAGATGATTATTTCAGGAAAGCTCAATGATTGGCATGGCATGGATATGAAAGTGGAACCCTCAAAATGCTAAGGACAAAGGATTGGCTCAAGCTCAAAAGCTCAAGACTCTTCATTTCATATTTTAGTGATCCAAGATCACATTGAGTCTTTAGGAAAAGCCAATACTATTAAGGAGGGATGAGGTGTTGCTTCATGTGCTTAGTGATATGCTCCAAAACCCTCAACTACTTTCCCATATCCACATATGACCTAAACTCTAAGCCAAACTCGGTCCTACCGATTCTTCCTATCCGGCGCCACCGAGTTTCACTTGTCATTAGCCCTGCCAAACCCTAGCAATTCGGTTCTACCGATAAGGATCTCGGTCCCACCGAGATGGGGTTGCAAACTCTCTGTTTCCCTTTCGTAACTTTTTGGTCCCACCGAAAGAATGAATCGGTCCCACCGAGATTGCAATGTAAACTCAGTGTTTCCCCTTTGTAACTTTTCGGTCTCACCGAGTTCCACTCGGTCTCACCGAAAGAGCAAATCGGTCCCACCGAGTTTGCCTGACCAACTCTCTGGTTAGCTAATTACCAAATTCGGTCTCACCGAGTTTGTGTAATCGGTCTCACCGAGATTATGTTATGCCCAAACCCTAACCGAATCGGTCCTATCGAGTTGCATGTCAGTCCCACCGAAATTCCTAACGGTCACTAGGTTTACTAATTCGGTCAGACCGAGTTTTCTGATTCGGTCCCACCGAGATTGGTAAATTGTGTGTAACGGTTGGATTTTGTGTGGAGGCTATATATACCCCTCCACCTCTTTCTCATTCAGTGAGAGAGCCATCAGAACACACACACCATTCCAACTCATTTGTTCTGAGAGAGAACCACCTACTCATGTGTTGAGATCAAGACATTCCATTCCTACCATATGAATCTTGATCTCTAGCCTTCCCAAGTCGCTTTCCACTCAAATCTTCTTTCCACCAAATCCAAATCCTATGAGAGAGATTGAGTGTTGGGGAGACTATCATTTGAAGCACAAGAGCAAGGAGTTCATTACCTACACACCATTTGTTACTTCTTGGAGAGTGGTGTCTCCTAGATTGGCTAGGTGTCACTTGGGAGCCTCCGACAAGATTGTGGAGTTGAACCAAGGAGTTTGTAAGGGCAAGGAGATCGCCTACTTCGTGAAGATCTACCACTAGTGAGGCAAGTCCTTCGTGGGCGATGGCCATGGTGGATAGACAAGGTTGCTTCTTCGTGGACCCTTTGTGGGTGGTTGCTTCTTCGTGGACCCTTCGTGGGTGGAGCCCTGTGTGGACTCGCGCAACCGTTGCCCTTGGGTGGAGCCCTCTGTGGACTCGCGCAACCGTTACCCTTCGTGGGTTGAAGTCTCCATCAACGTGGATGTAGGATAGCACCACCTATCCGAACCACGGGAAAAACATCCGTGTCTCCAATAGCGTTTGAATTCTCCAAACCCTTCCCTTACATTCTTGCAAGTTGCATGCTTTACTTTCCTCTGCCAATATACTCTTTGCATGCTTGCTTGAATTGTGTGATGATTGCTTGATTTGTCCCAGAATAGCTAAAATCTGCCAAGAACTAAAATTGGGAAAAGGTTAAGTTTTTATTTGTTCAAGTAGTCTAATCACCCCCCTCTAGACATACTTTCGATCCTACGATAATCAAGTGATTCCAAAAGTCCATCAGTATGGAGTTTCTTTATGCGCTTTACACCAATATGACCTAAACAACAGTGCCACAAATAAGTTGAACTATCATTATCAACTCTGCATCTTTTGGCTTCAACATTATGAATATGTGTATCACTACTATCAAGATTCAACAAAAATAGACCACTCTTCAAGGGTGCATGACCATAAAAGATATTACTCATACAAATATAACAACCATTATTCTCAGATTTAAATGAATATCCGTCTCGCATCAAACAAGATCCAGATATAATGTTCATGCTTAACGCTGGCACCAAATAACAATTATTTAGGTCTAAAACTAATCTCGAAGGTAGATGTAGAGGTAGCGTGCCGACGGCGATCACATCGACTTTGGAACCATTTCCCACGCGCATCGTCACCTCGTCCTTAGCCAGTCTTCGCTTAATCCGTAGTCCCTGTTTCGAGTTGCAAATATTAGCAACAGAACCAGTATCAAATACCCAGGTTCTACTGCGAGCTCTGGTAAGGTACACATCAATAACATGTATATCACATATACCTTTGTTCACCTTGACATCCTTCTTATCCGCTAAATACTAGGGGCAGTTCCGCTTCCAGTGACCAATCTGTTTGCAGTAGAAGCACTCAGTCTCAGGCTTAGGTCCAGACTTGGGTTTCTTCTCCCGAGCAGCAACTTGTTTGATGTTCTTCTTGAAGTTCCCCTTCTTCTTCCCTTTACCCTTTTTCTTGAAACTGGTGGTCTTGTTGACCATCAACACTTGATGCTCCTTCTTGATTTCTACCTCCGTTGCCTTTAATATTGCGAAGAGCTCGGGAATTGTCTTATTCATCCCTTGCATATTATAGTTCATCACGAAGCTCTTGTAGCTTGGTGGCAGTGATTAAAGAACTTTGTCAATGACACTATCAACATGAAGATTAACTCCTAGTTGAGTCAAGTGATTATGATATCCAGACGTTTTGAGTATATGTTCACTGACAGAACTATTCTCCTCCATCTTGCAGCTATAGAACTTATTGGAGACTTCATATCTCTCAATCCGGGCATTTGCTTGAAATATTAACTTCAACTCCTGGAACATCTCATATGCTCCATGACGTTCAAAACGTCGTTGAAGTCCTGGTTCTAAGCCGTAAAGCATGGCACACTGAACTATCGAGTAGTCATCAGCTTTACTCTGCCAGGCGTTCTTAACGTCATCAGCAGCATCTGCAGCAGGCCTGGCACCCATCGGTGCTTCAGGATGTAATTCTTCTGTGCAGCAATGAGGATAATCCTCAAGTTACGGACCCAGTCCATGTAATTGCTACCATCATCTTTCAACTTTGCTTTCTCAAGGGACGCATTAAAATTCAATGGAACAAAGGCACGGGTCATCTATCTACAATTAACATAGACAAGCAAAATACTATCAGGTACTAAGTTCATGATAAATTTAAGTTCAATTAATCATATTACTTAGGAACTCCCACTTAGATAGACATCCCTCTAATCATCTAAGTGATCATGTGATCCAAATCAACTAAACCATGTCCGATCATCATGTGAGATGGAGTAGTTTTCAATGGTGAACATCACTATGTTGATCATATTTACTATATGATTCACGCTCGACCTTTCGGTCTCAGTGTTCCGAGGCCATATCTACATATGCTAGGCTCGTCAAGTTTAACCTGAGTATTCTGCGTGTGCAAAACTGGCTTGCACCTGTTGTGGATGAACGTAGAGCTTATCACACCCGATCATCACGTGGTGTCTCGGCACGACGAACTTTGGCAACGGTGCATACTCAGGGAGAACACTTTTATCTTGAAATTTAGTGAGAGATCATCTTATAATGCTACCGTCAATCAAAGAAAAATAAGATGCATAAAAGATAAACATCACATGCAATCAATATAAGTGATATGATATGGCCATCATCATCTTGTGCTTGTGATCTCCATCTCTGAAGCACCGTCATGATCACCATTGTCACCGGCGCGATACCTTGATCTCCATCGTAGCTAGCATCGTTGCTGTCTCGCCAACTATTGCTTCTACGACTATCGCTACCACTTAGTGATAAAGTAAAGCAATTACAGGGCGATTGCATTGCATACAATAAAGCGACAACCATATGGCTCCTGCCAGTTGCCGATAACTCAGTTACAAAACATGATCATCTCATACAATATAGCATCATGCCTTGACCATATCACATCACAACATGCCCTGCAAAAACAAGTTAGACGTCCTCTACTTTGTTGTTGCAAGTTTTACGTGGCTGCTACGGGCTTAGCAAGAACCGTTCTTACCTACGCATCAAGACCACAACTATAGTTTGTCAAGTTAGTGTTGTTTTATCCTTCTCAAGGACCGGGCGTAGCCACACTCGGTTCAACTAAAGTTGGGGAAACTGACACCCGCCAGCCACCTATGTGCAGAGCACGTCGGTGGAACCAGTCTCGTGTAAGCGTACACGTAATGTCTGTCCGGGCCGCTTCATCCAACAATACCGCCGAACAAAAGTATGACATGCTGGTAAGCAGTATGACTTGCATCGCCCACAACTCACTTGTGTTCAATTCGTGCATATAACATCTACGCATAAAACCAGGCTCAGATGCCACTGTTGGGGAACGTAGTAATTTAAAAAAATCCTACGCACACTCAGGATCATGGTGATGCATAGCAACAAGAGGGGAGAGTGTGTCCACGTACCCTCGTAGACCAAAAGCGGAAGCGTTAGCACAACGCGGTTGATGTAGTCATACGTCTTCACGATCCGACCGATCCAAGTACCAAACATACAACACCTCTGAGTTCAGCACACATTCAGCTCGATAACGTCCCACGAACTCCGATCCAGCTGAGCTTCACAAGAGAGTTTCGTCAGCACGACGGCGTGATGATGGTGATGATGTTGCTACCTGAAGGAAATATGCCCTAGAGGCAATAATAAAGTTATTATTTATTTCCTTATATCATGATAAATGTTTATTATTCATGCTAGAATTGTATTAACCGGAAACATAATACATGTGTGAATACATAGACAAATAGAGTGTCACTAGTATGCCTCTACTTGACTAGCTCGTTAATCAAAGATGGTTATGTTTCCTAACCATAAACAAAGAGTTGTTATTTGATTAACAGGATCACATTATTAGGTGAATGATCTGATTGACATGACCCATTCCATTATCTTAGCACCCGATCGTTTAGTATGTTGCTATTGCTTTCTTCATGACTTATACATGTTCCTATGACTATGAGATTATGCAACTCCCATTTGCCGGAGGAACACTTTGTGTGCTACCAAACGTCACAACGTAAATGGGTGATTATAAAGGTGCTCTACAGGTGTCTCCAAAGGTACATGTTGGGTTGGCGTATTTCGAGATTAGGATTTGTCACTCCGATTGTCGGAGAGGTATCTCTGGGCCCTCTCGGTAATACACATCACATAAGCCTTGCAAGCATTGCAACTAATGAGTTAGTTGTGAGATGATGTATTATGGAACGAGTAAAGAGACTTGCCGGTAACGAGATTGAACTAGGTATGGGATACCGACGATCGAATCTCGGGCAAGTAACATACCGATGACAAAGGGAACAACGTATGTTGTTATGCGGTCTGACCGATAAAAGATCTTCGTAGAATATGTAGGAGCCAATATGAGCATCCAGGTTCCGCTATTGGTTATTGACCGGAGACGTGTCTCGGTCATGTCTACATTGTTCTCGAACCCGTAGGGTCCGCACGCTTAAGGTTTCGATGAGAATTATATTATGAGTTTATGAGTTTTGATGTACCGAAGTTAGTTCGGAGTCCCAGATGTGATCACGGACATGACGAGGAGTCTCGAAATGGTCGAGACATAAAGATTGATATATTGGACGGCTATATTCGGACACCAGAAGTGTTCCGGGGAAGTTTCGGATAAAACCGGAGCACCGGGGGGTTATCGGAACCCCCCGGGGGGTTAATGGGCCTCATGGGCCTAAAGTGGAGAAGAGGAGGGGCTGCCAGGGCAGGCCGCGCGCCCCCTCTCCCCCTAGTCCGAATTGGACAAGGAGGGAGGGGCGGCGCCCCCCCTTTTCCTTCTCTCCTTCCCCCTCTCCTACTTGGACAAGGAAAGGGAGGGGAGTCCTACTCCCGGTAGGAGTAGGACTCCTCCTGCACGCCTCCTACTAGGGCCGGCCGCACCCCCCTTGGATCCTTTATATATGGAGGCAAGGGGCACCCCTAGACACACAAGTTGATCCATGTGATCATATTCTTAGCCGTGTGCGGTGCCCCCTTCCACCATAGTCCTCGATAATATTGCAGCGGTGCTTAGGCGAAGCCCTGCTACAGTAGTACATCAAGATCGTCACCACGCCGTCGTGCTGACGGAACTCTTCCCCGACACTTTGCTGGATCGGAGTCCGGGGATCGTCATCGAGCTGAACGTGTGCTAGAACTCGGAGGTGCCGTAGTTTCGGTGCTTGATCGGTCGGGCCGTGAAGACGTACGGCTACATCAACCAAGTTAACACTTCCGTTGTTGATCTACAAGGGTACGTAGATCACACTCTCCCCCTCTCGTTGCTATGCATCACCATGATCTTGCGTGTGCGTAGGAATTTTTTTGAAATTACTACGAAACCCAACACTACCGACGCAGGGCTTCGCCTAAGCACCGCTACAGTATAACCGAGGTGGAATATGGTGGAGGGGGCACCGCACACGGCTGGAATAGATCAACAGATCAACTTGTGTGTTCTAGGGTGCCCCCCTGCCCCCGTATATAAAGGAGCAAGGGGGAGGCGGCCAGCCAGGAGGAGGGTGCGCTAGGGAGGGAGTCCTACGGGTTGCAATGCTTTTCCTTGTTGGAGTAGGAGATGGAAGGAAGGGAGAGAGGAGGAGAAGGAAAAAGGGGGGTGCCGCCCCCTCCTTGTCCAATTCGGACTAGAGGGGGAGGGGGGCGCGGCTGCCCTGGCCGCCCCTCCTCTTCTCCCACTAAGGCCCATGAGGCCCAATTAACTCCCCGGGGGATTTCGGTAACCCCCCGGTACTCCGGTTTTTATCCGAAACCACTCGGAACACGTCCGGTGTCCAAATATAGTCGTCCAATATATCGATCTTTATGTCTCGACCATTTAGAGACTCCTCATCATGTCCGTGATCATATCCGGGAGTTTGAACTACCTTCGGTACATCAAAACACAAAAACTCATAATACCGATCGTCACCAAACTTTAAGCGTGCGGACCCTACGGGTTCGAGAACTATGTAGACATGACCGAGACACGTCTCCGGTCAATAACCAATAGCGGAACTTGGATGCTCATATTGGCTCCTACATATTCTATGAAGATCTTTATCGTTCAAACCGCATAACAACATATGTTGTTCCCTTTGTCATCGGTATGTTACTTGCCCGAGATTCGATCGCCGGTATCTCAATACCTAGTTCAATCTTGTTACCGGCAAGTCTCTTTACTCGTTCCGTAATACATCATCCTGTAACTAACTCATTAGTTACAATGCTTGCAAGGCTTATAGTGATGTGCATTACCGAGTGGGCCCAGAGATACCTCTCCGACAATCGGAGTGACAAATCCTAATCTTGAAATACGCCAACTCAACAAGTACCTTCGGAGACACCTGTAGAGCACCTTTATAATCACCCAGTTACGTTGTGACGTTTGGTAGCACACAAAGTGTTCCTCCGGTAAACGGGAGTTGCATAATCTCATAGTCATAGGAACATGTATAAGTCATGAAGAAAGCAATAGCAACATACTAAACGATCAAGTGCTAAGCTAACAGAATGGGTCAAGTCAATCACATCATTCTCCTAATGATGTGATCCCGTTAATCAAATGACAACTCATGTCTATGGCTAGGAAATAGAACCATCTTTGATCAACGAGCTAGTCAAGTAGAGGCATACTAGTAATACTTTGTTTGTCTATGTATTCACACATGTACTAATTTTCTGGTTAATACAATTATAGCATGAATAATAAACATTTATCATGATATAAGGAAATACAAATAACAACTTTAATATTGCCTCTAGGGCATATTTCCTTCAACAAGGTTTGCCCGACTCCGGCGAGGGAGAGGCGATGACAGTGGCACGCCTTTGGCTCGCTTCAGTGCTTGTAGTCGTCGCTAGGTGGTCTACGGATTTGGATGTAATTTTTATTATTTCTAGTGTTTGTTGTACTACCATGATTGTAGATGAATATATTGGAAGTTTTTCCCGCAAACATTTTTTCGTACTCCTATAAAATGTTTGTCTAGACATTTTGTCAAGGGAATACTACATTTACAAATGGGGTTCCATAAATTAATATGACGGAATATGTTTTCATATGAAATATGATGGGCCATGCTTCCGGTTAATTGAAATTGTTAAATTTAACAATTCATAGTTCCTATGGTATTTCCACAGATCGTAGCCAGTGTATCAATAATTTGAAACAAGTGTTATAGATCCGTTCGTAGTTTTGTTGATCTGACGTGGGAAAGGGCATATGGAATATTTAACATAAATATTGGGCGACATTCATCCTATAGGATTAATTAGGGACTACCTTCCCGATTGGCCAAAAGCTCCCTCTGCCATCCTCCCATGGTCTACAGTCTCTGGACAAAAACTAAAGAGTTGAGACAAACAAATCCGCTCGACCTTCTAACCTTCTTCTACTCAATGGTAGATGCTACGTCTTGAGCTTGCGTTGGTTTTCCCCGAAGAGGAAGGGATGATGCAGCAGAGTAGCGTAAGTATTTCCCTCAGTTTTTGAGAACCAAGGTATCAATCCAGTAGGAGGCCACGCTCAAGTCCCTCGTACCTGCACAAAGCAATAGCTACTCGCAACCAACGCGATTAGGGGTTGCCAATCCCTTCACGGTCACTTACGAGAGTGAGATCTGATAGATATAATATTTTTGGTATTTTTGGTATAAAGATGCAAAGTAAAAAAGTAAAAGCAAAGTAAAAAGCAAAGCAAGATTAAAGTGATGGAGATTGATATGATGAGAATAGACCCGGGGGCCATAGGTTTCACTAGTGGCTTGTCTCAAGAGCATAAGTATTCTACGGTGGGTGAACAAATTACTGTTGAGCAATTGACAAAATTGAGCATAGTTATGAGAATATCTAGGCATGATCATGTATATAGGCATCACGTCCGTGACAAGTAGATCGAAACGATTCTGCATCTACTACTATTACTCCACTCATCGACCGCTATCCAGCATGCATCTAGAGTATTAAGTTAAAACAGAGTAACGCCTTAAGCAAGATGACATGATGTAGAGAGATAAATTCATGCAATATGAAATAAACCCCATCTTGTTATCCTTGATGGCAACGATACAATACGTGCCTTGCTGCCCCTTCTATCACTGGGTAAGGACACCGCAAGATCGAAACCAAAGCTAAGAACTTCTCCCATGGCAAGAACTACCAATCTAGTTGGCCAAACCAAACGAATAATTCGAAGAGACTTGCAAAGATAACCAATCATACATAAAAGAATTCAGAGAAGATTCAAATATTATTCATAGATAGACTTGATCATAAACCCACAATTCATCGGTCTCAACAAACACACCGCAAAAAGAAGATTACATCGAATAGATCTCCACAAGAGAGGGGGAGAACTTTGTATTGAGATTCAAAGAGAGAGAAGAAGCCATCTAGCTACTAACTATGGACCCGAAGGTCTGAGGTAAACTACTCACACTTCATCGGAGAGGCTATGATGATGTAGAAGCCCTCCGTGATGACAGCCCTCTTCCGGCGGAGCTCCGGAACAGGCCCCAAGATGGGATCTCATGGATACAGAAAGTTGCGGCGGTGGAATTAGGTTTTTGGCTCCTCTTCTGATTGTTTGGGGGTATGTGTGTATATATAGGAGGAAGAAGTACGCCGGAGGAGCAACGAGGGGCCCACGAGGCAGGGGGGCGTGCCCTAGGGGGGCGCTGCCACCCTCGTGACCGCCTCTTTTGTTCCTTGGAGCAGGGTCCAAGTCTCCTGGATCACGTTCGGTGAGAAAATCACGTTCCCGAAGATTTTATTATGTTTGGACTCCGTTTGATATTCCGTTTCTTCGAAACACTGAAATAGGCAAAAAACAGCAATTCTGGGCTGGGCCTCCGGTTAATAGGTTAGTCCCAAAAATAATATAAAAGTGGAAAATAAAGCCCAATATAGTCCAAAACAGTAGATAATATAGCATATGGAGCAATCAAAAATTATAGACACGTTGGAGACATATCAGGCATCCCCAAGCTTAATTCCTGCTCGTCCTCGAGTAGGTAAATGATAAAAAGAGAATTTTTTATGCGGAGTGCTACTTGGCATAATTTCAATGCAAATCTTCTTAATTGTGGTACGAATATTCAGATTAGAAAGATTCAAGAAAAAAGTTTATATTGACATAAAAATAATAATACTTCAAGCATACTAACAAAGCAATTATGTCTTCTCAAAATAACATGGCCAAAAAAAGTTACAAAATCATATAGTCTGGCTATGCTCCATCTTCACCACACAAAGTATTTAAATCATGCACAACCCCGATGACAAGCCAAGCAATTGTTTCATACTCTAACTTTTTCAAAAACTTTTTCAATCTTCACGCAATACATGAGCGTGAGCCATGGATATAGCACTATGGGTGGAATAGAATGGTGGTTGTGGAGAAGACAAAAAGGAGGGGAAGATAGTCTCACATCAACTAGGCGTATCAACGGGCTATGGAGATGCCCATCAATAGATATCAATGTGAGTGAGTAGGGATTGCCATGCAACGGATGCACTAGAGCTATAAATGTATGAAAGCTCAAAAAGAAACTAAGTGGGTGTGCATCCAACTTGCTTGCTCACAAAGACCTAGGGCAATTTTGAGGAAGCCCATAATTGGAATATACAAGCCAAGTTCTATAATGTAAAATTCCCACTAGTATATGAAAGTGACAACATATGAGACTCTCTATATGAAGAAGAACATGGTGCTACTTTGAAGCACAATATATGAGACTCGCTATATCATGGTGCTACTTTGAAGCACAAGTGTGGAAAAAGGATAGTAGCATTGCCCCTTTTTATTTCTTTTTTTGGGCCTTCTTTTTTTCTTTGGCCTTTCTCTTTTTTTATTTGAGACAATGCTCTATTGAATGATTATCATCACACTTTTATTTATTTACAACTCAATGATTACAAATCGATTCTAACACAAAGTATGACTCTATATGGATGCCTCCGGCGGTGTACCGGGATATGCAATGAATCAAGAGTGACAAGTATGAAGAAATTATGAACGGTGGCTTTGCTACAAATACTTATGTCAACTACATGATCATGCTAAGCAATATGACAATGATTAATGTGTCACATGATGAACTAGGTGGTGGAAAGTTGCATGGCAATATATCTCGGAATGGCTATGGAAATGCCATAATAGGTAGGTATGGTGGATGTTTTGAGGAAGGTATATGGTAGGTGTATGATACTGGCGAAAGGTGCGTGGTATTAGAGAGGCTAGCAAAGGTGGAAGGGTGAGAGTGCGTATAATCCATGGACTCAACATTAGTCATAAAGAACTCATATACTTATTGCAAAAATCTAGAAGTTATCAAAGCAAAGTATTACACGCATGCTCCTAGGGGGATAGATTGGTAGGAAAAGACCATCGCTCATCCCCGACCGCCACTCATAAGGAAGACAATCAATAAATAAATCATGCTCCGACTTCGTCACATAACGGTTCACCATACGTGCATGCTACGGGAATCACAAACTTTAACACAAGTATTCTTTAAATTCACAACTACTCAACTAGCATGACTTTAATATTATCACCTCCATATCTCAAAACAATTATCATGCTTCAATCTTTTCTTAGTATTCAACACAATCAAAAGAAAGTTTCACAAATCTTGAATACCAAGCATATTATTATTAAGCAAATTACCATGCTATTAAGAGACTCTCAAAATAATTTAAGTGAAGCATGAGAGATCAATAGTTTCTTTAAAACAAATCCACCACCATGCTCTAAAAGATCTAAGTGAAGCACATAGAGCAACATTATAACGCTCAAAAGATATAAGTGAAGCACATAGAGCAAAATTATAACGCTCAAAAGATATAAGTGAAGCACATAGAGTATTCTATCAAATTTTAGTTCATGTATGGCTTTCTCAAAATGTGTGTACAGCAAGGATGATTGTGGCATACTAAGACACAAATACACAAATAATACAAGACGCTCCAAGCAAAACACATATCATGTTGGTGAATAAAAATATAGCTCCAAGTAAATTACCGATGGAAGTGGACGAAAGAGGGGATGCCTTCCGGGGCATCCCCAAGCTTTGACTTTTTGGTGTCCTTGGATTATCTTGGGGGTGCCATGGTCATAACCAAGCTTAGGCTCTTGCCACTCCTTGTTCCATGATCCATCAAAAGAATTCACCCAAAACTTGAAAACTTCACAACACAAAACTCAAAATAGAAAACTCGTGAGCTCCGTTAGCGAAAGAAAACAAAAGACCACTTCAAGGTACTGTAATGAGCTCATTATTTATTTATATTGGTGTTAAACCTACTGTATTCCAACTTCTCTATGGATTATAAACTGTTTTACTAGCCATAGATTCATCAAAATAAGCAAACAACACACGAAAAACAGAATCTGTCAAAAACAGAACAGTCTGTAGTAATCTGTAGCTAGCGCAAGATCTGGAACCCCAAAAATTCTAAAATAAATTGCTGGACGTGAGGAATTTATCTAGTAATCATCTTCAAAAATAATTAACTAAATATAACTCTTCAAATAAAAATGACAGCAGTTCTCGTGAGCGCTAAAGTTTCTGTTTTTTACAGCAAGTTCAACAAGACTTTCCCCAAGTCTTCCCAACGGTTCTACTTGGCACAAACACTAATTAAACACAAAAAACACAACCAAAAAAGAGGCTAAATAATTTATTTATTAATAAGCATGAGCAAAAAGCAAGGAATAAAAATAAAATTGGGTTGCCTCCCAACAAGCGCTATCGTTTAACGCCCCTAGCTAGGCATAAAAGCGAGGATAGATCTAGGTATTTCCATCTTGAATCTTAATTCTTTTAGTGATGTTATGCTCGAATCCGGGAGGTTCCTTAAGTTTCCCTTCATATTCAGAGATCTTGAGATCTAAAGAATCCAACCGCTTATTGCAAAGAGTAATTAACATATTCATGCGGTGAAGATTTCCGCTAACGCTTTTAAGAGGTTCAAGAGATTTTTGTAAAATCTTAGTTACTTCGCAAATTTTCTCAAAAACTTGCGTTTCCTCTTGGGTATGATGTGGCCCCTTTTGTTGAGGTAAAGTTCCTACTATACCTTCCATAATTTCATGCACGATACTGGGATCAATTTCAATAAAACTGCCTTTGGCAACACAATCCAAAAGTTGTCTATGAGATATATTAAGCCCAACATAAAAATTGCGAAGAAAAATTCTGAAATTTACTTCTAGGGTGCATTTACGATAAGATTCCATTATTATAAACCAAGCATCCTTTAAGTTTTCTCCTTGATTTTGTTTGAAGTGAAGGACTTCAAACTCGGGAGACATAGGAGCAGAAAGAGGACTAGCCATGACGACAAGCAAACAGACTAGCACACGAGCAAACAAGAGGCAAATAGAGAGGGAGGATAGAGAGAGAGGGCGAATAAAACGACAAGGGTGAATTGGGGGGGGGAGAGGAAAACAAGAGGCAAATGGCAAACAATGTAATGCGAGAGATAGGGATTGTGATGGGTACTTGGTATGTTGACTTTTTGCGTAGACTCCCCGGCAACGGCGCCAGAAATCCTTCTTGCTACGTCTTGAGCTTGCGTTGGTTTTCCCTGAAGAGGAAGGGATGATGCAGCAGAGTAGCGTAAGTATTTCCCTCAATTTTTGAGAACCAAGGTATCAATCCAGTAGGAGGCCACGCTCAAGTCCCTCGTACCTGCACAAAGCAATAGCTACTCGCAACCAACACGATTAGGGGTTGTCAATCCCTTCACGGTCACTTACGAGAGTGAGATCTGATAGATATAATATTTTTGGTATTTTTGGTATAAAGATGCAAAGTAAAAAGTAAAATCAAAGTAAAAAAGCAAAGCAAGATTAAAGTGATGGAGATTGATATGATGAGAATAGACCCGGGGGCCATAGGTTTCACTAGTGGCTTCTCTCAAGAGCATAAGTATTCTACGGTGGGTGAACAAATTACTGTTGAGCAATTGACAGAATTGAGCATAGTTATGAGAATATCTAGGCATGATCATGTATATAGGCATCACGTCTGTGACAAGTAGATCGAAATGATTCTGCATCTACTACTATTACTCCACTCATCGACCGCTATCCAGCATGCATCTAGAGTATTAAGTTAAAAACAGAGTAACGCCTTAAGCAAGATGACATGATGTAGAGAGATAAATTCATGCAATATGAAATAAACCCCATCTTGTTATCCTCGATGGCAACGATACAATACGTGCCTTGCTGCCCCTTCTGTCACTGGGTAAGGACACCGCAAGATTGAACCCAAAGCTAAGAACTTCTCCCATGGCAAGAACTACCAATCTAGTTGGCCAAACCAAACGGATAATTCGAAGAGACATGCAAAGATAACCAATCATACATAAAAGAATTCAGAGAAGATTCAAATATTATTCATAGATAGACTTGATCATAAACCCACAATTCATCGGTCTCAACAAACACACCGCAAAAAGAAGATTACATCGAATAGATCTCCACAAGAGAGGGGGAGAACTTTGTATTGAGATTCAAAGAGAGAGAAGAAGCCATCTAGCTACTAACTATGGACCCGAAGGTCTGAGGTAAACTACTCACACTTTATCGGAGAGGCTATGATGATGTAGAAGCCCTCCGTGATGACGGCCCTCTTCCGGCGGAGCTCCGGAACAGGCCCTAAGATGGGATCTCGTGGATACAGAAAGTTGCGGCGATGGAATTAGGTTTTTGGCTCCTCTTCTAATCGTTTTGGGGGTACGTGTGTATATATAGGAGGAAGAAGTACGCCGGAGGAGCAATGAGGGGCCCACGAGGCAGGGGGCGCGCCCTAGGGGGCCCCCACCCTCGTGACCGCCTCTTTTGTTCCTTGGAGCAGGGTCCAAGTCTCCTGGATCACGTTCGGTGAGAAAATCACGTTCCCGAAGATTTTATTCCGTTTGGACTCCGTTTGATATTCCGTTTCTTCGAAACACTGAAATAGGCAAAAAACAACAATTCTGGGTTGGGCCTCCGGTTAATAGGTTAGTCCCAAAAATAATATAAAAGTGGAAAATAAAGCCCAATATAGTCCAAAACAGTAGATAATATAGCATGGAGCAATCAAAAATTATAGATACGTTGGAGACATATCAGTAGACACCACCATCATCGGCAATGTCGTTTGGGTGACAGATTTTCCCATCGATGTCAGTCCGTCTTGTTTGACATTGCTGGGCAGTCCATCTTCACCGCGACTTTGT
Source organism: Triticum urartu (assembly GCF_003073215.2). NCBI lineage: Eukaryota > Viridiplantae > Streptophyta > Magnoliopsida > Poales > Poaceae > Triticum > Triticum urartu. The sequence goes on from NC_053027.1 coordinate 451,923,313, forward strand.
TAACACCCCTAATGAAGCCCACGATCCAAACGAGGGAGACAAGGAGCCGGGCCCCCCTGCCAAAAGGCCCCGCATTGCATCATAGCGCTATCCACCAGAAGATTGGGTCGTCGGCTAGCTACATAGGAGGCATGGGTTGTGTGAGTTCTTACTTGGCGGTTGGTACATGATAGTACCCACTGGATTGTAGTCACCCACTCTGGATCTCAAACAATTCTTCTTCTCGGAGCAATTTCCCGAGCATCTAGCTACCAATTCCCCCAGTATCCTCTTTGATTCATAGCTTGGCGCTAACAACTGCAATACAGAGCCATTGATCCTTCTCCGACTTCAATCTAGATCCCTCCCACCTCCCACGACATATGATTGGCTACGTTGGAAACACATCGTCGTCAAGAGTAGGGAATCTCACTCTAAAAGCCAAGGCCATCTACCATACACTCTCGATGGCGTCCTGCTAGGAGCACGAGACGCACAAGGATGAGATCGATAAACTCATCATTTTGGAGGTGAGTCACATGATGGATACGACGGTCATGCGTTTGGCCGCGTCACCCTTCGACAAGGTTTTGGGCACTATCGTCAATGATATATTGCTACTTCCTGAGCTTGTGTTGGTTTTTCCCTTGAAGAAGAAAGGGTGATGCAGCAGAGTAGAGATAAGTATTTCCCTCAGTTAGAGAACCAAGGTATCAATCCAGTAGGAGACAACGCACAAATCACCAATACCTGCACAAACAATCAAACAACTTGCACCCAACGTGATAAAGGGGTTGTCAATCCCTTCACGGTCACTTGCAAATAGGAATGGCAATGGGTCGGGTTTGGGGCGGGTGGAGCTGGTCCAAATCCAACCCATGACTCATCTTCCTACCCTCTGCCCATCCACCAAATTATCCATGGGCACAACTTGTGCCCATGCCCAAACCCACTGGATACCCACATACCCATGGAGCTCCATGGGCATAGAAAAGTCAGCATGAAGCCTTCCCAAAGATAAAATTAACTCATCATCATTCACTCACAAATGACAACATAAGCCATGCATAAGTAGGCAACAAGTAATACGATGAGTCCTTAAGTGTGACATACCAGAGGTTGATTCTGCGGCATATAGCTCATGGCACAAGTTGCATATTTCCTGCCATTTCCCATTGATTCGCTCTTTCTACTATCACTGGCATATGGCCAACATGTCATACGGGTATCCATTGGATATCCATGGAGCACAAACTATAACCATGCCCAACCTGGCTGTTCGTGGGTATCCATATCCACGGACCCATGGGCGAAAATGTGCTCCATACCCTTGCCCAACCGGGTCGGGTATCCATGGGTATCCAGATCCATGGATAAAATTACCACCCCTACTTGAAAAAGTGAGATCTAATAGACATAGATGAAACTAAACAAAAGATAAAGTAAATATTTCTGGGTTTTTTGGCTTATAGATCGAAAAGTAAAAGATTGCAAAATAGTAGATCGGAAACTAATATGATGGAAAATAGTAGATCGGAAACTTATATGATGGAAAATAGACCCGGGGGCCATAGGTTTCACTAGAGGCTTCTCTCAAGATAGCAAATAATACGGTGGGTGAACAAATTACTGTCGAGCAATTGATAGAAAAACACAAAGTTATGACAATATCTAAGGCAATGATTATGATATATAGGCATCATGTCCGTGTCAAGTAGACCGAAATGATTCTCCATCTACTACTATTACTCCACACATCGATGAACTCCTGCCTGCATCTAGAGTATTAAGTTCATGAAGAATAGAGTAACACATTAAGTATGACATGATGTAGAGGAATAAACTCAAGCAATATGATGTAAACCCCATCTTTTTATCCTCGATGGCAATAATACAATACGTGCCTTGCTGCCCCCACTATCACTGGGAAAGGACACCGCAAGATTGAACCCAAAGCTAAGCACTTCTCCCATTGCAAGAAAAACCAATCTAGTTGGCCAAACCAAACAATAGTTCGAAGAGAATTACAAAGATATCAAATCATGCATAAAATAATTCAGAGAAGATTCAAATAATATTCATAGATAAGTTGATCATAAATCCACAATTCATCGGATCTCGACAAACACACCGCAAAAGAAGATTACATCGGATAGATCTCCAAGAACATCGAGGAGAACATGGTATTGAGAATCAAAGAGAGAGAAGAAGCCATCTAGCTACTAGCTATGGACCCGTAGGTCTGAAGTAAACTACTCACGCTTCATAGGAAGGGCAATATAGTTGATGTAGAAGCCCTCTGTGATCGAATCCCCCTCCGACAGGATGCCGGAAAAGGACCCTAGATGGGATCTCACGGGTACAGAAGGTTGCGGCGGTGGAAAAGTGTTTTTGTGGATGCCTCTGGTGGTTTGGGAATATATGTGAATATATAGGCGAAAGAATTAGGTCAGCGGAGTCATGGGGGCCCCACAAGGCAGGGGGCGCGCCCTACCCTCCTGGGCGCGCCCTCCACCCTTGTGGCCGCCTTGTGGCTCTTCTAGCTTGAACTCTAAGTCTCCTGGGTGTCTTCTAGTCCAAGAAAAATCACCGCGAAGGTTTTATTCCGTTTGGACTCCGTTTGGTATTCCTTTTCTGCGAAACTCAACAACAAGGAAAAACAGAAACTGACACTGGGCCCTAGGTTAATAAGTTAGTCCCAAAAATAATATAAAATAGCATATTAATGCATATAAAACATCCAAAACAGATAATATAATAGCATGGAACAATCAAAAATTATAGATACATTGGAGACGTATCATATATGCAGACGTACATGAATGGAGCGAAGGCGGATCTGCGCAAGAACATCCATGAGATCCACGTCGCGCTTGGTCTCTCCTCCCGTATTGCAAACTCGTAGCCGCTCATCAAGACTCCATGGGGAGCCACGGAGATCGGCCCTGATGGGCACAATCTAACAATGACTACACGGGGATCGGGAAGTAGGTTTTAACATCCTTACATCCCACCTCCAGCATGAGGTTTCCATGAGACTCAACATCCTCTATCCTTGTTTGCTATTTTGTTCAGTTGTGAGTGTCAATCATGATCCTTAAGAATTCACAAAAAACCACTGTTTAATGGATTTCCTGAGGTTTGATGGCAAGAATCCAAAGTTATGCTAGACTAGGTGGAGGTCTACTTTGCTATTTTGACACCGATCTGGTTCTATGGATTCTTGTAGCTGCTATGCAATTTGAGGGAGCTGCAACTCGTTGGTTGTCTTCGGTGTAACATAAGTTTGTGTGTTGAAGGTGCATCTAATTCCCAAGGTGGATTTTGGTAATTCATGCCAACATATCTCAAAGAACTAATTGTACTTCAAGTATATTTCAAGAAAAAATCTTTTTGGTGCAACATTGGAATGGAAGGTGACCCCTAAAAAAGATAGGTGTTGGTCAAGACAAAGGAATCTTTGTTTTCGTTTTAGTGATTCAAGATCACATTGAGTCCATAGGCAATGTCGGTACTATCAAAAGGGAATGAGGATGTGACAATGATCCTTTTGCTCAATGTGCTTAAAGATCAAACTTCAAAACTCGTCAAAATCCTTCAAGGTTTTCCATTATATCTTCCTACCAAATTCCATTCGGTGCTACCGAACCGCCGTGTCCGCCCGCAGAGTTAGGTATGATAGCACTATTTGATATCTTATTAGTGCATAATGACTACTTTGCCACTGTGGTAACCCCTTGATCTATAAAAGGAGACCCATGGCAACCATAGACAGGGTTAGAAGATTGGATAACTCACACCCCCATACGCGCGTAGCCACTACCGCCCTGAGGCAACCCTTGCCGGGCAAGTGTACTGCGCTCCACCACCACCTTTTCACCATCAATCCACCAAAGCAGAAGTAGGGTTTTACGCCTCGTGGCGGCCCGAACCTGGGTAAAATTTCATGCATGATCTCTTTCGTGTTGCCCCATGCTAGTCTGCTCTTTGTGCAATGCGACATCCCCCTACAGAACCAACAAGGGGCCCTCTGGTCCCATAGGTGGTCGTGGATTCCCACGACATCTTTGGCGCGGACTCAAGACAAGAACCCTTGATACGCTGCAGAAGCACGACAGGCGGTGGATCAAGGAGTTACCGGTAGTTCTCTGGTCCCTCAGAACGACACCAAACCGAGCTACCGGGCAGACTCCCTTCTCCCTGGTATACGGGGCAGAAACAGTTATCCCCACGGAACTCATTTACGGGTCGCCTCGAGTGCTTGTCTACGATGAAGTAGCGCAAGATCAGCACCGGCCTGACGACGCTGTGCTACTCGAGGAAACCGTCTCTGGACTGCTACGCGTGATGAACGCTATCAGCAAGCCCTGTGTTGCTATCATAGCCGCAGGGTTCATGCCCAGTGTTTTGAGGAAGGTGACCTTGTCCTTAGGCGTGTTCAGTCTTCCAAGGGTACAAACAAGTTGTCACCGAAGTGGGAAGGCCCTTACTGGGTAGTATGAGTCACCAGACCTGGCATAGTCCGTCTGGAGACCGGAGATGGCATTCAATTGCAAAACTCATGGAATATTGAGCATCTCCGCAAGTTCTACCCGTAAGGCACGGTGAAAGAAATATGCCCTAGAGGCAATAATAAAGTTGTTATTTATATTTCCTTATATCGTGATAAATGTTTATTATTGATACGTCCATTTTGCATCATGATTTTATATCGATATTTATTGCACTATGGGCTGTTATTACACATTATGTCACAATACTTATGCCTATTCTCTCTTATTTTACAAGGTTTACATGAAGAGGGGGAATGCCGGCAGCTGGAATTCTGGGCTGGAAAAGGAGCAAATATTAGAGACCTATTCTGCACATCTCCAAAAGTCCTGAAACTCCACGAGAGTTATTTTCAGAATATATAAAAAATACTGAGCAAAGGAAGTACCAGAGGGGGGCCACCCACCATCCACGAGGGTGGGGGCGCACCCTACCCCCCTGGGCGCGCCCCCTGCCTCGTGGGCCCCCTGGTGGCCCTCTGATGCCCATATTTGGCTATATGGAGTCTTTTGTCGAGGAAAAAAAATCATAAGCAAGCTTTCGGGAAGAAACTCCGCCACCATGAGGCGGAACCTTGGCGGAGCCAATCTAGGGCTCCAGCGGAGCTGTTCTGCCGGGGAAACTTCCCTCCGGGAGGGGGAAATCATCACCATCATCATCACCAATGATCCTCTCATTGGGAGGGGGTCAATCTCCATCAACATCTTCACCAGCACCATCTCATCTCAAACCCTAGTTCATCTCTTGTATCCAATCTTTGTATCCAAACCTCAGATTGGTACCTGTGGGTTGCTAGTAGTGTTGATTACTCCTTGTAGTTGATGCTAGTTGGTTTACTTGGTGGAAGATCATATGTTTAGATCCATTATGCATATTAATACCCCTCTGATTATGAACATGAATATGATTTGTGAGTAGTTACGTTTGTTCCTGAGGACATGGGAGAAGCCTTGCTATAAGTAGTCATGTGAATTTGGTATTCGTTCGATATTTTGATGAGATGTATGTTGTCATCCCTCTAGTGGTGTCATGTGAACGTCGACTACATGACACTTCACCATTGTTTGGGCCAAGAGGGAGGCATTGGGAAGTAATAAGTAGATGATGGGTTGCTAGAGTGACAGAAGCTTAAACCCTAGTTTATACGTTGCTTCGTAAGGGGATGATTTGGATCCATATGTTTCATGCTATGGTTAGGTTTACCTTAATACTTCTGTTGTAGTTGCGGATGCTTGCAATAGGGGTTAATCATAATTGGGATGCTTGTCCAAGTAAGGACAGTACCCAAGCACCGGTCCACCCACATATCAAATTATCAAAGTACCGAACGTGAATCATATGAGCGTGATGAAAACTAGCTTGACGATAATTCCGATGTGTCCTCGAGAGCGCTTTCCTTCATATAAGAGTTTGTCCAGGCTTGTCCTTTGCTACAAAAAGGATTGGTCCATCCTGCTGCACCTTATTTACTTTTATTACTTGCTACTCGTTACAAATTACCTTATCACAAAACTATCTGTTACCGATAATTTCGGTGCTTGCAGAGAATACCTTACTGAAAACTGCTTATCATTTCCTTCTGCTCCTCTTTGGGTTCGACACTCTTACTTATCAAAAAGGCTACGATAGATCCCCTACACTTGTGGGTCATCAAGACTCTTTTCTGGCGCCGTTGTCGGGGAGTGAAGTGCCTTTGGTAGGTGGAATTTGGTAAGGAAAAATTTATATAGTGTGCTGAAATTTACTGTCACTTGTTACTATGGAACATAATCCTTTGAGGGGCTTGTTCGGGGTATCTTCACCCCGACCAGTAGAGCAAAGAGTTGCTCCTCAACCTACTAAACCTACTGAAAATGTTTACTTTGAAATTACTTTGGGTATGATAGAGTAACTGCTAGCTAATCCTTTCACAGGTGATGGAACATTACATCCCGATTTGCACCTAATCTATGTGGATGAAGTTTGTGGATTATTTAAGCTTACAGGTATGCCCGAGGATGTTATCAGGAAGAAGGTCTTCCCTTTATCTTTGAAGGGAGATGCATTGACATGGTTGAGGCTATGTGATGATATTGGATCATGGAACTACCAACGATTGAAATTGGAATTTCATCAGACATTTTATCATATGCATCTTGTTCACCGTGATCGTAATTATATATATAATTTTTGGCCTCGCGAAGGAGAAAGCATCGCTCAAGCTTGGGGAAGGCTTAAGTGAATGTTATATTCGTGCCCCAATCATGAGCTCTCAAAAGAAATGATTATTCAAAAAAATTATGCTCGGCTTTCTCTCAGTAATCACTCGACTTCTTGTACTAGATCTTTTATGATGAAGACTATTGAATTCAAATGGGATTTATTGAAAATAATTAAATGCAACTCAGAAGATTGGGACCTCGACGAAGGTAAGGATTCAGGTATAACACCTAAGTTTGATTGTGTTAAATCTTTTATGGATACTGATGTTTTCCGTGAATTTAACACTAAATATGGACTTGACTCTGAGATAGTAGCTTCTTTCTGTGAATCCTTTGCTACTCATGTTGATCTCCCAAAGGAGAAGTGGTTTAAATATAATCCTCCCACTGAGGTAAAAGTAGTTGCTCCTATTAAAGTTGAAGAAAAGACTATCACTTATAATGATCCTGTTGTTCCTACTGCTTATATTGAGAAACCACCTTTCCCTATTAGAATAAAGGATCATGCTAAAGCTTCAACTGTGGTTAACAAGAGTAATATTAAGGCACCTAAACCCCCTGAGCAAATTAAAGTTGAACCTAGTATTACTATGGTTAAATATATCTTGGCCGATAATATTGATGGGCATGTTATTTACTTCTGCAATGAAGCTGCTAGAATTGCTAGACCTGATGCTAAAAATAAACATAGACCTGTTGTAGGCATGCCTGTTATTTCTGTTAAAATAGGAGATCATTTCTATCATGGCTTATGTGAAATGGGTGCTAGTGCAAGTGCAATACCTCATTCCTTATACCAAGAAATTATGCATGATATTGCACCTGCTGAGATAGAAGAGATTGATGTTACAATTAAGCTTGCCAATAGAGATACTATTTCACTAGTTGGGATTGTTAGAGATGTTGAAGTCTTGTGTGGTAAATTTAAATACCCTACTGATTTTCTTGTTCTCAGTTCCCCACAAGATCACTTTTGTCCCATATATTTGGTAGACCCTTCTTGAATACTGTTAATTCTAAGATAGACTGCAATAAAGATATTGTTTCTGTTGGTTTAGGGGATATGTCTCATGAGTTTAATTTTGCTAAATTTCGTAGACAACCCCATGATAAATAATTGCCTAGTAAAGATGAAATTATTGGTCTTGTTTCTATTGCCGTGCCTCCTACCGATCCTTTAGAACAATATTTGCTAGACCATGAAAATGATATGTTTATGAATGAAAGAAGGGAAATAGATGAAGTATTCTTTAAACAGGGACCTATTTTGAAACACAACTTGCATGTTGAAATCCTAGGGGATCCTCCTCTACCCAAGGGTGATCCTGTGTTTGAGCTTAAACCATTGCCTGATACTCTTAAATATGCTTGTCTTGATGAAAATAAGATATATCCTGTTATTATTAGTGCTAACCTTTCAGAGCATGAAGAAGAGAAATTATTGAAAACTCAGAAGAAGCACTGTGCTGCTATTGGCTATACTCTTGATGATCTTAAGGGCATTAGTCCCACTCTATGTCAACACAAAATAAATTTGGAGAAAGACGCCAAACCAGTTATTGATCACCAACGATGGTTAAATCCTAAGATGAAAGAAGTGGTAAGAAAAGAAATATTAAAGCTCCTTGAAGCAGGTATAATTTATCTCGGTGCTGATAGTCAGTGGGTAAGCCCTGTCCATTGTGTCCCTAAGAAGGGAGGTATTACTTTCATTCCTAATGATAAAGATGAATTGATTCCGCAAAGAATTATTACAAGTTATATGATGGTGATCGATTTTTGCAAATTAAATAATGCTACTAAAATATCATTACCCTTTGCCTTTCATTGATCAAATGCTAGAAAGATTATCCAAACATACACATTTTTTCTTTCTAGATGGTTACTCTGGTTTGTCTCTAATACCTGTGTCAGCTGATGATCAAGAAAAGACTACTTTTACTTGCCCTTTCGGTACCTTTGCTTATAGACGTATGCCTTTTGGTTTATGTAATGCACCTGCTACCTTTCAAAGATGCATGATGGCTATATTCTCTGACATTTGTGAAAAGATTTGTGAAGTTTTCATGGATGATTTCTCTGTTTATGGATCCTCTTTTGATGATTGCTTGAGCAACCTTGATTGAGTTCGGCAGAGATGTGAAGAAACTAACCTTGTCTTGAATTGGGAGAAGTTCCACTTTATGGTTAATGAAGGTATTGTCTTGGGGCATAAAATTTCTGAAAGAGGTATTGAAGTTGACAAAGCTAAAGTTGATGCTATTGAAAAGATGTTGTGTCCCAAGGACATCAAAGGTATAAGAAGTTTCCTTGGTCATGCTGGTTTTTATAGGAAGTTCATTAAGAACTTCTCAAAAATTTCCCGGCCTCTGACTAACCTATTACAAAAAGATATTCCTTTTGTCTTTGATGATGATTGTGTAGAAGCATTTGAAATACTTAAGAAAGCCTTGATTTCCGCACCTATTGTTCAGCCACCTGATTGGAATTTACCCTTTGAAATCATGTGTGATGCTAGTGACTATGCTGTAGGTGCTGTTCTAGGACAAAGAGTTGGTAAAAAATTAAATGTTATTCAATATGCTAGTAAAACTCTAGACAATGCCCAGAGAAATTATGCTACTACTGAAAAAGAATTCTTAGTAGTTGTATTTTCTTGTGATAAGTTTAGACCTTATATTGTTGATTCTAAAGTAACTATTCACACTGATCATGTTGCTATTAAATATCTTATGGAAAAGAAAGATGCTAAACCTAGACTTATTAGATGGGTTCTCCTGCTACAAGAATTTGATTTGCATATTATTGATAGAAAGGGAGTTGAGAATCCCGTTGCAGACAACTTGTCTAGGTTAGAGAATGTTCTTAATGACCCACTACATATTGATGATAGCTTTCCTGATGAACAATTAGCTGTCATAAATGCTTCTCGTACTGCTCCATGGTATGTTGATTATGCAAATTACATTGTTGCTAAGTTGATACCACCTAGTTTCACATACCAGCAAAAGAAAAAGGTTTTCTATGATTTAAGACATTACTTCCGGGATGACTCACGTCTTTATAAAGGAGTAGATGGTGTTATTAGATGTTGTGTACCTGAGCATGAACAGGAACAGATCCTACGCAAGTGTCACTCCGAAACTTATGGTGGACACAATGCTGGAGATAGAAGTGCACATAATGTATTGCAATCCGGTTTTTATTGGCCTACTCTCTTCAAGGATGCCTGTAATTTTGTCTTATCTTGTGATGAATGTCAAATAATTGGTAATATTAGTAGACGTCAAGAAATGCCTATGAATTATTCACTCGTTATTGAACCATTTGATGTTTGGGGCTTCGATTATATGGGACAGTTTCCTTCCTCTAATGGGTATACCCATATTTTAGTTGTTGTTGATTATGTTACTAAGTGGGTAGAAGCTATTCCAACTAGTAGTGCTGATCATAACACCTCTATTAAGATGCTTAAAGAAGTTATTTTTTTGAGGTTTGGAGTCCCTAGATATTTAATGACTGATGGCGGTTCACATTTCATTCATGGTGCTTTTTGTAAAATGCTTGCTAAGTATGATGTTAATCATAGAATTGCATCCCCATATCATCCACAGTCTAGTGGTCAAGTAGAATTGAGTAACAGAGAGCTCAAATTAATTTTGTAAAAGACTGTTAATAGATCTAGAAAGAATTGGTCCAAGAAACTTGATGATGCATTATGGGCTTATAGAACTGCATATAAAAATCCTATGGGTATGTCTCCATATAAAATGGTTTATGGTAAAGCATGTCACTTACCTCTTGAATTAGAACACAAGGCATATTGGGCTATCAAAGAGCTCAATTATGATTTCAAACTTGCCGGTGAGAAAAGGTTATTTGACATTAGCTCACTTGATGAATGGAGAACCCATGCCTATGAAAATGCCAAGCTGTTTAAAGAAAAAGTTAAAAGATGGCATGCCAAAAGGATACAAAAGCGTGAGTTTAATGTAGGTGATTATGTGTTGCTATTCAACTCTCGTTTAAGATTTTTTGTGGGCAAACTTCTCTCTAAATGGGAAGGTCCTTACATTATCGAGGAGGTCTATCGTTCCGGTGCCATAAAAATCAACAACTTCGAAGGCACAAATCCGAAGGTGGTGAACGGTCAAAGAATCAAACATTATATCCCAAGTAATCCCATAAATGTTGAAACTAATATTATTGAAACCATAACCCCAGAGGAATACATAAGGGACACTTTCCAGAATGTTTCAGACTCCGAAAAGGAATAGGTACATGGTACGATAAGTAAACCGACTCCAAAATAGTTCTAATGGCATTTTTTCTCCGTTTTGGAATATTTAAGAAAATAGGAAAATAAGAAGCAGTTTGGAAAGGACACGAGGCTTCCACGAGGGTGGAGGGCACGCCCTACCCCCCTGGGCGCCCCCTGCCTCGAGGTTACCTCGTGTGCCCTCCGGACTCCGTTTTCTTGCACGACACTTCTTTTGGTCGGTAAAAATTCATTATATAATCTCCCAAAGGTTTTGATCATCGTATCACGCAAATATCTCCTGTTTTTGTTTCGAGCTGTTTCCTGCCAGGGTTGTCAAGGCCAAGCATCATGTCGTCTCCCTCCTCCTCCAACAATGAGGGCAACAATGCTTGGCTAATGAAGATAGAGTTTAATAGAGAAGAACCCGGAGAGATCAACAAGGATGATGGGATCAAGAAGGCCATGGGGGATCAAGTTCCGGCAGTAGCAGAAGAAGACATCCTTCAACCTCACCACAATCTCTTTACCCCAACTGAGATTGAGGCTTTCAAGATGATTGAGTTAGCTCATATTCAAAACAAGTATCTCACAAGTGAAAATATTTTGTTGAAGGAGCATATCATCGCACTCAAGGCCATTATCCGCAAATTGGAGGATCTCTTACGCTCGATGTGCGACTACCCATCATCACCAACACCTTCATCACCAACAAAGAAGAACTGAGCCTCGGGTATGGGCACTCCCCTTGGCAATTGCCAAGCTTGGGGGAGTGCCCCGGTATCGTATCACCATCACTTTTATCTTTATCGTTTTTCTTAGTTCGATCCTTTTGATAATATCTTGATCTAGTAGAATAAAGTTTTAGTATGATCTAGTTGTGAGTTTTGCTTTATGATCTTCTTATGTAATCGAGTCCATGAGCTATATATAATAAAGATTAGTGTTGAGTCAAGGGCTTGATTATCTTACTATGATCTTGAGGGAATAGAATAAAAGAGAAGAAATAAAAAGAAATAAAGAGATCATAAGGATCTTATGGAGAGTAATGACTTCACATATAAAAGTATGATGAATAAAAGTTGTTGAAAGTTGACAAACATAGTTTTGGTCATTTTTGCAATTAATAGGAAGTAATAAAGAAAGAGAGGTTTTCACATATAAATATACTATCTTGGACATCTTTTATGATTGTGAGCACTCATTAAAGTATGATATGCTAAAGAGTTGACATATGATATGCTAAAGAGTTGACATTGGACAAGGAAGACAACGTAATGGGTTATGTTTTCTTACATCTGAGATATATTAAATTGTCATGGATCATCCAACATGTTGAGCTTGCCTTTCCCTCTCATGCTAGCCAATTTCTTTGCACCAAGTAGAGATACTACTTGTGCTTCCAAATACCCTTAAAACCAGTTTTGCCATGAGAGTCCACCATATCTACCTATGGATTGAGTAAGATCCTTCAAGTAAGTTGTCATCGGTGCATGCAATAAAAAAATTTGCTTTCTAAATATGTATGATCTATTGGTGTGGAGAAAATAAATTTTATACGATCTTGTGATATGGAAGCAATAAAAGCGACGGACTGCACAATAAAGGTCCGTATCACAAGTGGCAATATAAAGTGACGTTCTTTTGCATTAAGTTTTCGTGCATCCAACCATAAAAGCACATGACAACCTCTGCTTCCCTCTGCGAAGGGCCTATCTTTTATTCTTGTCTTATACTTCATGCAAAGAGTCATGGTGATTTTCACCTTTCCTTTTTACATTTTATCCTTTGGCAAGCACAATGTGTTGGAAAGATCATGATATATATATAGCTAATTGGATGTGAGTTTTCATGAACTATTATTGTTGACATTACCCTTGAGGTAAAAAGTTGGGAGGCAAAACTGTAAGCCCCTATCTTTCTCTGTGTCCGATTAAAACTTCATACCCATAAATATTGCATGAGTGTTAGCAATTGTGAAAGACTAAATGATAGTTGAGTATGTGGACTTGCTGAAAAGCTCTTATATTGACTGAGGGAGTCCTGGATTAGGGGGTGTCCGGATGGCTGGACTAGACCTTCAGCCGGACTCCTGGACTATGAAGATACAAGATTGAAGTCTTCGTCCCGTGTCCGGAAGGGACTTTCCTTAGCGTGGAAGGCAAGCTTGGCGATACGGATATGCAGATCTCCTACCATTGTAACCGACTTTGTGTAACCCTAACCCTCTCCAGTGTCTATATAAACCGGAGGGTTTTAGTCCGTAGGACAACATAGACAACAACAATCATACCATAGGCTAGCTTCTAGGGTTTAGCCTCTCTGATCTCGTGGTGGATCTACTCTTGTACTACCCATATCATCAATATTAATCAAGCAGGACGTAGGGTTTTACCTCCATCGAGAGGGCCCGAACCTGGGTAAAACTTCGTGTCCCTTGCCTCCTGTTACCATCTAGCCTAGACGCACAGTTCGGGACCCCCTACCCGAGATCCGCCGGTTTTGACACCGACATTGGTGCTTTCATTGAGAATTCCTCTGTGTCGTCGCCGTCAGGCTTGATGGCTCCTACGATCATCGATAGTGATGCGGTCCAGGGTGAAACTTGTCTCCCCGGACAGATCTCTATCTTCGGCGGCTTTGCACTGCGGGCCAATTCACTTGGCCATCTAGAGCAGATCGAAAGCTATGCCCCTGGCCGTCAGGTCAGATTTGGAAGTTTAAACTACACGGCTGACATCCGCGGGGACTTGATCTTCGACGGATTCGAGCCACTGCCGAGCGCGCCGCACTGCCACGACGAGCATGATCTAGCTCTGCCGCCTAACAGTGCCCTGAAGGCCGCACCCGCATCGGCTTCGACCCTTAATTCGGAGCCAACCGCGCCGATCGAGGATGGGTGGTTGGACGCCGCCTCGGGGGCTGCGATCCTAACAGCGATCGAGCCGAACACCAGCCCCGCACTCGCGAGACTCATGATTCCAAGGAGCCGGACTCCTCTCCGGACTCCGAACCATTCGCGCCTCTGCCGGTCGAATCCGATCGGGCGCCGATCATGGAGTTTACTGCCGCGGACATTTTTCAGCACTCGCCCTTTGGCGATATTATAAAATCACTAAAGTCTCTCTCTTTATCAGGAGAGCCCTGGCCGGACTACGGTCAGCGAGATTGGGATGCGGACGATGAAGAAATTCAAAGCCCACCCACCACCCACTTTGTAGCCACTGTCGATGATTTAACCGACATGCTCGACTTCGACTCCGAAGACATCGACGGTATGGACACCGATGAAGGAGACGATGAAGAACCAGCGCCCATTGGGCCCTGGAACGCCACCTCGTCATATGACGTATACATGGTGGACGCACCAAAAGATGACGACGAGGAGCGGAAGGACGCACCGAAGGCTTGTTCCCTCGAAAAGCAGTCAAAGCGGCGACGCAAGCGCCGCCCCAAATCCCGCCTCGACAGAAATAGCGATCACACAGACCCAGCGCTGGAGCAGGGAGAACCGCTGCCGGACAATGGCAATCCGGATAATCAAACCGAACAAACAAATCCTATCAAGGATAATGGTCCGGACGACATAACGCCGGACAGACACCCGGAGCAGCAGCCTTCCCGTAAAAGGCTTGTTGCCACCGCGAGGAGTCTGAAAAAGCAGAAGCAAAGGCTCAAGGCCGTGCAAGACACACTCCAAATCAGATGGAGTAAAATACTCAACACCGCAGCAAGGTACAGCGACAATCGCCCCTCCAAAAGCTACCCAAAGCGGAAGCTGCTACCCGAATTCGATGAGGAGGCCTCAGAACCCCCACAACCAAATATCAAAGCAGCCACCTGGTCGGATAGACGACCCCTCTACCAACACAGAGCGGCATACAACGCCGCTCACAATACAATACGCGACCCATGCAAGGTCTCGCACCCAAAGGACGGCGCAACAAGATCCATCTATGGACCACGCAAGCGCGCCCCAGCATACAATGCAACACAACAAACATCCGAACAACGCGGTACACCCAGCTACAGGGGTGCCGCACACCCCCTATGTTTCACCGATGAGGTGCTGGAACACGAATTTCCAGAGGGATTCAAGCCCGTAAACATAGAGGCATACGACGGAACAACAGACCCTGGGGTCTGGATTGAGGACTACATCCTTCATATCCATATGGCTCGAGGAGATGATCTCCACGCCATCAAGTACCTACTCCTCAAGCTCAAAGGGCCAGCTCGTCACTGGCTCAAAGGCCTCCCCAAAAGCTCCATTGGAAGTTGGGAAGAGCTCGAAGACGCCTTTCGGGCAAATTTTCAAGGGACTTATGTCCGACCTCCGGATGCGGACGATTTGAGTCATATAACTCAACAGCCCGGAGAGTCAGCCCGAAAGCTTTGGAACAGGTTTCTTACTAAAAAGAACCAGATTGTCGACTTTCCGGACGCTGAAGCCTTGGCAGCTTTCAAGCATAGCGTCCGTGACGAATGGCTCGCCAGACACCTCGGCCAAAATAAGCCGAGAATGATGGCCGCATTAACAAACCTCATGACCCGCTTTTGCGCGGGTGAGGATAGCTGGCTAGCTAGATGCAGCACCAGCGACCCCAGTACATCTGAAGTTAGAGATGGAAACGGGAAATCATGGCGCAACAACAATAACAAACGCCGGAATAAAGAAGACAGCACGAAGGGCACGACAGTAAATGCCGGATTCAATAGCTCTCGACCAGGTCAAAAGCCGCCCCCTAAAGGCACTAGGGATGAATTGTCCAGCCTCAACAAAATTCTGGACCAAGTATGTCAGATTGATAGTACCCCTGGTAAACCTGCTAATCATACCCATAGAGAATGTTGGGTCATCAAGCAGTCCGGCAAGCTCAACGCCGTACACAAGGGGGAGAATACACCAAGTGAAGACGAGGACGAGCCCCCCAAGCAAGACACGGGGGAACAAAAGAAATTTCCACCAGAAGTCAAAACAGTAAACGTGTTACACGTAATCAAGGGAAAAAACAACGCGGCACTCCCAGGAAAATATACCCAAGTGCCTGTCACCACGAAGTCCTGCCACTGGTCATCTCAACCGATCACTTTCGACCATCGCGATTACTCAGGAAGTATCCGACACGCAAGATGGGCTGCCCTGGTATTAGACCCAGTAATTGGCGGATATCACTTCACAAGAGTTTTGATGGACGGCGACAGTAGCCTAAACCTAATATATCAGGATACAATCCGCGGGATGGGGTTAGACCCAACACAAATTCGCCATAGCAATACTACCTTTAAAGGAGTAACGCCAGGCCCAGGGGCTCATTGTACGGGCTCCCTCCTACTACAAGTTATATTCGGCTCCCCCGATAACTTCCGTCGCGAGCATTTAACTTTCCACATCGCTCCGTTTCAAAGTGGCTATCAAGCACTGCTCGGACGCGAAGCTTTTGCTCGCTTTAATGCAATACCACACTACGCCTCCCTCACACTCAAGATGCCCGGTCCACGTGGCATCATCACAGTGCACGGAAATATCAAGCGATCTCTACGCGCCGAAGAGAGTGAGGCTGCCTTGGCAGCCGCACACTAAAGGCGCCCGGACAAGCGAAAGCATCCAATAGGTCGTCAAGACCTCAGATACAACTAATCGAGTCCAGCGCCGCTACTTATACCGAATAAATGGTCACACCCCTATTTGTCAATACAAGGGGCTGAACACGCACAGACGAGTGGCAATTTCTTATCATCTTGAATTATACATGGTTTCTTTAAAAACTATCTTTTTGCACGACAACTTTTTCACTTAACTTCCTTTCTTTTACAGACGATCATCATGCTACACCCGTCCAGGATACGGCACAACGGAGACACAGGCGCAGACGTGCAGCAGGGACCCACTCCAAGGATTCTTTTTAGATTAAGACCCTGCGTAAACCTTTTTACTGTCTCTTGTTCATACATATCCACCGTTGAGAAGGATGTTGACGTCTTGGCATGTGGCCACGCCAGAACAATGCACGTACCTGGACACAAGGGGCTTCTTACAAAGGCCATTATTTAGGCCCGGTTTATACCACAAAGACCGAATACCTTAGGGAGTGTTCGGCGTCGCGAGTTTGGCCCTATATGCATCAGCTCCGAATCATTGTCTTTGGTGCCTTACGTTCCGCTTTACCGGATGGCCGGACTAGACCTTCAGCTGGACTCCTGGACTATGAAGATACAAGATTGAAGACTTCGTCCCGTGTCCGGAAGGGACTTTCCTTGGCGTGGAAGGCAAGCTTGGCGATACGGATATGCAGATCTCCTACCATTGTAACCGACTTTGTGTAACCCTAACCCTCTCTGGTGTCTATATAAACCGGAGGGTTTTAGTCCGTAGGACAACATAGACAACAACAATCATACCATAGGCTAGCTTCTAGGGTTTATCCTCTCTGATCTCGTGGTAGATCTACTCTTGTACTACCCATATCATCAATATTAATCAAGCAGGACGTAGGGTTTTACCTCCACCGAGAGGGCCCGAACCTGGGTAAAACTTCGTGTCCCTTGCCTCCTGTTACCATCCGGCCTAGACGCACAGTTCGGGACCCCCTACCCAAGATCCGCCGGTTTTGACACCGACATTGACTCTTTCCTATGTTATGATAAATTGCAATTGCCTCAATGACTGAGATTAGAGTTTGTTGGTTCTCAATGAAGTTTATGATTCATACTTGAAATTGTGATTGAATTGTTACTTTAGCATAAGAGATCATATGACAACATATATATATAATTTTTTGATTTCGGCTTTTGCTTGAGGACAAGCGAGGTCTAAGCTTGGGGGAGTTGATACGCCCATTTTGCATCATGCTTTTATATCGATATTTATTGCACTATGGGCTGTTATTACACATTATGTCACAATACTTATGCCTATTCTCTCTTATTTTACAAGGTTTACATGAAGAGGGGGAATGCCGGCAGCTGGAATTTTGGGCTGGAAAAGGAGCAAATATTAGAGACCTATTCTGCACATCTCCAAAAGTCCTGAAACTCCAGGGAGTTATTTTCAGAATATATAAAAAGTACTGAGCGAAGAAAGTACCAGAGGGGGGCCACCCACCATCCACAAGGGTGGGGGCGCGCCCTACCCCCTGGGCGCGCCCCCCTGCCTCGTGGGCCCCTTGGTGGCCCTCTGATGCCCATCTTTGGCTATATGGAGTCTTTCGTCGAGGAAAAAATCATAAGCAAGCTTTTGGAAAGAAACTCTGCCGCCACGAGGCGGAACCTTGGCGGAACCAATCTAGGGCTCCGGCGAAGCTGTTCTACTGGGGAAACATCCCTCCGGGAGGGGGAAAATCATCACCATCGTCATCACCAACGATCCTCTCATCGGGAGGGGGTCAATCTCCATCAACATCTTCACCAGCACCATCTCATCTCAAACCCTAGTTCATCTCTTGTATCCAATCTTTGTATCCAAACCTCAGATTGGTACCTGTGGGTTGCTAGTAGTGTTGATTACTCCTTGTAGTTGATGCTAGTTGGTTTACTTGGTGGAAGATCATATGTTTAGATCCATTATGCATATTAATACCCCTATGATTATGAACATGAATATGCTTTGTGAGTTATTACGTTTGTTCCCGAGGACATGGGAGAAGTCTTGCTATAAGTTGTCATGTGAATTTGGTATCCGTTCGATATTTTGATGAGATGTATGGTGTCATCCCTCTAGTGGTGTCATGTGAACGTCGACTACATGACACTTCACCATTGTTTGGGCCAAGAGGGAGGCATTGGGAAGTAATAAGTAGATGATGGGTTGCTAGAGTGACAGAAGCTTAAACCCTAGTTTATGCGTTGCTTCGTAAGGGGCTGATTTGGATCCATATGTTTCATGCTATGGTTAGGTTTACCTTAATACTTCTGTTGTAGTTGCGGATGCTTGCAATAGGTGTTAATCATAAGTGGGATTCTTGTCCAAGTAAGGACAGTACCCAAGCACCGGTCCACACACAAATCAAACTATCAAAGTACCAAACGCGAATCATATGAACGTGATGAAAACTAGCTTGACGATAATTCCCATGTGTCCTCGGGAGCGCTTTCCTTCATATAAGAGTTTGTCCAGGCTTGTCCTTTGCTACAAAAAGGATTGGGCCATCTTGCTGCGCCTTATTTACTTTTATTACTTGCTACTCATTACAAATTACCTTATCACAAAACTATCTGTTACTAATAATTTCAGTGCTTACTGGGTAGTATGAGTCACCAGACCTGGCATAGTCCGTCTGGAGACCGGAGATGGCATTCAATTGCAAAACTCATGGAATATTGAGCATCTCCGCAAGTTCTACCCGTAAGGCACGGTGAAAGAAATATGCCCTAGAGGCAATAATAAAGTTGTTATTTATATTTCCTTATATCGTGATAAATGTTTATTATTGATACGTCCATTTTGCATCATGATTTTATATCGATATTTATTGCACTATGGGCTGTTATTACACATTATGTCACAATACTTATGCCTATTCTCTCTTATTTTACAAGGTTTACATGAAGAGGGGGAATGCCGGCAGCTGGAATTCTGGGCTGGAAAAGGAGCAAATATTAGAGACCTATTCTGCACATCTCCAAAAGTCCTGAAACTCCACGAGAGTTATTTTCAGAATATATAAAAAATACTGAGCAAAGGAAGTACCAGAGGGGGGCCACCCACCATCCACGAGGGTGGGGGCGCACCCTACCCCCCTGGGCGCGCCCCCTGCCTCGTGGGCCCCCTGGTGGCCCTCTGATGCCCATATTTGGCTATATGGAGTCTTTTGTCGAGGAAAAAAAATCATAAGCAAGCTTTCGGGAAGAAACTCCGCCACCATGAGGCGGAACCTTGGCGGAGCCAATCTAGGGCTCCAGCGGAGCTGTTCTGCCGGGGAAACTTCCCTCCGGGAGGGGGAAATCATCACCATCATCATCACCAATGATCCTCTCATTGGGAGGGGGTCAATCTCCATCAACATCTTCACCAGCACCATCTCATCTCAAACCCTAGTTCATCTCTTGTATCCAATCTTTGTATCCAAACCTCAGATTGGTACCTGTGGGTTGCTAGTAGTGTTGATTACTCCTTGTAGTTGATGCTAGTTGGTTTACTTGGTGGAAGATCATATGTTTAGATCCATTATGCATATTAATACCCCTCTGATTATGAACATGAATATGATTTGTGAGTAGTTACGTTTGTTCCTGAGGACATGGGAGAAGCCTTGCTATAAGTAGTCATGTGAATTTGGTATTCGTTCGATATTTTGATGAGATGTATGTTGTCATCCCTCTAGTGGTGTCATGTGAACGTCGACTACATGACACTTCACCATTGTTTGGGCCAAGAGGGAGGCATTGGGAAGTAATAAGTAGATGATGGGTTGCTAGAGTGACAGAAGCTTAAACCCTAGTTTATACGTTGCTTCGTAAGGGGATGATTTGGATCCATATGTTTCATGCTATGGTTAGGTTTACCTTAATACTTCTGTTGTAGTTGCGGATGCTTGCAATAGGGGTTAATCATAATTGGGATGCTTGTCCAAGTAAGGACAGTACCCAAGCACCGGTCCACCCACATATCAAATTATCAAAGTACCGAACGTGAATCATATGAGCGTGATGAAAACTAGCTTGACGATAATTCCGATGTGTCCTCGAGAGCGCTTTCCTTCATATAAGAGTTTGTCCAGGCTTGTCCTTTGCTACAAAAAGGATTGGTCCATCCTGCTGCACCTTATTTACTTTTATTACTTGCTACTCGTTACAAATTACCTTATCACAAAACTATCTGTTACCGATAATTTCGGTGCTTGCAGAGAATACCTTACTGAAAACTGCTTATCATTTCCTTCTGCTCCTCGTTGGGTTCGACACTCTTACTTATCGAAAAGGCTATGATAGATCCCCTACACTTGCTGGTCATCAATTATTCATTCTAGAATTTTATTAACCGGAAACTTAGTACATGTGTGAATACATAGACAAACAGAGTGTCACTAGTATGCCTCTACTTGACTAGCTCGTTAATCAAAGATGGTTATGTTTACTAGGCATGGACAAAGAGTTTTCATTTGATGAATGGGATGATGTGATTGACTTGACCGATCCGTTAGCTTAGCACTTTGATCGTTTAGTTTACTGCTATTGCTTTCTCCATAACTAATACAAGTTCCTATGACTATGAGATTGTGCAACTTCCGAATACCAGAGGAACACTTAGTGTGCTATCAAACGTCACAACGTAACTGGGTGACTATAAAGATGCTCTATAGGTGTCTCCAATGGTGTTTGTTGAGTTGGCATAGATCGAGATTAGGATTTGTCACTCCGTGTATCGGAGAGGTATCTCTGGGCCCTCTCGGTAATGCACATCACTATAAGCCTTGCAAGCAATGTGACTAATGTGTTAGTTACGGGATGTTGCATTACAGAACGAGTAAAGAGAATTGCCAGTAATGAGATTAAACTAGGTATTGAGATACCGACGATCGAATCTCGAGCAAGTAACATACTGATGACAAAAGGGAACAACGTATGTTGTTATGCGGTTTTACCGATAAAGATCATCATAGAATATGTAGGAACTGATAACCCACAAGTATAGGGGATCACAACAGTTTTCGATAATTAAGAGTGTCGAACCCAACGAGGAGCTAAAGGTAGAACAAATATTCCCTCAAGTTCTATCGACCACCGATACAACTCTACGCACACTTGACGTTCGCTTTACCTAGAACAAGTATGAAGCTAGAAGTACTTTGTAGGTGTTGTTGGATAGGTTTACAAGATAATAAAGAGTACGAAAATAAAACTAGGGGCTGTTAAGGTAAAGAAGCAACTAAAGTAAATATAGCGAGTGTGGAAAAGTGGTGGTAGGAGTTGTGAAATTGTCCCTTAAGCAATTGACTACTTTACTAGACCGATAGCAAGTATTATGTGGGAGAGGCCACTGCTAGCATGTCATCCCTTACTTGGAATTCTATGCACTTATGATTGGAACTATTAGCAAGAATCCGCAACTACTAATGTTCATTAAGGTAAAACCCAACCATAGCATTAAGATATATTGGTCCCCCTTCAAGCCCGTATGCATCAATTTCTATGCTAGGTTGAAGCTTCTGTCACTCTTGCCCTCCAATACATAGTCCTATCAACATACAACTAACCCTATGATGTGATCCACGCGCGCGCTCATATGATGGGCACCAAAGGACAGCAACATAACCACAAGCAAATTAAATCAATCATAGCAATTCATCAACCACCGATAGGACAACAAAAATCTACTCACACATCATAGGATGGCAACACATCATTGGATAATAATATGAAACATAAAGCACCATGTTCAAGTAGAGGGTACAACGTGTTGCGGGAGAGTGGACCGCTGTAGATAGAGGGGGGGAAGGTGATGGAGATGTTGGTGAAGATGGCGGAGGTGTTGGTGAAGATCGTGGTGATGATGATGATGGCCACGGCGGCATTCCGGCGCCACCGGAGGAGAGGGGGAGAGGGGACCCCTTCTTCCTCTTCTTACTTGACCTCCTCCCTAGATGGGAGAAGGGTTTTCCCTCTGGTCCTTAGCCTCCATGGCATGGGAGGCGCGAGAGCCCCTCCGAGATTGGATCTATCTCTTTGTTTCTCTCTGGTTCTGCATTCTCCTCTGGCTCTGTTTTACCGTTTCGTATATATATATGGAGATCCGTAACTCCGATTGGCATGAAACCTTCGCCGTGATTTTTTTCCGAATATTAGCTTTCTTGCGGCAAAAGAAGAGCGTCAACCGCCTTACGATGGGCTCACGAGGGTAGGGGGCGCGCCCTAAGGGGGGGCGCCCCCTTGCCTCGTGACCACCTCGGGCACTGGTTCGCGTTGATTTTCCTTCCGAATTTTCCATATTTTCCAAAAATAAGCTCCATCCGTTTTTATCCCGTTTGGACTGCGTTTGATATAGATATTCTGCGAAACCAAAAACATGCAACAGACAGGAACTGGCACTGGGCACTGGATCAATATGTTAGTCCCAAAAATAATATAAAATGTTGCCAAAAAGTATATGAAAGTTGAATGATATTGGCATGGAACAATCAAAAATTATAGATACGACGGAGACATATCAGCATCCCCAAGCTTAATTCCTGCTCGTCCTCGAGTAGGTAAATGATAAAAAAGATAACTTTTGATGTGGAATGCTACCTAGCATAATCTTGATCATGTAATCTAATCATGGCACGAATATTAAGACACGAGTGATTCAAAGCAATAGTCTATCCTTTGACATTAAGATAATAATACTTCAAGCATACTAATAAAGCAATCATGTATTTTCAAAATAACATGGCCAAAGAAAGTTATCCCTACAAAATCATATAGTCTTGCTATGCTCCACCTTCACCACACAAAATATTCAAATCATGCACAACCCCGATGACAAGCCAAGCAATTGTTTCATACTTTTGACGTTCTCAAACCTTTTCAACTTTCACGCAATACATGAGCGTGAGCCATGGACATAGCACTATAGGTGGAATAGAATATTATGGTGGAGGAGACAAAAAGGAGATGATAGTCTCACATCAACTAGGCGTATCAACGGGCTATGGAGATGCCCATAAATAGATATCAATGTGAGTGAGTAGGGATTGCCATGCAACGGATGCACTAGAGCTATAAGTATATGAAAGCTCAAACTGAAACTAAGTGGGTGTGCATCCAACTTGCTTACTCATGAAGACCTAGGGCATTTGAGGAAGCCCATCATCGGAATATACAAGCCAAGTTCTATAATGAAAATTCCCACTAGTATATGAAAGTGATAACTCAAGAGACTCTCTATATGAAGAACATGGTGCTACTTTGAAGCACAAGTGTGGAAAAGGATAGTAGCACTGCCCCTTCTCTCTTTTCTTTTTTTTTTCTTTTTTTGCTTTTTTATTATTATTTTTTTGGTGGGCTTCTTTGGCCTCTTTTTTTATTTGGGCTTCTTTGGCCTCTTTTATTTTTATTTGGGCTTCTTTGGCCTCTTCTATTTATTTTTAAAGTCCGGAGTCTCATCCCGACTTGTGGGGGAATCATAGTCTCCATCATCCTTTCCTCACTGGGGCAATGCTCTAATAATGATGATCATCACACTTTTATTTACTTACAACTCAATATTACAACTCGATATCTAGAACAAAGATATGACTCTATATGAATGCCTCCGGCGGTGTACCGGGATGTTCAATGATCTAGTGTAGCAATGACATCAAAAAATGGACAAGCCATGAAAATATCATGCTAGCTATCTTACGATCATGCAAAGCAATATGACAATGATGCTCAAGTCATGTATATGATGATGATGGAAGTTGCATGACAATATATCTTGGAATGGCTATGGAAATGCCATGGTAGGTAGGTATGGTGGCTGTTTTGAGGAAGGTATATGGTGGGTTTATGGCACCGGCGAAAGTTGCGCGGTACCGAAGAGGCTAGCAATGATGGAAGGGTGAGAGTGCGTATAATCCATGGACTCAACATTAGTCATAAAGAACTCACATACTTATTGCAAAAATCTATTAGTCATCGAAACAAAGTACTACGCGCATGCTCCTAGGGGGATAGATTGGTAGGAAAAGACCATCGCTCGTCCCCGACCGCCACTCATAAGGAAGACAATCAATAAATAAATCATGCTCCGACTTCATCACATAACGGTTCACCATACGTGCATGCTACGGGAATCACAAACCTCAACACAAGTATTTCTACAATCCACAACTGCCCACTAGCATGACTCTAATATCACCATCTTTGTATCGCAAAACTATTGCAAGGAATCAAACATATCATATTCAGCGATCTACAAGTTTTATGTAGGATTTTATGACTAACCATGTAAATGACTAGTTCATGTCATCTCTCTAAATAGATATAAGTGAAGCAAGAGAGTTTAATTATTTCTACAAAAGATATGCCCGTGCTCTAACAAATATAAGTGAAGCAAAAGAGCATTCTACAAATGTCGGTTGTCTAAGTGAAGAGAAACAGGCAATCCAAACTTCAAATGATATAAGTGAATCACATGAAGCATTCTATAAAGCCATACTCAAAAGATATAAGTGAAGTGCAATGAGCATTCTATAAATCAACCAAGGACTATCTCATACCAGCATGGTGCATAAAAATAAAAATAAAAGCCTAAAGCAAAGACGCTCCAAGATTGCACATATCGCATGAACGAAATGAATCCGAAAACATACCGATACTTGTTGAAGAAAGAGGGGATGCCTTCCCAGCATCCCCAAGCTTAGACGCTTGAGTCTCCTTGAATATTTACTTGGGGTGCCTCGGGCATCCCCAAGCTTGGGCTCTTGCCTCTCTTCCTTCTTCTCACATCGAGACCTTCTCAATCATCAAACACTTCATCCACACAAAACTTCAACAGAAAACTCGGTAAGATCCGTTAGTATAATAAAGCAAATCACTACTCTAAGTACTGTTGCAAACCAATTCATATTTTGTTTTTGCATTTTGTCTACTGTAGTATAACCTTTTCATGGCTTAATCCACTAATATAAATTGATAGTTTCATCAAAACAAGCAAACTATGCATCAAAAACAGAATCTGTCTAAAACAAAACAGTCTGTAATAATCTGAACATTCACCATACTTCTTATACTTGAAAAATTCTGCAAAAATTAGGAAAAATAAAAAAGTTGTATAGGAAGACAGTGCAAAAAGAATCAGAACCATTTGACGTTCCAGATAAAAATGTAAAATTGCGCACTACAACCAAAGTTTCTGTCCTGCACCGTACAAACCATCAAGCAAATGTAAACATCCTAAAGGCAAACCTTGGCACATTATTTTTTATAATACAATGAAATTGTACAAGGGGATAATTATTTTTGTTGAAAATTTTCTATAATCAAGATTCACAAAGTTGCCGTGAGCATGAACAAAGTTCAAGGAGCTCTCCCACTTCAACAGTGCTTGTCTTTCTCACTTTCACTTTCCTTTTTGAAAAGTTTTGGGTTCCCCTCTTTATTTTTGTTGTTTTTAAACTATATGAAAGCACTCAACAGAAATAAATGACTCTCTAAAACTTCCGGGTTGTCTCCCTGGCAGCACTTTCTTTAAAGCCATTAAGCTAGGCATATAGTGCTCAAGTAGTGAATCCACCCGGATCCCAAGGTATATCAAAGCCAATTTTAATTAAAAATGATTTGTAATTTAGTAGTGAGCACAAAGAAACATATATCAAGCAATGACGAAGTCTAACTCTCTTCCTATGAATCAGCATGTCATAAAAGAACAATTCATGCACACATAGTAAAGGCCAATGCATAGTATAAACAGTTTATTGCAATTTTATCATGTTGGAAACATAGAGAGGTGGAGATATAGTTCCTCTCTTATAATAATTGCAAGTAGGAGCAGCAAGCACATGCATATTATATTTATCGAAATCATCATGTGCAACGGTAAAAGGCAACCCATCAATGTAATCCTTAATAAGTGCAAACTTCTCCGATATAGTGTAGTCGGGAGAATTCAAAAAGATAATAGGACTATCATGCGTGGGTGAAATAGTAACCATTTCATGTTTAACATAAGGAACTATAGCAAGTTCATCTCCATAAGCATAATTCATATTGGCATCTTGGCCACAAGCATAGCAAGCATCATCAACAAGGAATATTTCAAAAGAATCATAGGGATCATAACAGTCATCATAGCAATCATCCTTCGGTAAGCACGAAGGGGAATTAAACAATGTATGAGTTGAAGAATTACTCTCATTAGAAGGTGGGCACGGGTGATCAATCTGCTCTTCCTCCTTTTGTTCTTCGCTCTCCTCCTCATCTTTTTCATCCAATGAGCTCACAGTGTCATCAACTTCTTCTTCCATAAATTCCTGCAAAATATTAGTCTCTTCTTGGACAGCGGAGACTTTCTTAATAAGTGCATTAATTTCATAATTGTATTCATAATTCTCATAGCAATATTTGAGGATAGCTAAATTTTCAGATCTATAACAGGCATCATCAATATCATGAAACTCTTTAAACATAGATTCAATTTCATAAGCACCCATAAAAGCAACAAATTCTTCTATTTGTTCAACATCATAATAACCATATATACCTCTAGCATAAGAAGCCAAGGTTTCATTATCATTAAATTTGCATGAAAAGGGGAGGTGTGGAGAATTCATCCTAGAGCAACAAGTATAATCATATTCCGAGCATAGTTGTCTAGCATACCACTTCAATATATAAATTTGATCCCATAATAGTTTCCCTTTTTGTCTCAAGCGATAATCCCTAAAGTATTCACGTTGATCCAACGTTACTCCCATTACATAATTAAATGGGGTTTTCTCAGGATTATTAAAGTAATACAAAATATTTTTCACATAACCAGCATCGAGGGTTTTAGGAGGTTCCCCATCTCCATGAGCAGAAAGTACACCTAATTTTTTTGGTATTTCGTGTTCCATATCCATAACTAAAGATAGAGAACAACTAAGAACAGTAAATAAAAATTACTTAGTGATAAAGCAAACAATCACACACGAGAATATTCACCCCACGCTATTGCTCCCCGGCAACGGCACCAGAAAAAGGTCTTGATAACCCACAAGTATAGGGGATCGCAACAGTTTTCGATAAGTAAGAGTGTCGAACTCAACGAGGAGCTAAAGGTAGAACAAATATTCCCTCAAGTTCTATCAACCACCGATACAACTCTACGCACGCTTGACGTTCGCTTTACCTAGAACAAGTATGAAGCTAGAAGTACTTTGTAGGTGTTGTTGGATAGGTTTACAAGATAATAAAGAGTACAAAAATAAAACTAGGGGCTGTTAAGGTAAAGAAGCAACTAAAGTAAATATAGCGAGTGTGGAAAAGTGGTGGTAGGAGTTGCGGAATTCTCCCTTAAGCAATTGACTACTTTACTAGACCGATAGCAAGTATTATGTGGGAGAGGCCACTGCTAGCATGTCATCCCTTACTTGGAATTCTATGCACTTATGATTGGAACTATTAGCAAGCATCCGCAACTACTAATGTTCATTAAGGTAAAACCCAACCATAGCATTAAGATATATTGTCCCCACTTCAATCCCGTATGCATCAATTTCTATGCTAGGTTGAAGCTTCTATCACTCTTGCCCTCCAATACATAGTCCTATCAACATACAACTAACCCTATGGTGTGATCCATGCGCGCGCTCATATGTGGGCACCAAAGGACAGCAACATAACCTGTCGTGGTTTTGCCATGGCAGATGTCCTAGAGAAAGGACTTAGTCGTGGAGCCATCGCGACGGGTTAGCTTGAAGGGGTTAAAGCGGACACAAGGACGCAAGAGAGTTTATACTAGTTCGGCCCCTTCGATGAAGGTAAAAGCCTACGTCTAGTTGTGATGGAATTGATGGGGTTTCGATGACTAGGGAGCAAACAAGCTTCGCCTATGTCTCGAGTTGTTGTCTGTTTTCCTTGAACCGCCGCCAGGTCATCCCCTTATATACACGGGTGACTCTCGTCGGCTTACGGAGTCCCAATACCGGCTCATAGATGTGTCCGGTTTGGTCTCTTCTTATTCCTAACTTACAATACAGGTTAACTACTAACGCCGGGTTACAGCTGCAGGACTTGAGCCGACCATGGGCCTTGAGCCCTCCTCTGTCTTCTTGGGCTTTAACTTACTTAACTACTGACGAAGTTAACCCGGCCCAGATAGGCCGGTTTATGCCCAGTAGTAATATCCCCAACATTAGGCCCCAGATTGATTTGAACGGGTTCATGTCAATCCTTTAATAAAAGCTTCATCTTCAACATCTTCTTATAAATTGGTAAACCGCCATGATGTCATCTTCTCTGATTGGTGTAAACCGGAGTGACGTCACCTGTCATAATGAAGCTATCCATTATGCTTCTTTTTTTAATAGATCGGCGGAAATCGAGGCGACAGCTCCGTTTTGTGGCCCCTTGATTGTCGCGCCTGACTCATGTTCTTTCGCCTTATAAATAGGACCGAAGGGTCATTTCTTTTCTCCTTCCATGCCTTCTTCATCTTCCTCGCCTCGCCAGCCTCGGAGCTCCGCCGCCGCCGTCGATCTCTGCCTCATCCTTGGCCGCTGCATCAACCTGAGCGCACCAGAACATCGCGGCAACCTTGCACATCTTCCTCAGCTCCGGTAAATCTTCTATCTTTTCCCCTGCGGATCTGGCCTAGGGTTTCACAGTTCTTCAGTGTTCATCATCTGCCTCTTGCTCATAAAATAGATCTTTAGATGAATCCACAAATTTTTATTCTGTGCAATGATAGTTGTTTGGCCTTCGTCTTTACTTATGCATCTCAAACCATGGGTCTATATGAACGTTTTGCTCATTGGTTCGGTACTGCTCCTTTGAACCTCTAAGTATTTATCTCTTCTCTGAACTTGCTTCAGATCCAATGTTGTAAAGAAATCTTGTGAAACCTGTTTGTGCGTACTTGTCCATCCGCAATCTCAGCTTTTCAATGCTTAGATCAGGCGATTTAACCTTATAGAAAATTTTCCAAACCGGTATATGCCATTAGTCCCCTTGTTGAACCGCCAGATGTTGGTTGCTTCATGAAACTCTGGTTCAGATAGTTCTGTCTCCGGTTTAACAGTGCCCATACCAACGTACCTTGATCAAATGCATTTTTGAACCGGGATCTTCTACCTTGTAGATTCCATCATGGCCAAGCAAGTATATGAGTGCAATTGGGTTCCTTCTCGCGTCACAGAGGATCAACTGGACGATTTAGTCCTGATTGGCGCTTTAGGCAGCAAAGATACCATCCATTGGAGGGCTCCTGGCAAAGAATGCCCTCCCACACCTCGAGAAGGAGAGGTTGTTGTTTTCGTAGATCACTTAGCCCGGGGCTTTAAGCCGCCCGGTTCTAAATTTTACCCGGATGTTTTAGCCGATTTCCAACTCCATCCGCAAGACACTGGCCCCAACTATGTTACAAATATGTGCCACTTCCAAGTGCTTTGTGAGGTGTTCTTTCAAGAGGAGCCCACAGTGGAATTGTTCAGAGACCTTTTCCATCTAAACCGCCGTACTGAGTTTACTGATGGCTCTAATACGGAGTTGGGTGGCATGGCGATTCAGAAAAGGAAAGAGGTCACATACCCTCACGCCAAGCTGCACAGTCACCCCAAGGAGTGGAATCAGACATGGTTCTACTGCAAAGACACCTCCCCTGCTGGTGAGAATCCCTTGCCTGGCTTTCGTCCGGAGCGGCTCAGCAATACACACCATTTTCCTCAAAGATTGACTGCCCAGGAGAGAAGAAAATATGCTCCCCAGCTGTCAAAGCTCAGAGCCTTTATGGCCAATGGTTTAACAGGGGTTGATCTCGCTCGCTGTTGGATATCATGGAGCATACTGCCCCTTAGTCAGCGCTCCGGTTTGATGTGCGAGTATACTGACAGTGTTGATGACCCACTGCGACATTCAAAACTCCAGCTCTCCGGTGAAGAAATCACAGAGGCTGTGCATAAGATACTGAATGAACCGGAACACGTCTGCGCTAGAACCGGCCTGCTTCCCTTCTGTGCCACCAACAAACCGCCAGCTGTAATACTTTGATTTTTCTCTTTGCTGAATCTGTTATTGATATGTCTGGTCATTGTTTTTAATATCAGTGTATGCATAATCAGGGCGATGATCCGTTTTGGAGCAAAAAACTGCCGCAGGAGAAACCAGAAAAACCAGACAAACTGGAAAGAGCAACCCGGCAAAAGACTAAAGCTATGAAGAAGACTGCCCGCAGGAAAAGAACCACTGCATCTTCTAATCCGGCCACTGATGATGATGTGGATAATCCGGACTTTGAGGTAGAACTTGACTCACTTGGTTTATTTTTCATGCATCTTATTGATGATGATATTTGTCAGGATGATGCCGAAGCCAGCCACACGGATGTTGCAGAGGTAATTATTCTCTCTTCCGATTCAGAAACTTTGCCTTCACAAAAAATCCGTCAGGAAAACCGGGAAGTTAAATTTTCTCATCCTCTTGCTTATTTGGATCCTAAATTTCTTATGAAGACCCAACAACACGAAGCTCGTCGCACAACCCAGCACAGCGGCCAGGTAGTTACCTCCGCCGGTTTACCGAATAGTCCGGTTTGGAAACGCCATTCAGAGGTCTCTAATTTGCTTGTCAGTGCTTGTCCTAAAGCGGCCTGCTTTTGTCAACCTCTTAATCCGTCTGACTCCGATTACTAGGTTACATCCCACTCATCTTCTGGCGAGTCCTCGGCTACTCAGCTCCCACCGCTTAAAACGGTGCTTGGGTAAGCTATACTTATTGTGATGTTTGCAGTACATCGCCTTAGAACATATGCTGTATTTGATTTTATTATTCTTCTCGGGGCCAAACCTAGGCCAAGCAAGAAAGCCCGCCTGGACAAAGCGGCCGAAGAAGATGTCGTTCTTGAAGCAGACAAGACACCCAATGCTGAAGCGGCTATTCCTGAGGATATTCCCAACGATCCACCGCAGCAAGATGATGATCTTATTGCTGAAGAGAGACCTACTGATACCTCAGGTTCTATCCATCAGCCCACAGGTTCCATCCAGATTGAAAGCTCCACCGGTCCAGCAAAACCTACTGACAAGCCAACAGCTCCAGTGCAAACCGGCGGTACCAAGGATGATGAGGTTGTCATTACTGGCGCTGGCCATACTGAGCCAAGCAATCCTGTCGCTTTATCCAAACATTCTGCCAAGGAAGAATTTGCTGCCTTTGGCAAAGACAAGTGGAACGCTGATCTGACGACTTACGCTGCTCTGAACGCCCAAGATATCCATTCCGGCTATCTGAACCGGCTGTATACCAGCCGTGACTACAAAGCCGGTCTGGTTAATATGATGAAAGATAAATATGAGGTAACTTCCATATGCTCCTTCCTGCTTGTATGCTTCCATTCTTGCTGACTCTCCTAGCCCCCAAGGGCCGATTTGAAATATTCTTTCAAACCGGGACTTAATAATATAAATCTTGATGCTTTGAAATTTGCTGATGTAGCCCCCAAGGGCCGGTTCAACTTAGCGCAGTTAAACCGGTACTTTAAGTAATTGAAACTGCCGCATCAGAATATATATGATCAAATAGCCATTAGCCCCCAAGTGCCAAGTTGAATACTTGTATTGATCTTGGGACTTTGTAAACAATTGAAAGACGAAGATCGAATATGCATTAGCCCCCAAGTGCTAACCGCATAACTTGTTATGTGGTTGGTACTTGAATCCTTCTACCGATTTGTTGAAACATATATCTATATGCATGCAGGCGGAGCTGAAGACGAAAGAAAACCAAGTCATCGATCTTCAAGAAAACCTGAAAACCCAACAGGCTGAAACCTCCAAAGCAAAAGAGGAATTGGCCAGTTCTTTAAGCGCCATGGAACAACTTAAGGAGAACTTCAAGAAGAAACGGGCGGATTGGGCCACTGAAAAGTCCGCTTTGATCAAACGAGCAGAGGATGCCGAGGCTGCACTAAAACCAATGACGGATGAACTGACCAGCATAAAGCGGCACGTTCATGCCATGACCATTGCTATCTTTGGTAAGCCAGCTTGCCTTCTGAATTGGCTCTGCCTTCTTACAGAGTCGCCGGTTTATTAACCCTTTATGGTATTTCAGGGACACGCATTGGTCACTTGGGGTCAGATGTGCGGATGAAATTGAAAGCCGCCTATACATTGGTTGAACAATTGTATACTGGTGCCCAGCGGATCATCTGTACCGCGTCTCATAACAAACCGGCGCCCACTTTGATTCAAGATACTCTGATGAAACTGTCAGTGCTTCCTGCCCGGGTTGAAGAGCTGAAGAAATCTGCCGCTCGAACCAGTGCAATCGATGCTTTAATCCGGGCAAAAGCCTGGGTGCCGGATTTTGATCCTATTGAAGCGGCTCAGGGCTATCCCAGCTTGAAGGAAGACGGGTCAGAAATTGGTGAAGCGGATCTGCGAGCAATAAACCGGGAGGTACGTCCACTAGCTTGTCAGTTGGTTGAGGAAGCAGACTTGTCTCATTATCAAGCGCAATATGACAGTCAGAACAAGCGAATAGCTGCACCAATCCATGAATCGGAAAATCTGATCCCTCCAATCCGTAAGCATACTTATGCTCCCGATATTGACCCGTCATTGCTGATCCATGATGAAGCTGTTTTTCAAGCATTAATGGGAATTGACTGGACAACTGTGGATTTCTAGCCACTGGGTAGAGAAACGGAAGCTGAAGCGGCGCAGGATGACCCACAACCATCAGGCCAGGCTGGTGACCAAGCTTGAACCGGAAGTCGGTTTTAAAACTGCCTCTCCTTTGTGAAAAACAATTATATTATTATGGGCACCATGTTGCCTTGTAATAGGCTAGCTGATACCTTTGATGTTGATATGCCTTCGTGCATAACTTGTTCTTCCTGTGGTAATGAACTTTCCAAAACACTTTCCGAAATAAGAAATTCGTCAAGTGCCACCGCGGTTGTACCGTCAGGCGGAATATGATGTCTGTATATATGAAATCAAAACATCCAAAACAAAATTTTAAGTATATGATCAAATTTTTGAGATACATAATACCTGCCATCGTTGAGTGTGAAGTTGGCTTGGCCAATCTTGAAGCGGAGTTTTGCAAACCCACACTGTTGGAGGAGATAAC
This sequence comes from Triticum urartu, assembly GCF_003073215.2. Taxonomy (NCBI): domain Eukaryota; kingdom Viridiplantae; phylum Streptophyta; class Magnoliopsida; order Poales; family Poaceae; genus Triticum; species Triticum urartu. The sequence goes on from NC_053027.1 coordinate 451,957,039, forward strand.
AACTCCTGTATATATATATGATGCTGGTTTACCATGTAAACCGCGCCGGGTTATAATAAACACCGTGTTACTCCATAAGAGGATGTTAACAACAAGGATCAAACCGGACAAATAGTCTCCGGATTGACGTGAACTGTGTTCCGTCAATTGATTGGTTAAAAAACTTTATCGGTTTAAAAAACACAATGAAAAGCAAAAACCCCCCTTCAAAGAAAAGTGTGAAGCAAAAGCAATGACAAAACCGTTTGCCGAAAAAAAGGTTTATTTAAGCTGATCAAATGGCGTTACCATGGCCAAACACGACCAAGCTCCCGTTAGGTGTAACTATGGTTCTAGTCAGCCAGGTCCCCAAATGAAACCGTGGCATTTATGCCGACCAAATGGCATGGTCATTGAGGGAGTCCTGGATTAGGGGGTGTTCGGGTAGCCGGACTATACCTTCGGCCGGACTCCTGGACTATGAAGATACAAGATTGAAGACTTCGTCCCGTGTCCGGATGGGACTTTCCTTGGTGTGGAAGGCAAGCTTGGCGATGCGGATATTCAAGATCTCCTACCATTGTAACCGACTCTGTGTAACCCTAACCCTATCCGGTGTCTATATAAACCGGAGGGTTGTAGTCCTAGGCAATCAACTCCATACACAACAATCATACCATAGGCTAGCTTCTAGGGTTTAGCCTCCTTGATCTCATGGTAGATCTACTCTTGTACTACCCATATCATCAATATTAATCAAGCAGGAGTAGGGTATTACCTCCATTGAGAGGGCCCGAATCTGGGTAAAACAAAGTGTTCCCTGCCTCCTGTTACCATCCGGCCTAGACGCACAGTTCGGGACCCCCTTCCCGAGATCTGCCGGTTTTGACACCGACATTGGTGCTTTCATTGAGAGTTCCTCTGTGTCGTCGCCTTTAGGCCCGATGGCTCCTTTGATCATCGACGACGATGCGGTCCAGGGTGAGATTTTTCTCCCCGGACAGATCTTCGTCTTCGGCGGCTTCGCACTGCGGGCCAATTCACTTGGCCACCTGGAGCAGATCGAAAGCTATGCCCCTGGCCATCAAGTCAGGTTTGGAAGCCTAAACTACACGGTGGACATCCGCGGAGATTTGATCTTCGATGGATTCGAGCCACAGCCAAGCGCGCCGCACTGTCTCGTGGGGCATGATCTAGCTCTGTCGCCGAACGGTACCCTGGAGGCCGCAAACGCACTGGCTCTGACCCTTAATTCGGAGCCAGCTACGCCAATCGAGGGTGAGCGGTTGGGCGTCACCTCGGGGGCTGTAATCTCAAAGGCGATCAAGCCAAACGCCAGCCCCGCACTCTGCACGACCCATGACTCCAAGGAGCCGGATTCCTCTCCGAACTCCGAACCCCTCGCGTCCCTGCCGATCGAACCCGATTGGGCGCCAATAATGGAGTTCACCTCCGCGGACATCTTTCAGCACTCGCCCTTCGGCGACATCCTGAATTCTCTAAAGTCTCTCTCTTTATCAGGAGAGCCCTGGCCGGATTACGGTCAGCGAGGATGGGATACGGACGATGAAGAAATTCAAAGCCCACCCACCACCCACTTGGTAGCCACTGTCGACAATTTAAACGACATGCTCAACTGCGACTCCAGAGACATTGACAGCATGGATGACGATGCAGGAGATACCGACGAACCAACGCCCATAGGGCATTGGACAGCCACCTCATCCCACGATGTGTACATGGTGGATACCCCTAAAGGAAGCGACAACGAGGAAAAGGGGATGGGACGGGAGATCGACCCCCCGAAAAGCAATCAAAGCGTCGGCGTAAACGCAGACCCAAGCCCCGCCTCGACAAAAACCCAGCCATAGAGCAGGATGAGCCGGTAGACGACGAGCAGGCCTTAGAGCAACCGTTCGAACAGGGAAACACGGTTAGAGCAACCGAACATCCCTCCTCCGACGAAAACGGCATTCCAAACAACCTCACGCCGAATAAACCTATGGAGCAGAAGAATCTCCACGAGAGACTCGTTGCAACTGCACGCAGCCTAAAAAAGCAAAAGCAGAAGCTAAAAACAGCGGAAGATGCACTCCGGATTAGATGGAGCAAAGTAATCAATACCACAGATAAGTACGGCGGCAGTCGCCACACTAAAAGCTATCCGAAAAGAATGCTACTGCCTGAATTCGAGGAAGAGGCCCTAGAGCCCTCGCATTCAAAAAATGAAAAAGCCACACGATCGGATAGACGACCCAATAAAGCGGCAAGCGACGCCGCACCTAAATCGGCATGCGACCCACTTAAGGATTCGCATAATGGCCCAGTCAGGTCCATTTATGGGCCAAGAAAGCAAGCTCTCGTAAGCAATGCTACGAAGCCATCATCAGAATCCGGCACACCCAAATACAGGGGCGCCGCACACCCCCTATGTTTCACCGATGAGGTCCTGGACTATGAATTCCCAGAGGGATTCAAACCCATAAACATAGAGGCATATGATGGAACAACAGACCCTGGAGTCTGGATCGAGGATTATATCCTCCACATACACATGGCTAGAGGAGATGACCTCCACGCCATAAAATATCTACCCCTTAAGCTTAAAGGGCCAGCCCGGCATTGGCTTAAAAGCCTTCCAGAAAACACAATTGGAAGCTGGGAAGAGCTCGAGGATGCTTTCCGAGCAAACTTTCAAGGGACCTATGTCCGTCCCCCGGATGCACACGATCTTAGTCACATAACTCAACAACCCGAAGAATCAGCTCGGCAGTTCTGGAATAGATTCCTCACTAAAGAGAATCATATAGTCGACTGTCCGGACGCCGAAGCCTTAGCAGCTTTCAGGCATAATGTCCGAGACGAATGGCTCGCCAGACACCTCGGCCAAGAAAAGCCAAGAACAATGGCCGCACTAACAAGCCTCATGACCCGCTTTTGTGCAGGAGAGGACAGCTGGTTGGCAAGGTGCAGCCCCAGCAACCCAAGTACATCCGAAACTAGGGATGAAAACGGAAAACCGCGACACAACAAGGACCGTCGCTGGACTAAGGACAAAAATCCGAAGAGCATGGCAGTCAATGCCGGATTCAAAGGCTCACGACAAAATCAGGAAAAATCGCCCCCCCAGGATAACAGGGACGATCCATCCAACCTAAATAAAATCCTGGACAGGATATGTCAGATACACAATACTCCCCGGAAGCCTGCTAACCATACCCATAGAGACTGTTGGGTTTTCAAACAATCCGGCAGACTCAATGCCGAACACAAGGGGCTCGACACACCAAGCGAAGACGAGGACGAACCCCAAAAGCAGAGCACCAGGAAACAAAAGAACTTCCCACAAGAAGTAAAAACAGTGAACTCACTTCACATAACAAAACGTGCAGCGCCCGTAAAGGTACGCACCACACGGCCCATCCCCAAAGGGTCCCGCCACTGGTTGTCAAAACCGATCATCTTCGATCAGCTAGTTTATTCTAGGAATATCAAGAATGTAGGCTGGACTGCCTTGATACTCGATCCAATAATTGGCGGACTCCAGTTTTCAAATGTCCTTATGGACGGTGGCAGTGGACTAAACTTGATATATCAGGATACAATCCAGCACATGGGGATAAACCCAGCAAGAATCCCCCGCAGCAGAACCTCCTTTCAAGGGGTAATACCTGGTCTGGACACCCATTGTACGGGTTTTCTCCGGCTCACAGTCACATTCGGCTCTGCCGATAACCTCCGCCGCGAAAAGCTGACCTTCCATATCGTCCCGTTCTCAAGTCGCTATCAAGCACTACTGGGACGCGAAGCTTTCGCTCGCTTTAACGCAATACCGCATTATGCATCTCTTACGCTCAAGATGCCCGGTCCACGAGGCATCATCTCTTTGAAGGGGAAGCACTAAAGTGCGCCTCCCCAAGGGGAGGACTGTGCGGCCGCTTTAACAGCCCCATAGCAAAATGGCCTCACCGGCCAATAAACTTCAAAATAGGTCATCCAAGACCATGAACGCGGATAGACGAGTTCGGTGCAAAATCATCATTGATGCAGGCCTAGAAGCCATATACCCCCACACTAGGGGCTCCATGCATATACAATAAGAAACAATAAAGCTCAATCTCATATATCTTACTTTATACTTGCTTATTCTAAACTTTGTCGGCACGACCCGTTTTCAACTCAGTTCCTCTCTTTTACAGATGAACGTCGTGCTGCGCCCGTCCAGGATACGGCACAACGGAGACATAGGCACAGACGTGCAGTAGGGACCCGTCCTAAAGGATTCTTTTTAGATTAAGACCCTGCGTAAACCTTTTTTTACTGTCTCTTGTTGCTACACATCCCCTGGTTTTTTCTTTCTAATATAACCAAGGAGGGGGCTGGCGTCTTGGCATGTGGCCACGTCAGAATTTTTGCGCGTACCTGGACACTAGGGGCTTTTTTAATAAAGAGTGTTGTTTCGCCCGCACTCATAAAGACCGAACACCTTAGGGAGTGTTCGGCGTCGCGAGTTTTGGCATTATATGCATCAGCTCCGAATCATGTCTTTGGTCAAATGTTGGGTTGCCCGGCTCCTGAGTTCGGATACCTTACGTTCCGCTCTATCGGCTAAGGTAGCACCAGGAGAACTACTGCAATTGTGCCCCCGGTTCAGCCAGGGCGAGCACCTCAGTAGAGAAAGCCGAAAACTGACTGTCATGATGTAGCGTGAGACTGGTCAGCCACTCGATGACCTATCGGAATCTATCGGATTCCTCCGCTTTAACGAAGGGCCGCTTCCCGGTCAGGCACATACGCGCCCCGAATTCGGACGAGCGCAGTTGCCACCAAGGAGCTACCTAAAGAGTCTCATTGTCAAACTCCTATGGCTAAGTGAAAGTGTTAAAGCATTATAGTCCGGTTGCCTGGCCCGCTGCGCTATCACCTCCTTTGTAGGACCAAGACGTTGGGTTAAGTGTGAAAATGCGTCTTCTGCGAGCACCCCCGCACTATGTGCGTGGGGGCTGAAGCCAACGACTGCCATCTTTCAGATTCTGTATATATATATATATATATATATATCTTAAAACGGCCGCATAGAAGGTGTTCACGATACTTGAAGGCACAAGTATAAAAAAGCCACTACAGTTTATCAAAATACTACTTTTCAATTACATATGCTATCATAACATAGCATCTTTCGAGCACTGCGTCTCTATTACACGAGCGCCTTCAAGGACTTCCTGAAAATAGTGCTCGGAAGGTACTCGGCTTTTGTCCGAATCTCGGGATGCAACAACGGTGGTCTCCATCTCTGCCCAGTATGTCTTAACACGGGCAAGAGCCATCCTTGCGCCCTCTATGCATGATGACCTCTTCATTGCATTAATACGCGGCACCGCGTCAAGGAATTGCTGCACCAAGCTGAAATAACTCTTCGGCTCCGATCTCCCAGGCCACAAATGACCATGACGTACTTCATGGCGAGTCCGGACAATCTATTCAGCTCGGCCCATTGAGCCAGGCGATCGTCCACTGCCAGTGGACGCTCTGGATTGTGGAACTGTGACCAGAAAAGCTTTTCCACTTCGCGATCTTTTAGATCTCGAAAGTGTTCGGTCGCATCAGCAGCACTTGCTGCCAAATCTAGATAGGTGTCCTCCACACTCCACATCCGGTCCAACGGAGCAAACTTCGGATCACAAAACTTCCTCCGCGGCATAAAGGGCTTTCCAGCCGCAATCTGTTCGGCCTGACGCAGCTCCTCCTTCGCAGCTCTCATCGCAGAGCGAGCATCCTTGGCATCGGCAACGGCCTTCTCTAAATCCGTCTGTCTCGCCCGGTCTTCTTTCTCAAGAAGTTTGCAATGGTCTGCAGCGCTCTTTAACTTGTCGGTCATCTCGCCCATCTCTTCTTTGCTTCGGCAGTGAGCAGCCTGTTCGGCTCTCAACTCTTCAAGGGCCTTCTCGGCAGCCGCATCGCTTTTTCTGGCTTGCTCCTTCGCTCGGGCAAGTTCTGCCCTAAGATTCTCCACGGCGGCCGTACCATCTGCGTCAAGCACACACATTGCAAGACACTGGCATGAAGCTCCTCTTACCTGATGCCGCCCAAAGAATTAAATACCTTGAGCCTCATCAAGCTGCTTGTTGACAAGCGCGATGTCGGCATCTGCCACTTCCAGTTGCCGCTTTAGTTCGGCCACATCATCAGTTCGGCTTGATTCCGGACACCTCGCCACCTACATTGAAAGGCGACATCTTAGACCTGGGATTATGATCCCCTGCGTGCCGTCATTTCTTCACACCGCACAGAGTCTCAGGGGCTACTATCTACACAGGGTGCATCTTACTTATGCGCAACTGACAAAAGTGTACATTATCTAACGTACCTCAAAACCCGTCAGTAAACTTTTGACGGCCTCATGCAATCCGCTTTCTGCAGATGAAATCCTTTCAATCACCGTGCCCATCAATGCATGGTGCTCTTCTGAGATAGAAGCTCGCCCCAGCAGAATCTTTAGTTCCTCCGGCCGAGCACCAGACGGTGCCGGACTTGTCCTATGGCCTCTTTCGAAGGCCGGACGCGGAGATCCTCGGGGGGCCACATAGCTATCTTCCGCCCCTGCCGGATTCGGAGAAACCCTCCGCGACGACACCTCAGGGTCGCCCGCCTTGCTGGGCGGCACGGCAGGGGGAGGCGTTCCGCTCTCTATCATCTCCGGAAGAAGATCCCCCGAAGACGAGCTCTGCTGCGAAGGGCTGAGGTCCGATCTACAAGGTAAAATTTCGGTTAATCTTCTCAGATATAAAATCAAGGATTTCTCTCATCCCTCAAAAGGAAAATCTTTTCTCCACTTACGGCTTGCTGGAGGGCTGATCCCCTTGAGGGCGTAGTCCGGCCAAGGAACTCCCTGGCGTCAGACCCTTTGACGAGGATTTTCTCCCCCGTTTTGAGGCCATGGTTTCCGGGTCGTCAGAGGCGGCTCTCTTCTTCCCCTTAGGAGAGGAATTGTCGGTTCCTCCCTTCGGAGCAGCCTCCTTCGAGGAGGCCATAGCTTCCTTGTCCTCCCCCTCCAAAGGCATTATCTCCAGCATCCTAACGAACATGGGATCCGGCCTGGTTTCAGGAAGGGGAGCCGGACACCTGATCAGCTTCGCCTTCGCTATCCACTCCTGTTTAAAAGGACGGCTCTTTTAGGGGCAAGTTTATGACAATTATACGGATAGAAGGTCCGGGCACAGGGTTGCTTACTTGAGTATCCGGGCGATGGCAGCTTAGGCCGGCGTCCTCGGTTAAATCCGGACACATCTCTTGTGATCCGAAGAACATTCTATACATCTCCGCGGGCGTTACGCCCATAAAATTCTGGAGAGCTCGCGGTCCCTCTAGATTAAACTCCCACAGGCGAAGGGGGCGACATTTGCCGGGCAATATTCGGCGAATTAGCATGACCTGCGTCACCTTGACCAAACTGAGGTCTTCTTCCAGGAGATCCTTAATTCGGCCCTGTAACAGGGGCACGTCTTTGGGCAAACCCCAATCTAATCCTTTGTTGACCCATGACGCTAGCCGTGATGGGGGACCCAAGCGAAAGGCAGGAGGCGCCGCCCACTTGGCGCTCCTGGGAGCGGTGATGTAGAACCATTCTCGTTGCCACAAGCCGAGCTCTTCTTGAAAGGAGCCCTCGGGCCATGGAGCATCAGCATTCTTACTTATGACAGCGCCTCCGCACTCTGCGTGCCGCCCTCGATCATCTTCGGCTCCAATCCAAAAGTCTTGAGCCATAATCCGAAGTGAGGAGTAACACGGAGGAACGCTTCGCACACAACGATGAATGAGGAAATGTGGAGGATGGACTCCGGAGCTAAGTCATGAAATTCCAGCCCGTAGTAAAACAGCAGCCCCCTCATGAAGGGATCCATCGGGAAGCCTAACCCCCGAAGGAAGTGAGACATGAACACTACGCTCTCATCGGGCTGGGGACTGGGAATAGCCTGCCCTTGAGCAGGCAACCTATGCGGAATTTCGGCGGTCAAGAACTTAGCCTCTCTCAACTTTAGCACGTCCTCCTCCCTGACGGAGGAGGGCATCCATCAGCCTTGAAGGTTGGAACCGGACATTGTCGAAGGTCCGAAGCGCCTGGAATCTGGAGCCTGGGGTGTTGGAACTCGAGGCGATGGGCGAACTCGTTTGAGATTGGAAAAAGGAGTAAGGCCTTGGTCTCTTTATAAGAGGTTGAATACCAGGAGCCCTTCCCATAACCGTTTGGGACTCGCCTTTAATCGAGAAAACATGCTAATGGGCATGATTGGGTTACCCACGTCCGTATTGATGAGAATCCCATAAAAAGGGCACACGATCTCTGCTTTGACAAGACGTGCCAAGGAAACCGCCTCGCAAAACATGCTGAGGTGGAAAAGTAAAAACGATTCGAGTAAAGGACTTGACTGTAGTGTGATGGCGCACTGCAGAATACGTCAGCAGATTTGATTTGTGTTAATATTATTCTCTCTATGGCAATATGTGGAAACTTATTTTGCAGAACCGGACACTACTCTTGGTGTTTACAAATCTTCTATGAAGGACTTGGAGGAGGAACCCGCCTTGCAATGCCGAAGACAATTTGCGCGTCGGACTCGTCGTCATTGAAGCCTGGTTCAGGGGCTACTGAGGGAGTCCTGGATTAGGGGGTGTTCGGGTAGCCGGACTATACCTTCAGCCGGACTCCTGGACTATGAAGATACAAGATTGAAGACTTCGTCCCGTGTCCGGATGGGACTTTCCTTGGCGTGGAAGGCAAGCTTGGCGATGCGGATATTCAAGATCTCCTACCATTGTAACCGACTCTGTGTAACCCTAACCCTATCCGGTGTCTATATAAACCGGAGGGTTGTAGTCCGTAGGCAATCAACTCCATACACAACAATCATACCATAGGCTAGCTTCTAGGGTTTAGCCTCCTTGATCTCGTGGTAGATCTACTCTTGTACTACCCATATCATCAATATTAATCAAGCAGGAGTAGGGTATTACCTCCATCGAAAGGGCCCGAACCTGGGTAAAACAAAGTGTTCCCTGCCTCCTATTACCATCCGGCCTAGACGCACAGTTCGGGACCCCTACCCAAGATCCGCCGGTTTTGACACCGGCAGTCATGGTTCGGGTTCGACCAAGCCCCCAAGTGATTTTGTGGCCTTAGGCCGATCAAGAGGCATGAATGATTCAGACATAACCAAGTCCCCAAGTGATCTGGTGGCTCTCGCCTATCAAGAGGCATGGTATTGGTTCGGACACGACCAATCCTCCAAGTGATATAACACGATGCTTTTAGCAAAGCGAACTCAAGGGGTAAACCGGAGGCCGCTTTAGAGCAACTTCGTGTAACCTCACATGATGTAAAAGAACAGATACCCCAGTTTAGCTGAGGTTCCGGTTTATTATATTTAATCATAATATATACATTGTCGTAATATGTACATAAGTATAGCCAATGGCTCAGGTATAGTAAGGCCAAAGATGAGCTATATTCCACGGCCTGTTAGTCTCCTCCTCTGATGTACGTGAGTCCTTATGCTCTCGAATATCGATCAGATAGTACGACCCGTTGTGCAGATTCTTGCTGACCACGAAAGGCCCCTCCCAAGGTGGGGATAGCTTATGCATATCAGTCCGATCTTGGATGAGCCGAAGCACCAAATCTACTTCCTGAAAGGTTCTGGTTCTGACCCGGCGACTGTGATAACGACGAAGATCCTGCTGGTAAATCGCCGATCGGGCGGCTGCGATGTCACGCTCTTCATCCAACCGGTCCAAAGCATCTTGCCGTGCTGTCTCGTTGTCCGCTTCAATATAAGCCTGTTGATCTGTTGGGTGGTGTATTGATGCTCCATAACACGAGGTGAATCATGACAGATATCACTGGGGAGAACCGCCTCCGCTCCATAAACCATGAAGAATGGTGTGTATCCTGTTGATCTGTTGGGTGTTGTATTGATGCTCCATAACACAGATGGTAATTCTTCTACCCAACAACCCGGCGTTCTCTGCAAAGGAACCATGAGCCGGGGCTTGATGCCTCTCAAGATCTCTTGATTAGCTCTTTCTGCTTGACTATTGGACTGTGGATGTGCCACTGATGAAACGTCGAGCCGGATGTGCTCCCGTTCGCAGAACTCCTTCATAGCACCTTTGGACAATTGGTACCATTATCTGTGATAATACTGTGCGGAAAGCCAAACCGGAAAATCATCTTTTTGATGAACTGAACCGTCGTGGCCGCATCACACTTGCTAACAGGTTCTGCCTCCACCCACTTTGTAAACTTGTCAACCGCCACCAGGAGGTGGGTCTTCTTATCTTTGGACCTTTTGAAAGGCCCAACCATATCCAGCCCCCAAGTCGCAAACGGCCAAGTTATTGGAATCATTCTCAATTCCTGAGCCGGTACATGAACACGCCTTGAAAACCTTTGGCAACCATCACATCGTCTGACCAGATCCTCCGCATCAGCATGAGCAGTTAACCAATAAAAACCATGGCGAAACGCTTTAGCCACCAGAGACTTTGAACCGGCGTGGTGACCACAATCTCCTTCGTGGATCTCACGCAAAATTTCACGGCCTTCTTCAGGAGACACGCAGCGTTGAAAAGCTCCTGATATACTGCAATGATGCAACTCGCCGTTGATGATAGCCATGGACTTGGATCGCCGGATTATCTGCCGGGCTAGAATCTCATCCTCTGGCAACTCACCCTGGTTCTTGTACGCCAGGTAAGGAAGCGTCCAATCTGGAATAACATGAAGAGCCGCCACCAATTGAGCCTCCGGATCAGGAATAGCCAAATCCTCTTCACCAGGGGTCTTGACCGACGGGTTGTGCAGCACATCCAGAAAAACATTGGGTGGGACCGGTTTGCGCTGAGAGCCCAGCCAGCTTAAAGCGTCTGCCGCTTCATTTTTCCGCCGGTCCATGTGGTCCACCTGATAGCCTTTGAAATAACCTGCGACAGTATCCACCTCACGACGATATGCTGCCATGAGTGGGTCCTTGGAGTCCCAAGTGCCAGACAATTGCTGAGCCACAAGGTCCGAGTCACCGAAGCACTTAACTCGACTTAGATTCATCTCCTTAGCCATGTGGAGACCATGGAGCAAGGCTTCATACTCAGCTGCATTGTTAGTACAAGGGAACATTAAATGGAGAACATAACAAAACTTATCACCTCGTGGGGAAGTTAATACGACTCCAGCCCCCGAGCCTTCCAACTGCCTGGATCCGTCAAAATGGATGGTCCAATACGTATGATCTGGCTTTTCTTCAGGTGCTTGCATTTCCGTCCAATCATTGATGAAATCAACAAGTGCTTGAGACTTAACCGCTATCCGAGGCACATACTTCAAACCGTACGGCCCCAGCTCTATGGCCCACTTTGCAATCCGGCCAGTTGCTTCCCGGTTCTGGATGATATCTCCCAAAGGAGCAGAACTGACCACCGTAATTGAGTGCCCTTGGAAATATTGTTTAAGCTTCTGGCTTGCCATAAAAACTCCATACACCAGCTTCTGCCAATGCGGATACCTTTGCTTGGACTCAATGAGCACCTCGCTGATATAATAGACCGGATGTTGAACCGGATGCTCCTTACCTGCCTCCTTTCGCTCCACCACAATAGCTACGCTGACCGCCCGAACATTAGCAGCAACATATAGCAGTAACGGCTCCTTGTCAATGGGAGCGGCGAGCACAGGAGGATTGGCCAATTGCCGCTTTAAGTCCTCAAATGCTTCATCAGCAGCAGAACTCCAGACAAACTGATCTGTCTTTTTCAACATCTGATACAAAGGGATTGCCTTCTCACCCAGGCGACTGATAAACCGGCTTAGCGCAGCAATCCGGCCTGCCAGGCGTTGAACATCGTTGATACACTTCGGGTTAGCCAGGGAGGTGATAGCCGTGATCTTCTCCGGATTAGCCTCAATTCCCCTGTTGGACACTAGAAAACCCAATAGCTTGCCCGCCGATACACCAAAGACACACTTGTCCGGATTAAGCATCATCTTGTATGTTCTCAGGTTATCAAAGGTTTCCTTCAAATCATCAATTAGAGTCTCCTTCTCCCTGGATTTAACCACGATATCATCCACGTAAGCATGTACATTACGGCCAATCTGCTTGTGAAGACAATTTTGTACACACCGTTGGTAAGTTGCCTGGGCACTCTTGAGCCCGAAGGGCATAGACACATAGCAGAAGGCTCCAAAGGGAGTTATAAATGCTGCCTTCTCCTGGTCCTTAACTGCCATTTTGATCTGATGATAGCCAGAATACGCATCCAAAAAACTTAAACGCTCACAACCCGCCGTAGCATCAATAATTTGATCAATACGGGGGAGGGCAAAAGGATCTGCTGGACAAGCTTTATTAAGATCTGTGTAATCCACACACATGCGCCAGGTGCCGTTTTTCTTGAGGACCAGCACCGGATTGGCAAGCCACTCGGGGTGAAAAACTTCAACAATAAAGCCAGCTGCTAAGAGCCTGGCTACCTCTTCTCCAATCGCCTTGCGTCTTTCTTCGTTAAACCGGCGGAGGAACTGTTTCACCGGTTTATATTTAGGATCCACATTAAGTGTGTGCTCAGCGAGTTGCCTCGGTACACCTGGCATGTCGGAAGGCTTCCATGCAAAAATGTCCCGATTCTCACGGATGAACTCGATGAGCGCGCTTTCCTATTTCGGATCCAAGTTGGCACCGATGCTGAACTGTTTGGACGAATCGCCAGGTATGAAGTCAACAAGCTTAGTTTCTGTTGCCGATTTAAACTTCAGGGCCGGATCATGCTCCGTAGTTGGCTTCTTCAACGGAGTCATGTCCGCCGGATCAACATTGTCTTTATAGTACTTCAACTCCTCGGTGACACAAACCGACTCTGCATAAGCCGCATCTCCTTCCTCGCATTCCAAAGCGATTTTGCGGCTTCCGTGAACCGTTATTGTCCCCTTGTGACCCGGCATCTTGAGCTGCAAATACACATAACAGGGCCGAGCCATAAACTTGGCGTAGGCCGGTCGCCCAAACAGGGCATGATATGGACTTTGGATTTTCACCACTTCAAACGTCAATGTCTCCGACCTGGAATCATGATCATCCCCAAAGGCCACTTCCAGAGCTATCTTACCAACGGGATATGCTGATCTTCCAGGCACTACACCATGGAATACTGTATTTAGACGGTTTGCGATTCTTATCTGTTAGTCCCATACGACGGAAGGTCTCATAGTACAGGATGTTAATGCTGCTCCCTCCATCCATGAGCACCTTGGTGAACTTATAACCTCCCACCTGAGGCGCCACCACCAGAGCCAACTGACCCGGATTATCAACCTGGGGTGAGTGATCCTCTCTGCTCCATATGATCGGCTGTTCATACCAACGTAGATAATGGGGTATGGCCGGTTCAACAGAGTTAACTGCCCGCCTCTGAACCTTCCGGTCTCGCTTGTCCAAGCTAGTGGTGAAGACATGGTACTGCCCACTACTCAACTGCTTTGGGTTACTCTGGTAACCTGACTGTTGCTGCTGTTGGTTGTAACCACCCTGGTTGTTCTGACTACTTTGACCATTATGTCCGCCGGGATTACCATTAAATCCTGAACCGGAACTTCCTCCACCGTAACCCGGCCCGGATCCTGAGCCACCGCCAGATTCGTGATCATACCAGAAATTATTAGAATTCTTGAACTCCTGCATAATAAAGCAATCCTTCCAAAGGTGGTTTGCTGGCGCCTCCTTTGTCCCATGTCTTGGACAGGGCTGGCTTAGTAGATAGTTTAGGCGGTTTGGGTTAGGGTTGGGTACTCCATTACGATTTTTCGGCCTACCCTTGCGTCGCTGGCCATTGTCCTGTGTGTTGGTATTAGCCACAAAGTCCATGTTACCATCTGCTTTACGCTTGCCTCCTCCGCCATTGCCTACCCAGTGATGCTGCTGACCTTTGGAGCTGTTGTTCTTCTTCCCTTTCCCTGTCTTGTCATCATCAGATTCGGGATCCTTGGTACTATCAGAATCAGCATATTTCACCAAAGCGGCCATGAGGGTCCCCATGTCGGTGCAATGACGTTTCATCCGTCCCAATTTCAACTTCAGGGGCCCAAACCGGCAGTTGCCTTCTAGGGTTAATACTGCGGTGTCAGCGTTGATGCGGTCTGAGGAGTGCAACACTTGTGAAACCCGGCGCACCCAATGAGCCGTTGATTCTCCTTCCTCCTGGACGCATGCAGCTAAGTCCACTATCGACATAGGCTGTTTACAGGTATCCTTGAAATTGCTGATAAACCGGGCTCGTAATTGGGCCCATGAACTGATAGAATTAGCTGGCAAGCTTTTTAACCAAGTACGGGTCGTTCCTTCAAGCATCATGGTGAAGTATTTCGCACACGTCGTGTCATCCACATCAAGCATCTCCATGGCCATCTCATAGCTCTTCACCCATGTCTCTGGAGGTTGATCCGCCGTGTAATTTGGTACCTTGCGCGGGCCTTTGAAATCCTTGGGCAGGCGCACGTTGCGTAAAGCAGGGATAAGGCAAGGCACCCCCAAAGAACTAGAAGTAACACCAGGTTCGATCGAGATGGTTGGACGAACCGGCGTGAGCTGCCGAGCCTGATGCTGTGCGGCTAACTTGGCCTCCCTGCGCGCTCGGGCCCGGTTCACCACTTCCTGAGCGTCATCAGCACCACCCGTCGGGTTGTTGCCACGGAGTGCTCCACGTCGTTCATTACTCGACACTGCTGGTTCATCCATATGTCTGCTATAGCTCCGGCTTGGACGGGGGGTCGAGTGGATCCGGTCGCGGCTGTACGAGTACGCTTCCTATTGGGCCAAAGCTGTCCTCAGAAATTCCTTGACCCGTCGCGTCTCTACTGCCTGCGGCGAGTCACCTTCAATTGAAATGGCCTCCGGCCGTGCAGCAGCGGCAACAAGATTGTCCATTGGGTTGGAGTAGTGACCCGGAGGTGTTAAAGCATCCTGAGGTATAACGGTGTTTTGACGAGGCGGGTCCATCTGACGAGGCTGAACCGGTGCACCGGTCCCAGGGGCTTCTGCCCGGTTCCCCTCCAGCGGATTGCCGGCTCTTGGTCCTGGAGTGTTGAAAAGGTCTCTGGCCTCGAAAACCGGAGGTAAGCGGGATCGGTGCTTCCTCCTCATGACTTCATGCGACGCGCTCTGGTCCAACATAAGCCTGTAGGCCTGTGCGTCTAAAGCGGACCGCTCTGCGGCCATCCTGGTGTCCTCAGCCGCCAGATCCGCCTTGGCCTGGGTGATCTGTTCCTTTACCTTTGCAATCTCCGTGTTGTGAACGTCCTGATCTGGCGGATTAACTTCCGCCATAAGCACAGCCAACGCATCAAATAGTTCTGATAGAACCTGAGCCGGCGGGCGCACAGGGCCTCCTGCCCCGGCAGCCGTCGCCGCTGCTGAACCGGAGATCGTTGCCGCAGCTGTCGAAGAATGAAGCGCTGCTTGTGTTCCGGCCATGAATATTCCAACCCGGTTGGGCAGATCAGAGGGGTCCGGAATACTGTCGCCATCGGAACAGCTCCCAATCCGGCCATCTTGTAGCTGATAAAGAGATTCGGTTTCTCCGGTCGAAGATTCATCACCGGAACAAACGAAAGTCGCCCCGCGAAATTCCGATCCGTCCTCATAACTTCCTCCATGGATGACTCCCACGAAGGCACGCTTCATGGCCGGTTTAACCCGGGCGGATTGTGCACACTGAGCCGTCTCGACGAGGTCGTTGCAGATGACCGGCTCAGGGCCCGGTTCACCGATCTTGCCAATGAAAACGTGAATGCTACCAAAGGGGACCCGGTACCCGTACTCAATTGAGCCGGCCTCGGGGCCCCAGCCTGCGTCGTCGATGTAGAGCTTGCCGCGACGACTCTTAGTCATCCGGCCTACAGCGTAGCCCTCGAGTCCTTCAAAGCAGCCCTCTAAGAACCGGAAACCATCGTGCGATAGCCCCACGGTGGGCGCCAACTGTCGTGGTTTTGTCATGGCAGATGTCCTAGAGAAAGGACTTAGTCATGGAGCCATCGCGACGGGTTAGCTTGAAGGGGTTAAAGCGAACACAAGGACGCAAGAGAGTTTATACTAGTTCGGCCCCTTCGATGAAGGTAAAAGCCTACGTCTACTTGTGATGGAATTGTTGGGGTTTCGATGACTAGGGAGCAAACAAGCTTCGCCTATGTCTCGAATTGTTGTCTGTTTTCCTTGAACCGCCGCCGGGTCGTCCCCTTATATACACGGGTGACTCTCGTCGGCTTACGGAGTCCCAATACCGGCTCATAGATGTGTCCGGTTTGGTCTCTTCTTATTCCTAACTTACAATACTGGTTAACTACTAACGCCGAGTTACGGCTGCAGGCCTTGAGCCGACCATGGGCCTTGAGCTCTCCTCTGTCTTCTTGGGCTTTAACTTACTTAACTACTGACGAAGTTAACCCGGCCCAGATAGGCCGGTTTATGCCCAGTAGTAATATCCCCAACATAACCTGTGACGCCCCCGATTTGACCGTACACTAATCATACACGCAAATGTGTACGATCAAGATCAAGGACTCACGGGAAGATATCACAACACAACTCTAGACACAAATTAAAATAATACAAGCTTTATATTACAAGCAGGGGCCTCGAGGGCTCGAATACATAAGCTCGAAAACACAAGAGTCAACGGAAGCAACAATATCTGAGTACATACATGAGTTAAACAAGGTTGCCTTAAGAAGGCCAGCACAAAAGCAGCAACGATCAAAAAGGCAAGGCCTTCTGCCTGGGAGCCTCCTAACTGCTCCAAGTCATCAGCGGTCGTCACGTAGTAGTAGGCATCCTCCGGGTAGTAGTAGTCATCAGTGGCGTCATCTGGCTCCTGGGATCCGTCATCTGGTCGCAACAATCGGGTATGGGGGAAAAGAAGTAGCAAAGCAACCGTGAGTACTCATCCAAAATACTCGCAAGACTTACATCAGATCTAAACTAAGTATGCATCTGTATCAAAGGAATGGGTTGTATCTGTGGACTAAACTATAGAATGCCAAAAGGGAAGGGGAAAGTCTAGCCTATCGAAGACTAGCTTCTTCTGGAAACCACCATCTTGCAGCAACAGGAGGGAGTAGAGTAGCATAAAGTAAAGTAGTAGAAGTGTTATCAACCTCGGCCAGAGATCCTTTCTCGACTCCCTGCAAGAAAGCAATCCCAGAGCCATACTATCCAGTTATCATATCATATCCAAGTCTCATCACAATCCATTTCTCATCACAAGTATCCAGTTCTAGTTGTATCGATTGGGATACAACTCCAAGTGTCCGTTACCATAGGACAAGCTATCGATAGATGTTTTCTTCCCTGCAGGGGTGCACCAACTTACCCACCATGCTCGATTAACTCCGGCCGGACACACTTTCCTGGGTCATGCCCGGCCTCGGCCAAACAATACGCCGCAACCCGACCTAGGCTTAATAGAGAGGCCAGCACGCCGGACTAAACCTATGCCTCCAAGGGTCATGGGCCATCTCCCCGGGAACTCCTGCACGTTGCGTACGCGGCCGGTGAGCAGACCTAGCTACCTCCTTCAACAAGGCAGGAGTTTACGCAGTCCAACCCGGCGCGCGCCGCTCAGTCGCTGACATCTATTAAGCTTCGGCTGATGCATACGATGCAGAACGCCCATACTATGCCCACGTGATGGTTAGTGCTATCAGGCCAGAGGCCCCTCGGATCAAATATCCAAACCGTAGTGGATTAGGAGCACGCGGTAACAAGCAAAGACTCACGATCGATGTGACCCCGTCGCCCCGTCTCGAGTACTTGCGGCAAGGGCTAAGAATGCCCGGCCACGCCTCGTAAGTATCTTGCGGGCACCTTTCAGGTCAACCCGACTCCACATCACTCGCTATTAAGCTCGCGCGGGTACCCCTCAGGGTCGACCCGTCTTTAGTAACATGGTTCAGTGTAAAGTCATAGCAACCATAGTAATTGTGTGTCTAACACCAAGGGGAAAACCCGAGGAATTACCCCCGGTGAATTCCACTCGATGTGATCATCAAGGTGTACGTAAGAGGATCCACCCTCGAGGTTCACACTTGAGGGGTTGCACGACAGAGCCGTAATGGAAGTGGTTAAGGAGGAAATCACCCTTGATGACCACGACCGAATAGCTACTCTACAGAGGTCTCATCAGAAGTGATGCAAGAGGTTCCACCCTCGGCACTCGATGGTTACTCTACACAGTCGTACACCTAAGGGGGTGATGTGCGGTGTCGGGGCCTGGACGTCGATCACATTGATCGAGTCATCGAACATAAAGCGGGGCAACTGGGACAAGGTGGGGGATCACTGATGGATCTCTAACCAACCTATACTAAACAGTTTAGGATAAGCAGGTAAGGTATGAAAACAGGTAACAACAACAGGCTATGCATCAGAGTAGGATCATACAGAAAGCAGTAGCAGTTCTAATGCAAGCATGAGAGAGAAAGAAATGGGCGATATCGGAATGCTCAAGGGGGGTTTGCTTGCCTGGTTGCTCTGGCAAGGAGGGGTTGTCGTCGATGTAGTCGATCACAGGGGCTGCATCGGTCTCGGGGTCTACCGGAGAGAAGAGGGGGAAGAAACAGTAAATACAGAGCAAACAATGCATCACAAAATATAACAAGGCAAAACGCGGTGCTAGGGGTGACCTAACGCGGTACTAGGCGATAGTGGTGAAGGGGAGAAACATCCAAGAAAAAATCTCCGGTGGTCCGCGTTTTTGGTTAGATAAATCGGAGAGGGAAAGTTGCGTCTTCGCTATGCTAGGGATGCGTGGCGGATGAACGGACAGCGTATCCGGATTCGTCTCGTCATTCTGAGCAACTTTCATGTATAAAGTTTTTCGATCCGAGCTAAGGTTTATTTAATATGATTTTCTAAAGTTTCCATTGATTTTCTGAAATTTTCTAAAATTGTTTTAATCCGAAAATTAAAATCTTAAGTGCAGTCAACTCAGTCAACCTTTGACTAGTCAACAAGGACAGTGTGGCCCACATGTCATTGTCACTGAAACTAACTAGTGTCTAGATAAAATTATTTGGCCACATGTCATTGTTTTATTTAGCATAAATTAGTAAACAACTAAACTAGCTAATCTAATTAGTACTACCTAATTAGTACTACAAATTAGAGCATGGCCGGCCACACATCCAGCCACGGCTGTGTTGCCATGGTCAACTCGCATGGGCGCAGAGTCACGGCCATTAGCAGCAGTAGCAAGCAACAGTCTAGTAATAGGATTAGGTAACATCAGTAGTAAGCCGCGGTACAGGAGCAGCGGCGCAAGCACAGCTAGCAGCGACAATGGAGAAGCATCAGTAGGAAGCAAGAGCATCAGCGCAGCAATCAATAGCAGCAGGCTCGGCAAGACAGCATCAGCAGAAGGCGAGCGCACACGCACGCAGGTTGGCGTAGCGGGGCGGCAACAGCACCAGTGGCAGCGCCGCAAGCAGCTGCAGGCAGAGCAGCGCGTGGCCGTGGCGACGCAGGGTAGCAGCAGCTGCAGCAGCAGGCGGGCGAGCCGGGCGCGCGCGGACGGGTGCCGGCAAGGGAGTCCAGGGCGCGCACGGGGTGGCCGGAACTCGAGCCCGGCCACAGCGGCTTACGTTTGGGGGGCATCTATCGCGATGGACTCGCAGGGGATCAGGGGGAAAACGACGGGGTGCTCACGGGGGAGGACGCAGGCGAGCTTGAGAGTGGTTGGGGACGGACCGGAGCAGCGAATCGACGGCGAGGTGCGGCGGCTGTGACGGTGAGGAAGTTGACCGTGGCATCGTCTTGGGGCCTGCAGGTGCGAACGGAGTAGTTGGCGAGGACGAGCGCGACGTGACGGAGCTCCTGGTCACACCGGGAAGATGAGAGGCGGTCGGTGGCCATGGGATCGACGCGGCGACGGCGTCGACCCCGTCGGGTGCCTCTCCAGATCGGGGAGGAGAGCGAGGGGGAGAAGGGGGTAGTGGCTAGGGTTTGACCGGGGTCGCGGGGTCGGTCTTGTAGGCAGCCACGGGTGCGTCGATGGCCGGCACGTGGCCACGGCCGGCGGATGGCCGCCACGGTTACCCCCTGCCTCCACTGTAGCGAGAGGAAGGGGATGCCCCATGTGGGCTGGGCTGGCCGTACGTGTTGAGTTGAAGCCCAACAGTGCAATGCATCACTAACCTTTTCATTTTTTTTAACAAAATCATTGTAACACTGTTTGTATTTTATTTAATTTCAAATGGATTTTACTGCACATGAAACTTGTCACATAATTACTTTGAAAAGTTTTGGATCTACCAACAAAGTTTAGGGGCATTTTGAAATCATCTGGATTATGTTTAAATTTAAAAGGCTCCCATAAGTGGTGTTGATCCTCTGTTTTAATTGCTAGGGACATTTTGGGCAACCAAAAGGAGTTGGCATTATTTTTACCAATACTAGGGGATTATTTGGAAATTTCTAAATATTTTTGTTTTGCATTTTGAAGAAATATTATTTTGACTTTGATTTAAAACTCGGTTTGGATCAAAGTGAGGTTTAGCAATTAATTGCGATGACATGGCACCATTAGCGTGTGATTACTGTAGCTGAACTACCGGGGTGTTACAAATCTCCTCCACTACAAGAAATCTCGTCCCGAGATTTAAGAGTGGAGTATGGGGGGAAAGAGTTGGTTATGAAATTCTACCGAGTCTTCACGGTCTTGGTTGCCCTTATCGAAGAAATTGGTCCCTTTCTTTAATGCCTTCATTTCGCTGCATCAGGGTATCTTGATGAAGTCATCGTCCTCCCTTCAGGATCTTCACCGTACTTACGAAAGGATGAGAGGGGAAAACTCTATAAGGAAGGGTTTTAACAAGACTGAGCATCGGGCGATTAACTCAGGGAAGAAGTATAAAGTGTCTGTCAAGTTGATTATATGAAACACCTTGAGAACATTATAGGGGGGTACGAAAGTTTCAAACGGGTAAGCAATCGTTCGATGCCTAAAGTAGAGTGTGATGGGGGGGTCAGAGCAACGGAATAAGTATTGCGTCTGATACCAGAATAGATCATCTCTAGGACGGTGGCTCATGAATTACATACGAAGGCAAGTGCAAAGGATGCTTCGGAATCAAGGATGTACAGGAGAGTCAGGTTTCGATCCTGTTGAACTGTGGGTATGGGCCCACCATGTGGTTCAAAAGTAGGAAGGACGCTGACATATAGCACGGTCATGGTAACAAGGCATGTCAGAGGATAGCCTGTCAGTTATGTTGGCAACAACATCGGTACCAAGGGCGAGGGACGAAGAGAACCATTTTCCTGCTCGTTGAACGAGGCGGACCATTAGGCAAAGTTCTCATCCATCGGTGGCTACCGAATGTCATCAACAATAATAACAGGGTCTTACTGACAGAGAGATACAATGAGGTGTTGATATAAGCAGGGAAATATTACTGCTTATATAATATAGATCACAATAAGGTTTAAACAAACCAATGGAAAGGAAAATGTAATTGTCAGATTAAATAGAACAATGGAAAGGAAAATGTGTTTAAACACATATTTCAGGGGTATATCCTTCCCGAGGACAAGCAGAGCATGATATCCATTACAGGATAGAAATATAGAACCATTTAGGTAAGGGGGGAGAAAATTCCTGACATTACCCATACAACGGTGTTTGGATAATTGATAAAGAAAATTTAGTATCATGCTTCAAATGTTCTCATTGGATATCGGATTACCACAGACATGCTTCGAGATAGCATTTACATGGTTTCAAGCAAAGGTCAGACTTTGGATACACCAAGGATCCATCGGAAACAACTTAGAAAATAAGTCATACAATTTTAGTAGGGAAAAGATAAGAGTGTGGCCGACGGGCTCAACCACAATCCATCGACATGCCAAAAAGGATGTATTTCCAAAATTATATGAACAAGTTTGTGTTGGGGAAGGCAAGAATGTTGTCGATGATAACATAAATCATCGAGGGAAAGGATTGTATTTCTCCTCATGAATTTGATTGATATCCTGGAAAATCTCAGAATGTTAATGATGATCACGACACACTTGTCGAGAGATTTCATGAAGATGTAATCGACCGACGATGACATCCAGTCAAAGGAATGATGAAGCGAAAGGTTATTGGAACGATGGGTACGACACAAACTCGAAATTAAGCTTGCTGTTCAAGGAGAAATGATAAGATGAGGAAGATCGACGTAAGCTTTGCTCATCGTCGGAAGTTGCTCCGGGCATAAGGACCAGGTAGCACAGTTAAAAAGTTGACATGATCAAAATATAGTCGATCAGGCTACGAATGATCCGATGGGGTATAAAGCTTCCCAGTATCAAGTACTAGGTGTAATGCCAGAAGGTAAATCGGAGTAGAGGTTGGACGGGGGAATGATTTGCAGAGGATAGGTAATTGGAACTTACCCAGTAAATGGGATCAAGGAGGAAATATGGTCGGGACCATAACTACAAGGGATCCAATTCACGATACCAGAAGAATTATTCAAATGATTAAATATCCTTGCAAGAAGCTTTCATGATAAGTCCCACACCGTGTCCGTGGGCATGAACACAAGGTTCAGGGTCGACTCCTACTTCTACAATGCATAACCTTTCATTTTACTTCTCGCTCTTGGTGAAGTTGTAGTATTGAAATTTTATCTGACGAAAGCCAGTAGAGTATAATCCGCATAACTTTTGAGTTCACGCAGATTAGGGAAGGCATAGGTTCAACCCATCGGGGCATCTTAGGAACATATATCATAAATTTCAAGAATAATAACACAAGCTCGGTAGTAGAGCATGCTTGAGAAAGCGGAGGATACAATTTGCCAAAAGCATTATGTATCCGAGGAAAGGCTCACAAGCTTATTGAATATGAAGGACGTTGTCGGATAAAATCCGAAAAAAGGGGAGTCTGGTGGTCCACAAGGGATTTGATGTGAGCATCAGTATTCAACCAGAGGAAGAGAGAATGCAAGGAGATCAGATTATAGAAACAACTGACTAACTCAAGGCTCAATTGCAAAGGAATTATGAATTCTAAGACAAGGGATCAGAAGCAATGCTCTGATTAGGGATGGATAGGTAGAATAGCCATAGGGGTACAATCGATGGCGATTTGAGTGGTCGAGATCCAACACATGTTAAAATGACGTATGAGCCGGAAGGATGAATTCTAGGATCTGATTGAGGATTGCGAGCATTTGCAACATATTGTATCAACGGAATCAAAATGATAATGACAAAGGATGACAATAAGATTACTACACTTATGGTATTAACCATAATGCAAGCAAGCAAGAAATTCAAGAACAATAGGCTGTTGAGGATTTTCACAAGAACGAATGGTGTTGCGAAGTTTTTTGTGAAGTACATGAATCAACTGAGGATGAGCGGATACTCGGTAAGTGCACAAAGTTATCCGTATGGGTATACAGTGACAAGGAACTGCAAGGCAGTAAGCTCAAAGGATTCTCAGAAAAAGGAGAGCAGTTCAGGGCATCTTGTAATAACAAGATCAATGGGATAGAATGTAAGGTTGGAAAATGTGTGTAGTTATCCATAAGGATATTACGGTGGTAGGGAATTGCAAAGGCAATAGGCACAATGTCTCGAGAGAATATCGTAGAGTATCTTCGGAATCTTCTGATGCAGCAGGCGATCATTTGAAATAAGGGGCTCTCCGGGCGGATGTGATCACGAGATCCTAATGTTCGAGTTAGTAAATCCATTTAACCCGAATAGGAGAGATGTCAGAGTCCCCGAGTATAGACGAGGAGTAAAAGATCCTAATACCACCCAATGGCGACGTGGGCCCATAAGACGCATGGCCATGTTAGTAAAAGTTCTTCAGTGAGTAGACTCAACTTAGGCCAAGGAGTTGGAAAGGGGGCTACCTACAAGCAGTCGGCTCTGATACCAACTTGTGACGCCCCCGATTTGACCGTACACTAATCATACACGCAAATGTGTACGATCAAGATCAAGGACTCACGGGGAGATATCACAACACAACTCTAGACACAAATTAAAATAATACAAGCTTTATATTACAAGCCAGGGGCCTCGAGGGCTTGAATACATAAGCTCAAAAACACAAGAGTCAGCGGAAGCAACAATATCTGAGTACAGACATGAGTTAAACAAGGTTGGCTTAAGAAGGCTAGCACAAAAGCAGCAACGATCGAAAAGGCAAGGCCTCCTGCCTGGGAGCCTCCTAACTGCTCCAAGTCATCAGCGGTCGTCACGTAGTATTAGGCATCCTCCGGGTAGTAGTAGTCATCAGTGGCGTCATCTGGCTCCTGGGATCCATCATCTGGTCGCAACAATCGGGTATGGGGGAAAAGAAGTAGCAAAGCAACCGTGAGTACTCAGCCAAAGTACTCGCAAGACTTACATCAGATCTAAACTAAGTATGCATCTGTATCAAAGGAATGGGTTGTATCTGTGACTAAACTACAGAATGCCAGAAGGGAAGGGGAAAGTCTAGCCTATCGAAGACTAGCTTCTTCTGGAAACCACCATCTTGCAGTAACAGGAGGGAGTAGAGTAGCATAAAGTAAAGTAGTAGAAGTGTTATCAACCCCGGCCAGAGATCCTTTCTCGACTCCCTGCAAGAAAGCAATCCCAGAGCCATACTATCCAGTTATCATATCATATCCAAGTCTCATCACAATCCATTTCTCATCACAAGTATCCAGTTCTAGTTGTATCGATTGGGATACAACTCCAAGTGTCCGTTACCATAGGACAAGCTATCGATAGATGTTTTCTTCCCTGCAGGGGTGCACCAACTTACCCACCATGCTCGATTAACTCCGGCCGGACACACTTTCCTGGGTCATGCCCGGCCTCGGCCAAACAATACGCCGCAACCCGACCTAGGCTTAATAGAGAGGCCAGCACGTCGGACTAAACCTAAGCCCCCAGGGGTCATGGGCCATCTCCCCGGGAACTCCTGCACGTTGCGTACGCGGCCGGTGAGCAGACCTAGCTACCTCCTTCAACAAGGCAGGAGTTTTGTTTTGCATTTTGAAGAAATATTATTTTGACTTTGATTTAAAACTCGATTTGGATCAAAGTGAGGTTTAGCAATTAATTGCGATGACATGGCACCATTAGCGTGTGATTACTGTAGCTGAACTACCGGGGTGTTACATAACCACAAGAAAAATCAATCATAGCAATTCATCAACCACCGATAGGACAACGAAAATCTACTCAGACATCATAGGATGGCAACACATCATTGGATAATAATATGAAACATAAAGCACCATGTTCAAGTAGAGGGTACAGCGGGTTGCGGGAGAGTGGACCGCTGTAGATAGTGGGGGGAAGGTGATGGAGATGTTGGTGAAGATGGCGGAGGTGTTGGTGAAGATCGTGGTGATGATGATGATGGCCACGGCGGCGTTCCGGCGCCACCGGAGGAGAGGGGGAGAGGGGCCCCCTTCTTCCTCTTCTTCCTTGACCTCCTCCCTAGATGGGAGAAGGGTTTCCCCTCTGGTCCTTGGCCTCCATGGCATGGGAGGGGCGAGAGCCCCTCCGAGATTGGATCTATCTCTCTGTTTCTCTCTGGTTCTGCGTTCTCCTCTGGCTCTGTTTCACCGTTTCGTATATATATGGAGATCCGTAACTCCGATTGGCCTAAAACCTTCGCCGTGATTTTTTTCCCGAATATTAGCTTTCTTGCGGCAAAAGAAGAGCGTCAACCGCCTTACGGTGGGCTCACGAGGGTAGGGGGCACGCCCTAAGGGGGGCGCCCCCCTGCCTCGTGACCACCTCGGGCACTGGTTCGCGTTGATTTTCCTTCTGAATTTTCCATATTTTCCAAAAATAAGCTCTGTCCATTTTTATCCCGTTTGGACTCCGTTTGATATAGATATTCTGCGAAACCAAAAACATGCAACAGACAGGAACTTGCACTGGGCACTGGATCAATATGTTAGTCCCAAAATTAATATAAAAAGTTGCCAAAAAGTATATGAAAGTTGAATGATATTGGCATGGAACAATCAAAAATTATAGATACGACGGAGACGTATCAGGAACCAATATGAGCATCCAGGTTCCGCTATTGGTTATTGGCCGAAGATGAGTCTCGGTCATGTCTACATAGTTCTCGAACCCGTAGGGTCCGCACGCTTAATGTTCGGTGACGATCGGTATTATGCATTTATGGTTTTTGATGTAACGAAGGTAGTCCGGAGTCCCGGATATGATCACGGACATGACGAGGAGTCTCGGAATGGTCGGGACATAAAGATCGATATATTGGAAGGCTGTGTTTCGACATCGGAATGGTTTCGGGTGAGTTCAGGCATTTAACGGAGTACCGGGGGGTTACCGGAACCCCCCGGGGAGTATATGGGCCTTAATGGGCCTTAGTGGGAGAGAAGAGAAGGCAGCCTACGCCCCCCAAGCCCAATCCGAATTGGGTGAGGGGGGCGACCCCCGTTTCCTTTCTCCTTCTCCCTCTTCCTTCTATTCCTAGTGGGACTAGGAAAAGGGGGAGTCCTACTCCTACTAGGAGGAGGACTCCTCCACCCTTGGCGTGCCTAGAGAGGGCCGGCCGGCCTCCCCCTCCCTCCTTTATATACGTGGGGAGGGGGCACCCTAGAAGACACAAGTTGATTGTTTAGCCGTGTGCGGTGCACCCCTCCACAGATTTCCACCTCGGTCATATCATTGTAGAGCTTAGGCGAAGCCCTGCGTCGGTAACTTCATCATCACTGTCATCACACTGTCGTGCTGACAAAGCTCTCCCTTGACACTCAGCTAGATCTAGAGTTCATGGGACGTCACCGAGCTGAACGTGTGCAGATCACGGTTGTGTCGTACCTTCGGTGCTAGGATCGGTCGGACCATGAAGACGTACGACTACATCAACCGCGTTATCATAATGCTTCTGCTTACGGTCTACGAGGGTACGTAGACAACACTCTATCCCCCCTCGTTGCTATGCATCACCTAGATAGATCTTGCGTCTGCGTAGGAATTTTTTTGAAATTACCGCGTTCCCCAACAGTGGCATCAGAGCCAGGTCTATGCGTATATGTTATATGCACGAGTAGAACACAAAGGAGTTGTGGGCGTGGGTATATACATATTGCTTGCAGTCACTAGTTGATTCTTGATTCAGCGGTTTTGTTGGATGAAGCGGCTCAGACCGACATTACGCGTACGTTTACGCGAGACTGTTTTACTGACGTGCTTCGCACATAGGTGGCTAGTGGGTGTCAGTTTATCCAACTTTAGTTGAATCGGATTCAATGAATAGGGTTCTTTCTGAAGATCAAAAAGCAATACTATACCGCGTTGTGGTTTTTGATGCGTAGGTAAGAACGGTTCTTGCTAGAAGCCTGTAGCAGCCACATAAAACTTGCAACAACAAAGTAGAGGACGTCTAACTTGTTTTTGCAGGGCATGTTGTGATGTGATATGGTCAAGACATGATGCTAAATTTTATTGTATGAGATGGTCATGTTTTGTAACAGAGTTATCGGCAACTGGCAGGAGCCATATGGTTGCCGTTTATTGTATGAAATTCAATCGCCATGTAATTGCTTTACTTTATCACTAAGTGGTAGCGATAGTCATAGATGTAATAGTTAGCGAGACGATAATGATGCTTCGATGAAGATCAAGGTGTCAAGCCGGTGACGATGGTGATCATGACGGTGCTTTGGAGATGGAGATCAAAGGCACAAAATAATGATGGCCATATCATATCACTTATATTGATTGCATGTGATGTTTATCCTTTATGCATCTTATTTTGCTTAGTTCAGCAGTAGCATTATAAGATGATCTCTCACTAAATTTCAAGGTATAAGTGTTCTCCCTTAGTATGCACCGTTGCTACAGTTCGTCGTGCCGAGACACCACGTGATGATCAGGTGTGATAAGCTCTACGTTCACATACAACAGGTGGAAGCCAGTTTTGCACACACCGAATACTCAGGTTAAACTTGACGATCCTAGCATATGCAGATATGGCCTCGGAACACTGAGACCGAAAGGTCGAGCGTGAATCATATAGTAGATATGATCAACATAGTGATGTTCACCATTGAAAACTACTCCATCACACGTGATGATCGGACATGGTTTAGTTGATATGGATCACGTGATCACTTAGATGATTAGAGGAATGTCTATCTAAGTGGGAGTTCTTAAGTAATATTATTAATTGAACTTTAATTTATCATGAACTTAGTACCTGATAGTATTTTGCATGTCTATGTTGTTGTAGATAGATGGCCCGTGCTGTTGTTCCGTTGAATTTTAATGCGTTCCTTGAGAAAGCTAAGTTGAAAGATGATGGTAGTAATTACACAGACTGGGTCCGTAACTTGAGGATTATCCTCATTGCTGCACAGAAGAATTACGTCCTGGAAGCACCGCTAGGTGACAAACCCGCTGCAGGAGCAACACCAGATGTTATGAACGTCTGGCAGAGCAAAGCTGATGACTACTCGATAGTTCAGTGTGCCATGATTTACGGCTTAGAACCGGGACTTCAACGACGTTTTGAACGTCATGGAGCATATGAGATGTTCCAGGAGTTGAAGTTAATATTTCAAGCAAATGCCTGGATTGAGAGATATGAAGTCTCCAATAAGTTATATAGCTGCAAAATGGAGGAGAATAGTTCTGTCAGTGAACATATAATCAGAATGTCTGGGTACCACAACCACTTGACTCAGCTGGGAGTTAATCTTCCTGATGATAGTGTCATTGACATAATTCTTCAATCATAGCCTCCAAGCTATAAGAGCTTCGTGATGAACTATAATATGCAAGGGATGGATAAGACAATTCCCGAGCTCTTCGCAATGCTAAAGGCTGCGGAGGTAGAAATCAAGAAGGAGCATCAAGTGTTGATGGTCAACAAGACCACCAGTTTCAAGAAAAAGGGTAAAGGCAAGAAGGGGAACTTAAAAAAGAACGGCAAGCTAGTTGCTGCTCAAGTGAAGAAGCCCAAGTATGGACCTAAGCCTAAGACTGAGTACTTCTACTGCAAAGGGACTGGTCACTGGAAGCGGAACTGCCCCAAGTATTTGGCGGAGAAGAAGGATGGCAAAGTGAAAGGTATATTTGATATACATGTTATTGATGTGTACCTTACTAATGCTCGCAATAGCGCCTGGGTATTTGATACTAGTTCTGTTTCTAATATTTGCAACTCGAAACAGGGGCTACGGATTAAGCGAAGATAGGCTAAGGACGAGGTGACGATGCACGTGGGAAATGGTTCCAAAGTCGATGTGATCGCCGTCGACACGCTACCTCGACATCTACCTTCGGATTAGTTTTAGACCTAAATAATTGTTATTTGGTGCCAGCGTTGAGCATGAACATTATATATGGATCTTGTTTAATGCGAGATGGTTATTCATTTAAATCAGAGAATAATGGTTGTTCTATTTATATGAGTAATATCTTTTATGGTCATGCACCCTTGATGAGTGGTCTATTTTTACTAAATCTTGATAGTACTGATACACATGTTCATAGTATTGAAGCCAAAAGATATAAGTTTAGTAATGATAGTGCAACTTATTTGTGGCACTGCCGTTTAGGTCATATTGGTGTAAAGCGCATGAAGAAACTCCATGCTGATGGGCTTTTGGAATCACTTGATTATGAATCACTTGATGCTTGCGAACCATGTCTCATGGGCAAGATGACAAAGACTCCGTTCTCTGGAACAATGGAGCGAGCAACAAACTTGTTGAAAATAATAGATACTGATTTATGCTGTCCGATGAGTGTTGATGCTCGCGGCGGGTATCGTTACTTTCTTACCTTCACAAATGATTTGAGCAGATATGGGTATATCTACTTGAAGAAACATAAGTCTGAAACATTTGAAAAGTTCAAAGAATTTCAGAGTTAAGTGGAAAATCATCGTAACAAGAAAATTAAGTTTCTACGATCTGATCGTGGAGGTGAATATTTGAGTTATGAGTTTGGTCTTCATTTGAAATAATGCGGAATAGTTTCGCAACTCACGCCACCTGGAACACCACAACGTAATGGTGTGTCCAATCATCGTAACCGCACTTTATTAGATATGGTGCGATCTATGATGTCTCTTACTGATTTACCGCTATCGTTTGGGGGTTATGCTTTAGAGACGGTTGCATTCACGTTAAATAGGGCACCATGAAAATCCGTTGAGACGACGCCTTATGAACTATGGTTTGGCAAGAAACCAAAATTGTCATTTCTTAAAGTTTGGGGCTACGATGCTTATGTGAAAAAGCTTCAACCTGATAAGCTCAAACCCAAATCGGAGAAATGTGTCTTCATAGGATACCGAAAGGAAACTTGATGTAGGGTGGAACCCTAGATGGCCGATCTTTCACGAAAGGAGCGGATCCCTACGGGGAACACGAAGAACACAAGAGGAAATCACGAGGGAAAACACGAGAGAATCACTCAAACCAACAAGATTCGATTACACATGTGCTAGATCCCCGAAACACAAACATATACACGATGATCCAAGGTCAAAAAAGGACGATACAAGTAACCGGTTCTTCTCCTAGAAGGAGGTCTTGATGGGGCCTCCCAAGAGGGGGTCTTGAATCCAAGTTGATCTTCTCCGAAGAGGGGCCGCAGTCTCTCTCGAGGAGGAGATCGGTATGGATGAGCGAAGCTCTATCTCGACATATGAGCTAAACCAACGCTAACCCTAGCTAGGATGAATGGGGGGGTCTATTTATAGTCTAAGTGCAAAAAGGGGCGAAGTGAAGGGGTACATGGGCCTCGGGCCCGAATCTGGACGCAGCCAGGTACCGGACGTCCGCTGGGGACCGGTCGTCCGGTGTCTCACGAGCTGCCGGACGTCCGGTGTCCTCCGGTCGTCCACTGGTTCTGCTCTATGATGGGGGTGCCGGATGTCCGGAGGCTCCGGACTCCCGCTGATGTTGGCTCGGGTGCTGGGGCGCCGGTCGTCCGGTCCGGACCGGACGTCCGCTCGTTCGCTTCGGGTGCAGGGCACCGGTCGTCCGGTCTGGGCCGGACGTCCGCTGGCTGGAGCTCGGCTGACGCTTCAGGCGCCGGACGTCCGGTCCCGGCCGGTCGTCCGGTGGCTGGGAAATTTCCTGCAGCTCTTCTTCTTCTCCGTCTTCTCGTCCATCTTCCTCTTCTTCTTGTCCTTGCTCCTTAGATTCTTCATTGTACCTGAGTATGCATAATGTATCCATATGAGGTAGTAGCCATGCTTCATGTGCATCGGAGTGGAATTGTGAGAGGAGAGATGTCACCTCGGCTTCAAGGGCTCTTGCACGTGATCGAGTCATGGGCCCGGTAGGCACTTGGTGAGACGATGGTAGGTCCATGGGGATGACCTTGGGATGCTACGCATCATCTCCCCTCCCTTGGGGAAGATCCGTCCTCGGATCAAAATCTTCATCACCATGGAAAGGAGAGAGATCTTTGACGTTGAAGATGTCGCTCACGTTGTACTTGTCGCGTGGAAGGTCGATCTTGTAAGCGTTGTCGTTGTAGCGTGCAAGCACCTTGAAGGGTCCATCCGCTCGTGGATGAAGCTTGGATTTGCGTTCTTGTGAGAAGCGGTCCTTGCGAAGGTGTAGCCACACTTGATCACCAATGTTGAAGACCATAGGTTGCTTGTTCAAGTTGAGCTTGGTCGCAAGGCGTTGAACTTGGCGCTCGATGGTGTTTCTTGTATCTTCATGCATCTTCTTGAGATGTGTCACACGCGCACTTGCGTCCAAATTGATGCGCTCTTGGAGTGGTAGAGGAAGAATATCCAATGGTGACAAAGGGTTGAATCCGTAGACGACCTCGAAAGGGGACTTGCCAGTTGTTGAGTGTCTTGCTTGGTTGTATGCGAACTCGGCGATGGGTAGACACTCCTCCCACTCCTTGATGTTCTTCTTGATGAGTACTCGAAGTAGAGCGGAGAGTGTGCGGGTTTTCACCTCCGTTTGGCCGTCGGTTTGAGGATGGTATGCCGTGGAGAAGAGTAGCTTGATTCCGAGCTTGGCGCATAGAGTCTTCCAAAAGTAGCTAAGGAACTTGACGTCGCGGTCCGAGACGATAGTCTTTGGCACTCCATGAAGGCGCAAGATTTCCCTACAAAACAAATTTGCAATATGTGAAGCATCGTCTATCTTGTTGCAAGGAATGAAATGAGCCATTTTGGAGAAACGGTCCACGACAACAAAAATTGAATCCTTGCCATGTCGAGTTCTAGGCAAACCAAGCACAAAGTCCATGCTAATATCTTCCCATGGTTGGTATGGAATCGGTAGAGGCATATAGAGGCCATGAGATTGAGCTTTGGACTTAGCTTTGCGGCATGTCGAACATCGGTTGGTGGAGCGATTGACGTCCCGAAACATCTTTGGCCAAAAGTAGCTCTTCGAGAGCGTGGCGAACGTCTTATCGCGTCCAAAGTGTCCCATTAATCCTCTTCCATGCGATTCTAGCAAAAGCAATAAACGAAGGGACGACTTGGGGATGCAAAGTTTGTTAGCTCTCATAAGGTAGCCGTCTTTGATGTAATAGCGCTCCCACGATGTATTCGACAAACACTTGGCATAAGGGGTGGCAAAAGTTTCATCATGCTCATACAAATCTTTGATATGCTCGAAGCCAATGACATCTAACTCGAGTTGCGTGACTAGCATGCATATGCGGGAAAGAGCATCCGCGACGATGTTTTCTTTACCCCTGATGTACTTGATGACATAGGGAAAAGACTCAATGAATTCACTCCATTTAGCATGACGCTTGTTCAACTTAGTTTGACCCTTGAGATACTTGAGGGTCTCATGATCGGTATGAATGATAAA
Source organism: Triticum urartu (assembly GCF_003073215.2). Classification (NCBI taxonomy): domain Eukaryota; kingdom Viridiplantae; phylum Streptophyta; class Magnoliopsida; order Poales; family Poaceae; genus Triticum; species Triticum urartu. The sequence continues at coordinate 451,989,914 of NC_053027.1, forward strand.
CTCGTGGGGACGAAGGTAATGTTCCCATTCATGTAAAACGCGGACTAAAGCATATAGCTCTTTGTCATAGATGGGATAGTTGAGTTGCGCTCCGGAAAGTTTCTCACTAAAGTAAGCTATGGGGCGCTTCTCTTGCGTTAACACGCCTCCTATGCCATTACCGCTAGTATCGCAATGAATCTCAAAAGGCTTGTCGAAGTTGGGTAAAGCAAGCACGGGAGCATGAGTAAGAAAATTCTTAAGCTCATTGAAAGTAATATCTTGAGATGGTCCCCAAACAAAAGGCGCGTTCTTCTTGCTCAAAGCATGCAAATGTGAAGCAATGGTGCTAAAATCCTTCACAAATCGACGGTAGAAACCGGCTAAACCAAGAAAACTACGCACTTGTTGCAAATTGGTTGGTTGGGTCCAAGTTTTAATAGCATTGATCTTAGATTCATCAACATGAACATCCTTAGAAGAGACCACAAAACCCAAGAAAATGAGCTTATCAACACCAAATACGCATTTCTCCATATTAGCATAGAGACACTCTTTTCTAAGAGTTTGCAATACTGTGCGGACATGGATGACATGTTCGTGAATAGATTTGCTAAACACAAGAATGTCATCGAAGTAAACCACAACAAATATACCAATGTAAGGGCGAAAGACATGATTCATAAGGCGCATAAACGTGCCCGGTGCTTCCGAAAGACCCATAGGCATGACTAACCACTCATACAAACCAAACTTGGTTTTGAAGGCAGTTTTCCATTCATCACCCTCTTGTATGCGGATTTGATAGTAACCACTCTTAAGATCAATTTTGGAAAATATAGTGGCACCACTAAGTTCATCAAGCATATCATCAAGGCGTGGAATGGGGTACCTATATCTAACGGTGATAGCATTGATAGGTCTACAATCGGAGCACATGCGAAAGCTACCGTCACATTTTGGCACAAGAATGACCGGTATGGCGCAAGGAGTCAAACTTTCACGCACATGACCATGGTCTATGAGATGCTTTACTTGCCTTTGTATTTCTTTGGTTTCTTTGGGGTTGACGCAGTATGGAGCTTTGTTGGGAAGCGGCACTCTGGGGATGAGATCATTCGGTGCTCAATGCCTTGTAGTGGAGGTAGACCCGGAGGTAGCTCATCGGGGAAAACATCTTGGAATTCCTGCAAGAGAGAAGATAACACCAAAGGTAGATCGTGAGAGTTGTTAGTTTTTGTGACCTCGTCCTTGCACAATAGGACATAGTGTAGGACACTTGATGGGTTCTCACACACTTCTCTCATCTCATGTTTGGTGGCAAAGAGAACTAGGTTTTTCTTGTCGCTCATCGTGGAGTCACTCAATTTGGGCTTGTGGCGCTCACTCTCTTTTTGGTGGATCGCTCTCTCACTATTTTCTCCATGATGGGTGGCTTGCTTGTCGGCTATCACTTGGCTTGGAGACATAGGACGTAGCACGAACTCTTTCCCTTTCATCTTGAAGCTATAGTGATTTGTACGCCCATTGTGAATGACACCTCGGTCAAATTGCCATGGCCGTCCAAGGAGGAGGTGGCAGACGGTCATCGGAAGGACATCACATTCCAATGTGTCTTCATAGGCGCCGATCTTGAAAGAGACTTGTACTCTATCCTCGACTTGTATGGTGCCGGTGTCGCTCAGCCATTGAACCTTGTAGGGGTGAGGGTGCTTCATCTTGACCAATTGGAGCTTGGAGCATAGTTCTTCACTTGCTAAGTTGTGGCAACTCCCTCCATCGATGATGACCTTGACGGATCGTCCATTGATTCCGGCCTTGGTGTGAAAGATATGGCATCTTTGATCTTCGTCTTGTTGATGTTGAAGAGTCAAGACCTTGGAGACAACAAGAGCGGGGCTTGAATCTTCATCACAAAAGACTTGTTCTTCTTCATTGTTCACTTGGCGGTGCATGGCCACTTGCTCAAGGGCTTCCATTTCTCCTTCGCTCATGGAATCATAAGTGCCATCGTCGTTGAAGATCATTGTGCGCTTGTTGGTGCACTCATAGGACTTGTGGCCTCGGCCTCCGCAAGTGAAACACTTGAGGGAACTCGTCTTGACAGTCTCATCGGTTGGGGTAGATGAAGATGAAGCTCTCGGCTTGAAGTTGCTCGTAGGAGGATGACTTGTAGTTGACGAAGATTTCTTGGAAGTCGGCTTGTCGATGTTGGAAGTAGACGTTTTTGTAGTTGGCGTTGGAGTCGTTGAAGCTTGGTTATTGGAGAAGCCGTAGGACTTGGATGAGAACTTGGTGTACTTGAAGTCATCTTGCACTTGGCGTTCCGCTTTGGTAGCTTGGTGCACGAGCTCAATGAGATTTGAGTATGGTTGGAAATCGGCGATCTTCTTGATGGGATGATTGAGTCCATTCAAGAAACGTGCCATAGTTTGCTCATCATCTTCCGTCACATTGGCTCTTATCATTGCAATCTCCATCTCCTTGTAGTATTCTTCAACGCTCTTGGTTCCTTGCTTGAGTTGTTGGAGTTTTTTGAAGAGGCCACGGTTGTAGTAGGTAGGCACGAAGCGTGCTCTCATGACATCCTTCATTTGTGCCCAAGTAGTGATGGGTGGTTCACCTCTTGCCTCGCGGCGCCCAATGACTTGTTCCCACCAAATGAGGACATAGTCTTGGAACTCAAGGGATGCCATCGCGATCTTCTTCTCTTCTTCATAATTGTGAAAATGGAAGATCTTGTCAACTTTCAATGCCCATGAAAGGTATTCTTCGGGATCGTTGCTACCATTGAACTTGGGCATGGTGAACTTGAGCTTGCCGTAGCGTTGCTCTTCATTGCGTTGGGGTCGGGGATGATGACGCCCATGTTGTAGATGATTGGCCAACTCGTGGTACTCTTGACGCGGAGGGTTGTCAACCTCGTGTAGCTCTTGCCGCGGAGGATTCCCATTGTTTTCATGCTCTTGATGAACTTGATGGTCTTGGCGAGCTTGAGGGGGAGCTTGTCTATCTTGACGAGGCGCTTGTCTATCTTGATGAGGAGCTTGTTGACGCACACGTCTTTGGTAAATTCTTTCTTGAGCTTCATCGCGAAGTGCTTCTCAATGTAGTCGAGCTTGTCGGCCTCGGTTGGCTACGGAACGACTTGATTCATGAAGGGCACGTTGTGCTTCAAGTGCTTGAGCTTCACGTAGTTGTTGTTCTTGGCGTTCCGCCTCGGCGTCTTGTGCATCTTGATGTTGTCGCGCTCGCTCCTCTTGTTCGTGTTGACGTTGGCGATGCCGTTCTCGGGCTAGCGCAAAGGCTTGTTCGGCTTGACGTCGTCGATGTTCTTGCGAGTCGGTGTCTCGAAGTGGATTGAGGTTTGCTTGACGCTCGTTGCGCGTGGCTCGTCGAAGAGTGTTCGATGTCGGTGTACTTGAACCGGAGATGGTGTCGTCGGAGTGTCGACTTGAACGGCTCCTTCTTGAAGTGGAAGAAGAGCGGTTGAGCAACAAAGCGCGGATCTCGTCCATCCTTGCGTCATTCTCTTGCTTGTGATCGTCGAGCTTGTTGTCAAAGTAGTCCCTTGTACGTTGCTCGGAAAGTCATAAGTCGGCGGCAAGATTGTCGATGCGTTCACTCATAGCTTGTTGCTCTTGATGTAAAGCACGCTGTGCACCAAAGAGGTGACTCTTGGTGACGAAGGAGTTCATGTCGTTGTCTTGCTCCATGAAGAGCGGGTTGGTAGAAGTACTTGGCCTATCCATCATTCCAAGAAAAATGTGAGTGGAAGAAAGGGAAGAACCAATATCAAATGTACCTTGACCGATGTTGACAATGGATCAAAGATGACTCCAATGTGTAACAAGGAAATAGCACAATTGGTACCAATTCTTGTCGGTTCTCACACCTACACAAGTAAAAGCTTTTGGTGGAGCTTGTTGGGGAACGTAGTAATTTCAAAAAAATTCCTACGCACACGCAAGATCATGGTGATGCATAGCAATGAGAGGGGAGAGTATGATCTACGTACCCTTGTAGATCGCAATGGAAGCGTTGACACAACGTAGAGGAAGTAGTCGTACGTCTTCTTCCCGATCCGACCGATCCAAGCACCGTTACTCCGGCACCTCCGAGTTCTTAGCACACGTTCAGCTCGATGACGATCCCCGGGCTCCGATCCAGCAAAGCTTCGGGGAGGAGTTCCGTCAGCACGACGGCGTGGTGACGATCTTGATGTTCTACCGTCGCAGGGCTTCGCCTAAGCACCGCTACGATATGATCGAGGTGGAATATGGTGGAGGGGGGCACCGCACACGGCTAAGGAACGATCACGAAGATCAACTTGTGTATCTATGGGGTGCCTCCTGCCTCAGTATATAAAGGATGGAGGAGGAGGAGGCCGGCCAAGGCTATTGGTGCGGCCAGGATGGGAGTCCTACTAGGACTCCAAGTCCTAGTAGGAGTCCATCAAGAGGGGAGGAAGGGAGAAGGAAGTGGAGGAGAAGGAGAGGTGGCCGGCCCCCTTTTCCCTAGTCCAATTCGGACCAAAGGGGAGGGGGGCGCAGCAGCCCCTTGGCCCTTTCTCCTCTTCCCACTAAAGCCCATCAAGGCCCATTGCTTCTCCCGTAACTACCCGGTACTCCGAAAAATACCCGAATCACTCGGAACCTTTCCGATGTCCGAATATAGTCGTCCAATATATCGATCTTTACGTCTCGACCATTTCGAGACTCCTCGTCATGTCCCCGATCTCATCTGGGACTCCGAACTCCTTCGGTACATCAAAACTCATAAACTCGTAATATAACTGTCATCAAAACCTTAAGCGTGCGGACCCTACGGTTCGAGAACAATGTAGACATGACCGAGACACGTCTCCGGTCAATAACCAATAGCGGGACCTGGATGCCCATATTGGCTCCTACATATTCTACGAAGATCTTTATCGGTCAGACCGCATAACAGTATACGTTGTTCCCTTTGTCATCGGTATGTTACTTGCCCGAGATTCGATCGTCGATATCCAATACCTAGTTCAATCTCGTTACCGGCAAGTCTCTTTACTCGTTCCGTAATACATCATCTCACAACTAACATATTAGTTGTAATGCTTGAAAGGCTTTATGTGATGTGCATTACCGAGAGGGCCCAGAGATACCTCTCCAACAATCGGAGTGACAAATCCTAATCTCGAAATACGCCAACCCAACATGTACCTTTGGAGACACCTGTAGTGCTCCTTTATAATCACCCAGTTACGTTGTGACGTTTGGTAGCACCCAAAGTGTTCCTCCGGCAAATGGGAGTTGCATAATCTCATAGTCATAGGAACATGTATAAGTCATGAAGAAAGCAATAGCAACATACTAAACGATCGGGTGCTAAGCTAATGGAATGGGTCATGTCAATCAGATCATTCAACTAATGATGTGATCCCGTTAATCAAATAACAACTCCTTTGTCTATGGTTAGGAAACATAACCATCTTTGATTAACAAGCTAGTCAAGTAGAGGCATACTAGTGACACTCTGTTTGTCTATGTATTCACACATGTATTATGTTTCCGGTTAATACAATTCTAGCATGAATAATAAAAATTTATCATGATATGAGGAAATAAATAATAACTTTATTATTGCCTCTAGGGCATATTTCCTTCAGTCTCCCACTTGCACTAGAGTCAATAATCTAGATCACATCACCATGTGATTAACATCGATAGTTCACATCATCATGTGATTAACACCCATAGTTCACATCGCCATGTGACCAACACCCAAAGGGTTTACTAGATTCGGTAATCTAGTTCACATCGCTATGCGATTAACACCCAAAGAGTACTAAGGTGTGATCATGTTTTGCTTGTGAGAGAATCTTAGTCAACGGTCTTTCACATTCAGATCTGTTATGTATTTTGCAATTTTCTATGTCTACAATGCTCTGCACGGAGCTACTCTAGCTAATTGCTCCCACTTTCAATATGTATCAAGATCAAGACTTGGAGTCATCCAGATCAGTGTCAAAACTTGCATCGACGTAACCCTTTATGGCGAACCTTTTTTTTCACGTCCATAATCGAGAAACATATCCTTATTTCACTAAGGATAATTCTGACCGCTGTCCAGTGATCTACTCCTAGATCACTATTGTACTCCCTTGCCAAATCAGTGCAGGGTACACAATAGATCTGGTATACAGCATGACATACTTTATAGAACCTATGGCCAAGGCATAGGGAATGACTTTCATTCTCTTTCTATCTTCTGCCGTGGTCGGGCTTTGAGTCTTACTCAACTTCACACCTTGTAATACAGGCAAGAACTCTTTCTTTGACTGCTCCATTTTGAACTACTTCAAAATCTTGTCAAGGTATGTACTCATTGAAAAAACTTATCAAGCGTCTTGATCTATCTCTATAGATCTTGAAGCTCAATATGTAAGCAGCTTCACCGAAGTCTTTCTTTGAAAAACTCCTTTCAAACACTCCTTTATGCTTTACAGAATAATTCTACATTATTTCCGATCGACAATATGTCATTCACATATACTTATCAGAAATGCTGTAGTGCTCCCACTCACTTTCTCGTAAATACAGGCTTCACCGCAAGTCTGTATAAAACTATATGCTTTGATCAACTCATCAAAGCGTATATTCCAACTCCGAGATGCTTGCACCAGTCTACAGATGGATCGCTGGAGTTTGCACATTTTGTTAGCACCTTTCGGATTGACAAAACCTTCTGGTTGCATCATATACAACTCTTCTTTAATAAATCCATTAAGGAATGCGGTTTTGTTTATCCATTTACCAGATTTCATAAAATGCAGCAATTACTAACATGATTCGGACAGACTCAAGCATAGATACGAGCGAGAAACTCTCATCGTAGTCAACACCTTGAACTTGTCGAAAACCTTTTTGCGACAATTCTAGCTTTGTAGATAGTAACACTACTATCAGCATCCGTCTTCCTCTTGAAGATCCATTTATTTTCTATGGCTTGCCGATCATCGGGCAAATCCATCAAAGTCCATACTTTGTTCTCATCCATGGATCATATCTCAGATTTCATGGCTTCAAACCATTTTGCGGAATCTGGGCTCATCATCGCTTCCTCATAGCTCGCAAGTTCGTCATGGTCTAGTAACATGACTTCCAGAACAGAATTACTGTACCACTCTGGTGCGGATCTCACTCTGGTTTACCTACGAGATTCAGTAGTAACTTGATCTGAAGTTACATGATCATCATCATTAGCTTCCTCACTAATTGGTGTAGTAGTCACAAGAACAGATTTCTGTGATGAACTACTTTCCAATAAGGGAGAAGGTACAATTACCTTATCAAGTTTTCTACTTTCCTCCCACTCACTTCTTTCGAGAGAAACTCCTTCTCCAGAAAGTTTCCGAACTAAGCAACAAAAGTCTTGCCTTCGGATCTGTGATAGAAGGTGTATCCAATAGTTTCCTTTGGATATCATATGAAGACATATTTCTCCGATTTGGGTTCGAGCTTATCAGGTTGAAGCTTTTTCACATAAGCATAGCAGCCCCAAACTTTCAGAAACGACAACTTTGGTTTCTTGCCAAACCATAGTTCATAAGGCGTCGTCTCAACGGATTTTTGATGGTGCCCTTTTAACGTGAATGCAGTTGTCTTTAATGCATAACCCCAAAACGATAGTGGTAGATCGGTAAGAGACATCATAGATCGCACCATATCTAATAAAGTACGGTTATGACGTTCAGACACACCATTACATTGTGGTGTTCCAGGTGGCATGAGTAGTGAAACTATTTCACATTGTTTTTAACTGAAGGCCAAACTTGTAACTCAAATACTCTTCTCTACGATCAGATCGTAGAAACTTTATTTTCTTGTTACGATGATTTTTCACTTCACTCTGAAATTCTTTGAACTTTTCAAATGTTTCAGACTTATGTTTCATCAAGTAGATATACTCATATCTGCTCAAATCATCTGTGAAGATCAGAAAATAATGATACCTGTCGCGAGCTTCAATATTCATCGGACCACATACATCAGTATGTATGATTTCCAACACATCTGTTGTTCGCTCCATTGTTCCGAAGAACAGAGTCTTAGTCATCTTGCCTATGAGGCATGGTTCGCAAGCATCAACTGATTCATAATCAAGTGATTCCAAAAGTCCATCAGCATGGAGTTTCTTCATGCGCTTTATACCAATATGACCTAAACGGCAGTGCTACAAATAAGTTGCACTATCATTATTAACTTTGCATATTTTGGTTTCAATATTATGATTATGTGTATCACTACGATTGAGATCCAACGAACTATTTTCATTGGGTGTGTGACCATATAAGGTTTTATTCATGTAAACAGAACAACAATTTATTCTCTTACTTAAATGAATAACCATATTACAATAAACATGATCAAATCATATTCATGCTCAACGCAAACACCAAATAACACTTATTTAGGTTCAACACTAATCCCGAAATTATAGGGAGTGTGCGATGATGATCATATCAATCTTGGAACCACTTCCAACACACATCGTCACTTCACCCTTAACTAGTCTCTATTTATTCTGCAACTCCCGTTTCGAGTTACTAATCTTAGCAACTGAACTAGTATCAAATACTGAGGGTTTGCTATAAACACTAGTAAAGTACACATCAATAACATGTATATCAAATATACTTATGTTCACTTTGCCATCCTTCTTATCCGCCAATCACTTGGGGTAGTTCTGCTTCCAGTGACCAGTCCCTTTGTAGCAGAAGCACTTAGTCTCAGGCTTAGGACCAGACTTGGGCTTCTTCACTTGAGCAGCAACTTGCTTGCTGTTCTTCTTGAAGTTCCCCTTCTTCCCTCTGCCCTTTTCTTGAAACTAGTGATCTTGTCAACCATCAACACTTGATGTTTTTCTTGATTTCTACCTTCGTTGATTTCAGCATCACGAAGAGCTTGGGAGTTGTTTCCGTTATCCCTTGCATATTATAGTTCATCACGAAGTTCTACTAACTTGGTGATGGTGACTAGAGAATTTTGTCAATCACTATCTTATCTGGAAGATAAACTCCCATTTGATTCAAGCGATTGTAGTACTCAGACAATCTGAGCACATGCTCACTAGTTGAGCGATTCTCCTCCATCTTTTAGCTATAGAACTTGTTGGAGACTTCATATCTCTCAACTCGGGTATTTGTTTGAAATATTAACTTCAACTCCTGGAACATCTCATATGGTCCATGACGTTCAAAACGTCTTTGAAGTCCCGATTCTAAGCCGTTAAGCATGGTGCACTTAAACTATCAAGTAGTCATCATATTGAGCTAGCCAAACGTTCATAACGTCTGCATCTGCTCCTGCAATAGGTCTGTCACCTAGCGGTGCATCAAGGACATAATTCTTCTGTGCAGCAATGAGGACAAACCTCAGATCACGGATCCAATCCGCATTATTGCTACTAACATCTTTCAACACAATTTTCTCTAGGAACATATCAAAATAAACATATGAAAGCAACAACGCGAGCTATTGATCTACAACATAGATATGCTAATACTACCAGGACTAAGTTCATGATAAATTAAAGTTCAATTAATCATATTACTTAAGAACTCCCACTTAGATAGACATCCCTCTAATCCTCTAAGTGATCACGTGATCCAAATCAACTAAACCATGTCCGATCATCACGTGAGATGGAGTAGTTTCATTGGTGAACATCACTATGTTGATCATATCTACTATATGATTCACGCTCGACCTTTCGGTCTCCGTGTTCCGAGGCCATATCTGTATATGCTTGGCTCGTCAAGTATAACCTAAGTATTCCGCGTGTGCAACTGTTTTGCACCCGTTGTATTTGAACGTAGAGCCTATCACACCCGATCATCACATGGTGTCTCAGCACGAAGAACTTTCGCAACGGTGCATACTCAAGGAGAACACTTCTTGATAATTAGTGAGAGATCATCTTATAATGCTACCGTCAATCAAAGCAAGATAAGATGCATAAAAGATAAACATCACATGCAATCAATATAAGTGATATGATATGGCCATCATCATCTTGTGCTTGTGATCTCCATCTTCGAAGCACCGTCATGATCACCATCGTCACCGGCGCGACACCTTGATCTCCATCGTAGCATCGTTGTCGTCTCGCCAATCTTATGCTTCCACGACTATCACTACCGCTTAGTAATAAAGTAAAGCATTACATCGCGATTGCATTGCATACAATAAAGCGACAACCATATGGCTCCTGCCAGTTGCCGATAACTCGGTTACAAAACATGATCATCTCATACAATAAAATTTAGCATCATGTCTTGACCATATCACATCACAACATGCCCTGCAAAAACAAGTTAGACGTCCTCTACTTTGTTGTTGCAAGTTTTACGTGGCTGCTACGGGCTTAAGCAAGAACCAATCTCACCTACGCATCAAAACCACAACGATAGTTTGTCAATTTGACTCCGTTTTAACCTTCGCAAGGACCGGGCGTAGCCACACTCGGTTCAACTAAAGTTGGAGAGACAGTCGCCCGCAAGCCACCTATGTGCAAAGCACGTCGGGGGAACCGATCTCGCGTAAGCGTACGCGTAGTGTTGGTCCGGGTCGTCTCGTCCAACAATACCGCCGAACCAAAGTATGACATGTTGGTAGGCAGTATGACTTATATCGCCCACAACTCACTTGTGTTCTACTCGTGCAAATAACATCAAACCATAAAACCTAGGCTCTGATACCACTGTTGGGGAACGTAGTAATTTTAAAAAATTTCCTACGCACACGCAAGATCATGGTGATGCATAGCAACGAGAGGGGAGAGTATGATCTACGTACCCTTGTAGATCGCAACGGAAGCATTGACACAACGTAGAGGAAGTAGTCGTACGTCTTCTTCCCGATCCGACCGATCCAAGCACCGTTACTCCGGCACCTCCGAGTTCTTAGCACACGTTCAGCTCGATGATGATCCCCGGGCTCCGATCCAGCAAAGCTTCGGGGAGGAGTTCCGTCAACACGACGGCGTGGTGACGATCTTGATGTTCTACCGTCGCAGGGCTTCGCCTAAGCACCGCTATGATATGACCGAGGTGGAATATGGTGGAGGGGGGCACCGCACACGGCTAAGGAACGATCACAAAGATCAACTTGTGTGTCTATGGGCTGCCCCCTGCCTCAGTATATAAAGGATGGAGGAGGAGGAGGCCGGCCAAGGCTATTGGTGCGGCCAGGATAGGAGTCCTACTAGGACTCCAAGTCCTAGTAGGAGTCCATCAAGAGGGGAGGAAGGGAGAAGGAAGTGGAGGAGAAGGAGAGGTGGCCGGCCCCCTTTTCCCTAGTCCAATTCGGACCAAAGGGGAGGGGGGCGCAGCAGCCCCTTGGCCCTTTCTCCTCTTCCCACTAAAGCCCATCAAGGCCCATTGCTTCCCCCGTAACTACTCGGTACTCCGAAAAATACCCGAATCACTCGGAACCTTTCCGATGTCCGAATATAGTCGTCCAATATATCGATCTTTACGTCTCGACCATTTCGAGACTCCTCGTCATGTCCCTGATCTCATACGGGACTCCGAACTCCTTCGGTACATCAAAACTCATAAACTCATAATATAACTGTCATCGAAACCTTAAGCGTGCGGACCCTACGGTTCGAGAACAATGTAGACATGACCGAGACACGTCTTCGGTCAATAACCAATAGCGGGACCTGGATGCCCATATTGGCTCCTACATATTCTACGAAGTTCTTTGTCGGTCAGACCGCATAACAGTATACGTTGTTCCCTTTGTCATCGGTATGTTACTTGCCCGAGATTCGATCGTCGGTATCCAATACCTAGTTCAATCTCGTTACCGGCAAGCCTCTTTACTCGTTCTGTAATACATCATCTCACAACTAACATATTAGTTGTAATGCTTGCAAGGCTTTATGTGATGTGCATTACCGAGAGGGCCCAGAGATACCTCTCCGACAATCGGAGTGACAAATCCTAATCTCGAAATACGCCAACCCAACATGTACCTTTGGAGACACCTGTAGTGCTCCTTTATAATCACCCAGTTACGTTGTGATGTTTGGTAGCACCCAAAGTGTTCCTCTGGCAAACGGGAGTTGCATAATCTCATAGTCATAGGAACATGTATAAGTCATGAGAAAGCAATAGCAACATACTAAACGATCGGGTGCTAAGCTAATGGAATGGGTCATGTCAATCAGATCATTCAACTAATGATGTGATCCCGTTAATCAAATAACAACTCCTTTGTCTATGGTTAGGAAACATAACCATCTTTGATTAACGAAGCTAGTCAAGTAGAGGCATACTAGTGACACTCTGTTTGTCTATGTATTCACACATGTATTATGTTTCCGGTTAATACAATTCTAGCATGAATAATAAACATTTATCATGATATAAGGAAATAAATAATAACTTTATTTGCCTCTAGGGCATATTTCCTTCAGAGCTTGGTTAGGATGGTGGCACAATTTTTAATGTGAATGTAAGCAAGATTCAATAATGTTGGAAAAGATTCGCAAGATGCAATGTAACAAGTAGACCAAGCATATACGGTACACAGAAACACACACGCAAAAAGATAAGTGGGGTTGAGCAACCAAGGTTGAGCCAAAATGTGGAATCCACAAAAATGCTCTTGCTGCACAACACTAGAGAGACGCTAGCACGATTGCACGATAGGCGGATACAAGAACTTGTGCACAACCTACTTAGCAAAAATGCAACGACTTCTATCCAAATATGTTTTATGCGAGGTGTTGCTATGATATGATCCAAGATGATCGAGTATGACAAACTTAATGTTGTATGATGCTATGGTTCTTGCTTAAAAGCTCTTTGCTTATCTTTCCTCTTTGCTTAAAAGCTTGGTTGGCTCTTTGATGTTTGAGCTCTTTTCTTATGCGATGCTTGACGAACCAAGATAGCAAGTGAGTATGCGACGACAACTTAGTGACACAAGAGATGATACCAATATAGGCAACAATGATGTATGTATGTATGCTATGGGAAGTATGATCACTAATGTGCACAAGTCTCGTTGCCGGCAATACTCAATGGCTAGTCTCGATGGGTAAGCGACGCAAAGGAGTAAGGCGATGATGGGTAACAATGTGATGGCAAGAGTGATATGTCCAATACCAAGATGAGGTTACCGGTCTTGCTTCCGGTATGGTGTCAAAATGGTGGCATGAATACCAAGTCATAGTCGAGGTGGTCGGTGTTGTTGACCGGTGTTGATGACGCGTCCGTGGCGAAAATGAGCGGCGGTGATGTCGATGTCGAACCGTACCTAGATAGCCGAAACACAAAAGGATACGGTACCGCAACTCAAATTCTCAAAACCAAAGGCGACCAAAATCATCGGAGGAGGTGGCGGTTAGGTGGTGGTGTGGGTTGGGATAATGTCAAAGAGTGCGGAAAGTCGGTGGTGGTGTAGCGGATGAAGTGGTGGAAGTAGCGGTCGTCCAGTAGTGGACGAAAGTCCGGTCGCCGGTCGTCCGGTCAGGTCGGACGTCCGGTGCTTCTTGGGTCGACGGACGTCCGGTGATGTGCCGGTCGTCCGGTGGTCGGGGTTAACGTGAGATTCTAGATCCGGGAGGTGATTTTGGGGGGGAATATGGGGAATTTGGGAGGGATTTCGAGGTGGAGATGGTGGGGGAAGGCTAGATCTACTTGCAACGCAACAAATTCACGGATCAAAACCAACAAAACATCATCAAAACTCACAAAACACAAGAAAAATTTTGGGGGCTATTTTTGTGGGGATTTTCGGATTAGGACCAAAAACAACAAAATCAAGCTAGAAAAACAAAGAGGGGGCTCTGAAATCGTGATCAACCTTGCTCATGATACCAAGATGATGTAGGGTGGAACCCTAGATGGCCGATCTTTCACGAAAGGAGCGGATCCCTACGGGGAACACGAAGAACACGAGAGGAAATCACGAGGGAAAACACGAGAGAATCACTCAAACCAACAAGATTCGATTACACATGTGCTAGATCCCCGAAACACAAACAGATACACGATGATCCAAGGTCAACAAAGGACGATACAAGTAACCGGTTCTTCTCCTAGAAGGAGGTCTTGATGGGGCCGCCCAAGAGGGGGTCTTGAATCCAAGTTGATCTTCTCCGAAGAGGGGCCGCAGTCTCTCTCGAGGAGGAGATCGGTATGGATGAGCGAAGCTCTATCTCGACATATGAGCTAAACCAACGCTAACCCTAGCTAAGATGAATGGGGGGTCTATTTATAGTCTAAGTGCAAAAAGGGGCGAAGTGAAGGGGTACATGGGCCTCGGGCCCGAATCTGGACGCAGCCAGGTACCGGACGTCCGCTGGGGACCGGTCGTCCAGTGTCCTCCGGTCGTCCGCTGGTTCTGCTCTGTGATGGGGGTGTCGGACGTCCGGAGGCTCCGGACTTCCGCTGATGTTGGCTCGGGTGCTGGGGCGCCGGTCGTCCGGTCCGGACTGGACGTCCGCTCGTTCGCTTCGGGTGCAGGGGCACCGGTTGTCTGGTCTGGGCCGGACGTCCGCTGGCTGGAGCTTGGCTGACGCTTCAGGCGCCGGACGTCCGGTCCCGGCCGGTCGTCCGGTGGCTGGGAAATTTCCTGCAGCTCTTCTTCTTCTCCGTCTTCTCGTCCATCTTCCTCTTCTTCTTTTCCTTGCTCCTTAGATTCTTCATTCTACCTGAGTATGCATAATGTATCCATATGAGGTAGTAGCCATGCTTCATGTGCATCGGAGTGGAATTGTGAGAGGAGAGATGTCACCTCGGTTTCAAGGGCTCTTGCACGTGATCGAGTCATGGGCCTGGTAGGCACTTGGTGAGACGATGGTAGGTCCATGGGGATGACCTTGGGATGCTCCGCATCAAAACTGTTGGGTACACCTTCTATCATAGATCCGAAGGCAAGACATTTGTTGCTAAGAATGGATCCTTTCTAGAGAAGGAGTTTCTTTCGAAAGAAGTGAGTGGGAGGAAAGTAGAACTTGATGAGGTAACTGTACCTGCTCCCTTATTGGAAAGTAGTTCATCACAAAAACCAGTTCCTGTGACACCTACGCCAATTAGTGAGGAAGCTAATGATGATGATCATGAAACTTCAGATCAAGTTACTACCGAACCTCGTAGGTCAACCAGAGTAAGATCCGCACCAGAGTGGTACGGTAATCCTGTTCTGGAAGTCATGTTACTTGACGATGATGAACCAACGAACTATGAGGAAGCGATGATGAGCCCAGATTCCGCAAAATGGCTTGAGGCCATGAAATCTGAGATGTGATCCATGTATGAGAACAAAGTGTGGACTTTGGTTGACTTGCCCTATGATCGGCAAGCCATAGAGAATAAATGGATCTTCAAGAAGAAGACTGACGCTGACGGTAATGTTACTGTCTACAAAGCACGACTTGTTGCGAAAGGTTTTCGACAAGTTTAAGGAGTTGACTACGGTGAGACATTGTCACCTGTAGCGATGCTTAACTCCATCTGAATCATGTTAGCAATTGACGCATTTTATGATTATGAAATTTGGAAAATGGATGTCAAAACTGCATTCCTTAATGGATATCTTAAAGAAGAGTTGTATATGATGCTACCAGAAGGTTTTGTCGATCCAAAAGGTGCTAACAAAGTGTGCAAGCTCCAGCGATCCATTTATGGACTGGTGCAAGCCTCTCGGAGTTGGAATATACGCTTTGATAGTGTGATCAAAGCATATGGTTTTATACAGACTTTTGGAGAAGCCTGTATTTACAAGAAAGTGAGTGGGAGCTTTGTAGCATTTTTGATATTATATGTGGATGACATATTGCTAATCGAAAATGATACTGAATTTTTGAATAGCATAAAAGGATACTTGAACAAGAATTTTTCAATGAAAGACCTCTGTGAAGCTGCTTATATATTGGGCATCAAGATCTATAGAGATAGACCAAGAAGCTTAATTGGACTTTCACAAAGCACATACCTTGATAAAGTTTTGAAGAAGTTCAAAATGGATCAAGCAAAGAAAGGGTTCTTTCCTGTGTGACAAGGTGTAAAGTTGAGTTAGACTCAATGCCCGACCACTCCAGAACATAGATAGAAAATGAAAGTCATTCCCTATGCTTCAGCCATAGGTTCAATCATGTATGCAATGTTGTGTACCAGACCTGTTGTGTGCCTTGCTATTAGTTTAGCAGGGAGGTACCAAAGTAATCCATGAGTGGATCACTAGACAGCGGTCAACAACATCTGAAATACCTGTAAAGGACTAAGGATATGTTTCTCGCTTATGGAGGTGACAAAGTGCTCGTCATAAACGGTTACGTCGATGCAAGCTTTGACACTGATCTGGATGACTCTAAGTCACAAACCGGATACGTCTTTTTATTAAATGGTGGAGTTGTCAGTTGGTGCAGTTCCAAGCAAAGCGTCGCGGCGGGATCTACGTGCGAAGCGGAATACATACCTGCTTCGGAAGCAGCAAATGAAGGAGTCTTGATGAAGGAGTTCATATTCGATCTAGGTGTCATACCTAGTGCATCGGGTCTAATGAAAATCTTTTGTAACAATACTGGTGCAATTGCCTTGGCAAAGGAATCCAGATTTCACAAGAGAACCAAGCACATCAAGAGACGCTTCAATTCCACCCGCGATCAAATCAAGTAGGGAGACATAGAGATTTGCAAGATACATGCGGATCTGAATGTTGCAGACCCGTTGACTAAGCCTCTCTCACGAGCAAAACATGATCATCACCAAGACTCCATGGGTGTTAGAATCATTACAATGTAATCCAGATTATTGACTCTAGTGCAAGTGGGAGACTGAAGGAAATATGCCCTAGAGACAATAATAAAGTTATTATTTATATTTCCTTATATCATGATAAATGTTTATTATTCATGCTAGAATTGTATTAACCGGAAACTTAGTACATGTGTGAATACATAGACAAACAGAGTGTCACTAGTATGCCTCTACTTGACTAGCTCATTAATCAAAGATGGTTAAGTTTCCTAGCCATGGAGAAAGAGTTGTCATTTGATGAAACGGGATCACATCATTGGAGAATGATGTGGTTGACTTGACCCATCAATTAGCTTAGCACTTTGATCGTTTAGTTTACTGCTATTGCTTTCTCCATAACTTATACATGTTCATATGACTATGAGATTGTGCAACTCCCAAATACCGGAGGAACACTTAGTGTGCTATCAAACGTCACAACGTAACTAGGTGACTATAAAGATGCTCTACAGGTGTCTCCAATGGTGTTTGTTGAGTTGGCATAGATCGATATTAGGATTTGTCACTCCATATATCGGAGAGGTATCTCTGGGCCCTCTCGGTAATGCACATCACTATATGCCTTGCAAGCAATGTGACTAATGAGTTAGTTACGAGATGTTGCATTACAGAAAGAGTAAAGATACTTGCCGATAACGAGATTGAACTAGGTATTGAGATACCGACGATCGAATCTCGGGCAAGTAACATACCGATGACAAAGGGAACAACGTATGTTGTTATGCGGTTTGATCGATAAAGATCTTCGTAGAATATGTAGGAACCAATATGAGCATCTAGGTTCCGCTATTGGTTATTGACCGGAGATGAGTCTCGGTCATGTCTACATAGTTCTCGAACCCGTAGAGTCCCGGATATGATCACAGACATGACGAGGAGTCTCGGAATGGTCGAGATATAAATATCGATATATTGGGAGGCTATGTTTGGACATCGGAATGGTTCCGGGTGAGTTCGAGCATTTAACGGATTACCGGGGGTTACTGGAACCCTCTCGGGAGTATATGGGCCTTAATGGGCCTTAGTGGGAGAGAAGAGAAGGCAACTTAGGAGGGGGCACGCTCCCCCAAGCCCAAGCCCAATTGGGTGAGGGGGCCGGCCCCCCTTTCCTTTCTCCTTCTCCCTCTTGCTTCTATTCCTAGTGGGACTAGGAAAGGGGGAGTCCTACTCCTACTAGGAGGAGGACTCCTCCACCCTTGGCGCGCCTAGAGAGGGCCGGCCGGCCTCCCCCTCCCTCCTTTATATACGTGGGAAGGGGGGCACCCTAGAAGACACAAGTTGATTGTTTAGCCGTATGTGGTGCCCCCCTCCACATATTTCTACCTTGGTCATATCGTTGTAGAGCTTAGGTGAAGCCATGCGTCGGTAACTTCATCATCACCATCATCACGCCATCATGCTGACGAATCTCTCCCTCGACGCTCAGCTGGATCTAGAGTTCATGGGACGTCACCAAGCTGAATGTGTGCAGATTGCGGAGGTGTCGTACCTTCGGTGCTAGGATCGGTCGGATCATGAAGACGTACGACTACATCAACCGTGTTGTCATAATGCTTCCGCTTACGGTCTACAAGGGTACATAGACAACACTCTATCCCCTCTCTTTGCTATGCATCACCTAGATAGATCTTGCGTGTGCGTAGGAATTTTTTTGAAATTACTGTGTTCCCCAGCACGCGGCTGTCGGGCCCTGCCTGGCAGCCACCCTTTTGTGCAAGCCTTTACTCAGCTGCATGTAACCCCTTGTACAAATCCAGGGCGATGACCCTGTGCAAGAGAAAATAAAGAAGCGATGTGGGGGGCCCCGACCAAGATTGCATGCATGCATGAGCATTTTAGAGATCACTGCATAAGCATTTCATGAGAATTTGCATATGCATATAGATAGGATCACATCATGCATTCATTCTCATATGCATGAAGCTGCAGGTTCCTGCCGCGAACTTGTCTTTGACAAGGAGTTGAGAAGATTTCCCAACACTGCGACCCCCGGCAAGCCAAACAGATAAGTTCCACCTCCTGTCCGTTAGTGTTCTGTAAGCTATAACTTGTGCATAAGAAAACCTCACCACTCTTTGAGGCTTAGGTGCTCCCATCCCTGACTCGAACATTGCTTCGGTTAGGATGGTCGCAGTGGCCTTTGGTAAAAATAAGTTGGCGGGGGGCTGGTCCATTTGTCTATTGCCCGGTAGACGCAACTCTCCGACAGACAAAAAGGGTGCCGGCAGGATAGCCTGTCGGGGAAAACTCGTTTATTTAAATTAAAGAGGCATCCCACCTCTGCATGGGCTCACACATGCACGGGTTCCCAGCAAGGTTCATCTTTTAAATTAATATGCAGATACAAGTACAAGCATTACAGAACACAAACACAGACTCGAGAGATTACATTATTTGAATTAAAATTTGGCTAGTACCTACAGGTTTAAGATTGAAAAAAGATAAGTGCTCTGTAAACTCCTCTCCTTGTCCCTCTTATCCCAGGTAGTGCGGTGGGAGGAGGAGAAGATGAGCGACGCGCCGGCACAACGCCACCCCGATCCCTGCCAGGAGCTGATGAACGCGGCCTGACAAGATCGGGAGTGGCATGGCTGCGAAGAAGGAAGACGTGCGGAGCACCTCGACGCCCCCCTAGTCACCGCTTCCAGGACCAAACGGGGAGCTCCAGCACAGGCACTGGTAGAGGAGGATGCCGGGGCCTAGCCAGAAGACCCCTGGGGGAAGCAGAAGCACCAGGGGGCAAGCCTTTTCCTAGTAGCCGGAAGAAACGGCGATGACGATGCCGGGAAAAGGGGGGAAGAGCCAGACAGATGGGCAGCAGGTCGCCCGTTTCCACTCAGAGCCATCGATACAACCATATATTGCAGTTGTTCCAAACCCTAGTTCAATCGGAGTCTTCAACATTCCATTCGGAGTCACCGAAGCAACGAGATAAGCATCATGTTCTCACATCGGAATTTCGAGCAAAACCAGTCGGAGATTCCGAAGTGTCAACAAAGATTCTACTAATCCAAGGTACTAATATTGGATCTGTCAATCAAATTCTTTTGGACCCATCGATGCATCTGAAAGTTGACACTTTTGTTCAACTCGAGGCCACCAAGTAAAACAAGTTAGGGCCTCCAATTTGTGCATAAACTGTGTAACG
Organism: Triticum urartu; assembly: GCF_003073215.2. Taxonomy (NCBI): domain Eukaryota; kingdom Viridiplantae; phylum Streptophyta; class Magnoliopsida; order Poales; family Poaceae; genus Triticum; species Triticum urartu. The sequence continues at coordinate 452,009,863 of NC_053027.1, forward strand.
ATTAGATTTTTGTTCGTTACTATATACACCCTCACCTATCCCGCCAATACAACTTGAAGCAAACTTCACTCACATCATTTGTTCCTAGAGAGAATTCCACCTCCTTGTGTTGATTCCAAAGGGCATCCACTCCAACCATCCAATCACTCCCTTTGAGATCTAATTTCCTCTTGCTTTTCGCTCCAACCTTATCCAAATCCACAACCAAATGTTGAGAGAGTTTGACTATTGAGGAGATTATCTTTTGATGCACAATAGCAATGGATTCATTGTCAAGCAACCTTATCTTGTTACATTTGGACGGTGTGTGCCTCCTAGATCAGTTAGGTGTGCTTGGAAGTCTTCAAGTTTTTTAAGAAGCCAAAAAGTTTATAGGGGTCCAGAGATTCCTACTTCATGAAGATCTACCCTAGTGAGGCTAGTCCTTCGTGGGCGTAAGCCATGGTGGAATAGGTTGATTGCTCCTAAGTGTACCCTTCCGTGGGTGAGTGTTCTTCGTGGAATGTCGCAACTGGAATCCTTTGTGATTGTAGATCCTTCCTGGATTGAAGCATCCATCAATGTGGATGTACGATAGCAACAACTGTACGAACCATGGGAAAAATCTTCATCGAGCATACCGTGTTTGCGATTCTCTCAATACTACCCCTTTACTTTGCACTTGCATGTATTTACATTCCGTTGCCTATTACTCTAGATTTGCATGTGTGGGATGCTTTGTAGATTGCTACAAAAGATTAAAATTTGCCAAGAAATTAAAACTTAGGAAAAGAGTCCATTCTTGAGCTTAATAGTCTGTTCACCCCCCTAGACATACTTATTGGTCCTCATGTGTTCTGCTTGGGGAGCGTTTTGCATGGTTGTAGTTCATAGATTCGGTTGTAACCAACACCAACCATTGACGCACAAGCTCTACAAGTGCAAATAAACGAGTACAGTGGAGGATTACATCTCTCGAGTCTCTGAACTGATGGACCAGCTCACCGGTTATCAGCCAAATCTCAATATGTTGCATTACACTACTCGTTTTGTTAATGGGTTAAAATTTGAGGTTCTTATGATAATTCTTATTCAATATCCCAGAGATCACGATGTTGCATATTCCATTGCTTCCGTGCAGAAGGAAGTGGACGAGTGGGTTGCAACATCCATTCACAGTTTCAGTCATGGTGAATGCTTTCATGGATAATATACACAAGCTCAATGGCATGCTTGGATCAATTGTGACTCAAAGAGATTGCTTTTCACTAGCAAGTTTTGGCGTGAAATGGTACCTTAGACTAGTGTTAAACTTTACAGGAGCTCTTCATACCACCTACAAACTATGGGCAATCACAGCGCGTCAAACAGTGCCTAGAGGCAGGGGCAATGGTTGTCACTAGTGGAGTATTGGTATAATAACAGTCTACACTTTGGCATGGAGGGCAAGACCTTGTTGAGGTGCTCTACGGTCATCCTAGAAGTATTTTGGTGTTTCGCTTCAGATTCATGTGAAGTGTGTAATCTGGATTCTTGGGTTCAAGGTCATGCCTTGGTACTTTGTCAGTTGCAACTACACCCAGAGCTTGTTCGTGCTCGCATGAAGCACCAAGCTGATAAGAAGCACTCTGACGCGCGTTCAAAGTGGGTGATTTCGCTTTCCTCAAACTTCAGCCTTATATTCTGTCTTATGTGGGGTCACGCACACACCATGAGCTCTTGTTCAAATTTATGGGCCATTTGAAGTGCAAGGACGAGTGGGTGCTTCAGCGTATCGCCCGCAGTCTTCCGTACCATAGCCGCATCCACCTAATGTTGCATGTCTTGCAGGTGAAGCAAGCGCTAGGAAAAAATTATCAGATACAACCAGACCATCCTCCTACTGATTCTCAATTTGCAGTTCCAATTTGGTGTTGCAGTGTCATCTGCGCCAACGAGGTTCTACAACCATCCCTCAAGGGCTAATTCAGTAGTCTAACCAACCTTAGTCATTGGTGACATGGGAAGACCTTTAGGAACTCCACCAACGCTTTTTGTGCTCGCCAGCTTGGGGACAAACTGGTGCCCAAGGAAGGAGGAGTGTTAGCACCCCAACTGAAGCCCAGGGTGTAGAGGAGGAAGATGAGGACCCGACAACCTGTTAGGAGGCCTCATGTTGCGGCACGACGCTATCCACCCAAAGACTAGGTCGTCGATTAGCTATATATGAGGTATGTGTTGTGTGAGTTGCCACTTGGCTATTGGTACATGACAGTAGTCGTTGACTTGTAGTTCTCCCACTCTGGATCTCAAACACATCCTCTCCCCGAAGCAATTTCTTGAGCATCTAACTACCAATTTCCATGATCCTTTCTTCAGTCTGTAGCTCAGTGTTAACAAATTTATGAGTGACCGTTCTCATCGGCTTGATCCATGTCTTCTTGTTACCTACCCCCATTGGATCTCATCATGTACACCAAAATGACGCCTTGTGTGTCTCGATAAGATAAGTAATCTTTTAGCGGGAGGTGATGTTTCCGTTGACAGTAATACGCACATGACAAATTCATCAATTTTGAAGCTCCGCGACTTCGGCCTTCACTATGTGCTGCGGGCACATATACGTGTATGTTGTACTCTGATGCTCGAAGAAAAAAACAACATGCCTTCGGTCATATTCCAAAGAGTGGTTGTCAAGCCATTTTAGCGAACAGCTTGCCGATCAACACCATAAGCAGAAGCCGCCTTGCGTGACTCCTGTGCGCTGTCCGAAATTGGTAACGACATATATAGGCTAAAACGGCCGTTGCTGTTGAATTTTCCACTTGAGTTGATTTGTTTATGCTACCTGGCAGTGTCCACGTCTGAAGTTGCTGGTCCGTTTGTTATTATTGGGCAAGCGTCGCTTTTGATCCCCAAATTCTGCATTTAGGTTCCCCTCAGTACAGATATCTACTACTAGATCTGTTCTTATTTTAGCTGCGTTCCGGTCAGTTTTGCTGTGGACAGCAGTGATCACAAGACTTGAGGAATCTAGCACCTCCTGTTGCAATCCGCCACACGCTCTAGAGAGTGGTAATCGTTGTTCCCAGCCAGCCATGTTATCAAAATGGAGCATTTCTCTTGGTTCTTTCCATTTACTTTTTAACTCTAATCTCGAACCGTTCTGGTGGTGGCCACGTGTCTGTATATTCTATGGCTATGCCATATTTGGTTTAGTGGCCAACGCATATTATGGCCAGTCTGGATTAACGAGCTGCTCAGTTCGACTCGTTATCATTAAGCTCATTAATATTAATGAGCTAAAACATTTGTTTAGCTCGGTTCGTTATGGGCTCGTGCTCGCGAGTGTTCACGAGTGCTTGTTGAGGTAATAAACGACACAGAATAATTTCATGATCCCATGAAAAATTCACAACAAAATAAATTAAACAAGGGTGTTAAGGTAATAAACAACACAGAAGAATCCCATGATCCCATAAAAAATTCACAACTAGATAAATTAAAAAAAATGTTTGGTTCCTGGCGGCAGGCTCCTGATTGAATCTAGAGTCTCCTGGCGGCGAGCTCCTAGGTCTATGAGAAGTGTTGAATTGGGCTGGGATGCTACCCTAGGCTGGGCTAACTAGCCACTCTTTTATTAGTAGGCTGATTTAAACTAGGGGTCCCATGTTAAATTTTTGAAAATTAGCAAGCTAAACGAGTTAGCTCGTGAAACTTGTTTGCTCGCTCGTTAAGCTCGTTAATCTTAACGAGTAAACAACACTATTCAGCTTGATTCATTAACTAACGAACACGAGCCGAACAATCGAGCGTTTATTATGCTCGTGAGCTTCAAGTTTTTTGTCCAGCCCCTATGAATTTTTGTTGAGCTGCTATGCACACAACACTTCTCGCACGATATTTGCACGACGCCACATATCCAAGCATGAATTCAATTCCATAAAATAAAGTGCAGCACACCACCGGATTGCCAAATCGGGCAAGTATCGGGAACAAAACAGTCGGCTTTATGGTAGTTTGATCAAGTTTTTCTGTCATTGTTCGTTATCGCACACTTCATTTCAAATTTGCATGGTTATCCACACACCCCACTGCAACTGCAAGACACCAAACACAACCGCAACAGACAACACCAATGCTACCCCGAAGAGTGTCATGCCCCGACCATCAGACACAAATCTTACCGTATTTGAAAACGGGCAAGAAGACCGATCAACCTGCTCCCTGGTGCCGCCCATTAGAATGCCACCGAGATGAAGGAAGAGCACAAGAAAATTAATTCGACGGAGCATCATCCTCATCATTGATGCAACACCTCTGAAAGCAAACTATGCCTATTCTATACCTCTACCTGAGAGAAACTGCCAGGGTCCCCGCCCACTCCCATCTCTAGAGCAGCAGATAGGGACCCAACGTCTCCGGTGTTGAAGAAGGCAAGAAAGTCGCCTCCGAACCGCGTATCTGGAACGGTTCCAGGAGCGAACGAAACAGTTGTCCCCTTAGAGCATCTTCAGTCGTTGGAGCCCCTAAGAATACCATCGAACCAAAAAAGTTGGTGTCTTGGGGGCGAAATGCGTAATCCAGCCGAAATAGGAGTGCATGGGAGGGCATTCATTCCAACCAAAATTTTGTGAGGGAAATGATTAAGTGGGCCAAGAAAAATGACATGTGGGGAGACACAATTCGCCGAAACTTTCGCCGACGCCCCCAAGAGCCCCTCAACGCGCCGGGTTTTGTCTGGATTTGCCGACGCTATTTTTGACGTCTTGGGAGGCGCTAGGGGTGTGGCTGGGCCGTTTTTTCGGCAAAAAGCGTTGCCGAGCCTAAAACCGCGCCTAAAAAGTGTCTTTGGGGGAGGGGGGGGGGGGGGGAGGACGTCCTGGGGGGCGGGTGAAGATGCTCTTATTGGAGGCGTTTGGAACATGTTTGTGTCGAAGTTGAGCTGCGACGGTCATTGTTTCCACGCTCACGCATAAGAAAAACTTCAGAGATACGGGCAACATGGTTCCAGTTAGCCTGTGCTTCTGCTCACGGCAGCAATGGAATGACCATGACTTATCTCTGATCTCTTGTCATCTCCATCTTTCCTCTAAGTGCATGAAGATCCTGTAATCCACTGTAAGTTTCCTTTCATTGTTCGTCCTCGCACACTTCATCTGCAAAATTGTTACTACATGGAACCATGGATATCTCTGTCAGTGCAGGGTCAAGTTCAGAGCTGAACGGGTACAATGTCGAAAACACAACGCAGCAGTAACAGAGTTCCTCTGATTAACGCCCACAGTGTGCTGTTACTAGGCATCCAAGTGTCACTATGGCTGTATCTTACAGGTGTGCGAGTGCAGGAGAAAAAGAAAAGAAACTTTGATCACCTATGCATTTCTGCCTATTTGAGTTAACGATCGATCGAATGAATGAACTATACTTGACTGTACTCCCAGTCCTTGCATACACCCACGTCTATGGTCATCGTCTTGTTCCCGCCCCCTTCTTTCCTCGGAGAGGACAGCACCCTGCAGCAATTCCGCATCGGCGACTGCAGGTTCATATCGATCGATCACCAGTCAGTATCACCTGATTCTGAATACGTACTGGTAGAAAGAAATGCCACGCATAAAAATGGCGGAGCGAGCATTACTTACCCGGTCCCATAGCCCGGGGTCAGGCTTCTTGAGCACGATGACGCTGTCGAGCAGCGCGTCCGGGTCGGGGATCCTCCACTGGCAAGGCGGCCGTACGTCGTTGCGGTGGCGCCACCGCTGGTACCTCGTCACGGTGGTCTCCCCGGTGCGCACCACCGTGCGCCGCGCCGACGCCAGGTAGTAGAGCGCGGGCCTCTCGCACTGGTTGCGCGCCAGGGGCCGAGTGTTGAACGCGTGCGCCTTGTAGTCCGCGCGCCGGTACCAGTTCAGGAACGTCCGCGCCGGCATCTCCATCTCCCGCGCCGGCATCACGCCCCTCGTCACCGTCACCACGAACCCCCACGCCACCGTCACCGTCCACCGGTTCGCCGCGTCGTAGCATATCGACTGCTGCATCACCCCCGCCGAGTCCAGCGTCACCGGCCCGTCGAACAGCCTCCGCAGAGCCGCCGGGCGCGAGCGCACGTTGGGGAAGAGAGGCCGCACTACGTCGAGGTGGTGCAGCGACACCAGCGGCGCCACCGGGTGGGCGGCGAGGAGGCCCAGGAGGTCACCGTACACGTCGTACTGGTGGAACCCCGGGTGCCTCGTGAGCGGCACGCCCAGCTCCGCCATGCACGCCTGGATCCGGTCGTCGCTCCCGTACAGCCACGGGTACCGGCGGATGCAGGCGTCCTGCATCCGCTCCAGCCTCGCCGCCAGTGGCTGGCTGATGGCGAAGCCGCCGCCGCCGAACGCCATCCCGTACGAGAAGAAGATGTTCTGCAGGTGGCTCTCGGAGGGGGAGCCGACGTAGTATGGCTGCCGGTGGTCGAGCCTCCCGAGGACGGCGAGGAGGTTGTCTGGGAGGAAAACCGTGTCGTCGTCGCCCATGACGAACCAGCGCACTCCTGGGAGCCCAAGGCGGAAGGTCTCGGAGACGATGCGGGAAATGCGGATGGCAGAGCGGTGGCCGCGCCGGTGCGTGTAGGGGAAGCCGGAGGTGTCAGAGGATATCTTGATGGCCGGCAGCCCCTCCGGCACCCTCGACCCCCGCACCCCTCGGTCCAGCCACACGAACCCCCGCATGCCTGAGTTAGGGCGCCACCAGATCTTAATGTACTCCTTCCGCTTCTCCCACATGCGCGCCGACGCCGCGATGCCGAATACCACGTGCTGCAGCGTCGTCGGCGTCGTCGACACCGTCACCGTGGCAGGTGGTGATGGTGGTGGCGTACTTGCTGTCGACACCAACGTGACCGTGGCGGGTCGTGGTGGCACCCTCGCCGTCGACACCACCGTGACCGCAGCGGGTGATGGTGGCATCCTCGCCCTCGTCACCGTGACCGTGGCGGGTGGTGGTGGCATCCTCGTCGTCTTCACCATGACCGTGGCGGGTGGTGGTGGCATCCTCGCCGTCGTCACCGTGACCGTGGCGGGTGGTGGTGGCATCGTCGCCCTCGTCACCACCGTGACCGTAGCGGGTGGTGGAGGCATCCTCGCCGTCGACACCACCGTGACCGTGGCGGGCGTCATCCTCGCTGTCGGCACCGTGTCAATGGCCAGTGGAGGCGGCGTCCTCGGCGTCGATACCGTGACCATGGCAGGAGGCGGCGGCGTCGACGATGTATGGTTGTGGGCGGTGACGTGTGAGACGAAGGCGGCGGCCATGAGGCGATCATGTTCAGGCGGGCACGAGGAGGACAGAATGGCGTGCAGGGCGTAGAGGATATACAGAGCGGTGAGAGGGAGAAGCAAGAGGAGGATGAAGCGGAGGAAGGAGGCCACCAGGGTGTCCTTGCCGCCGCCGGAGCATGCCCCGGCGGCGGCCCTCATTGTCCGCGCCGTCTCCGGGCGGCCTCACATGTATTCTCGCCTCCCCGTGACACTGTTTAGCCGCCGTTGTCGTCGGCTTCTCCGGAGGCGGGTGGCGAACCGGATCGGCCGGAATCGTTGGGGGGAAATGCGGGCGAGATTTGGACGGGAAAAGAGGTTGGGATGGCGTGGGATCGAGCTCGCCGGGCCAGCGCGATCTCCTCGGCCGAGCCGAGCGCGTTGGTGGGACGAGGGGTTGGGCATTTTCGGTTCCTGCTCTTGTTGCGGCCGGTATGCTTTGCGTGCCTGCCGGCGCGCGTGCATGGATCGGATGCCCCGTTCTTTCGAGTACCGTGGAGGTGAGTTTAATTGCTACGGCCGATTCATCGTGGCCATTCAGTCCAATCGATGGTCCGTGGTGTCCAAAGAATTCGACGGCGCAGGGACAGTGCCATTTTTCTTCTTTCGGAAACTCAGGACCTTACGTTTTTTCCTGTTTTTTTTAGAGCAACTCCAGAGGCGACCTAAACAAATACCGATTTTGTCCACCTTTTATCCGTTTGGATCGCCCGTCCGCGCATTTGTGTCCGCTTTTTCATTTGGATCTGCGAGTGCGTCCAACAGTAGCCAGGCCCATTTTCGACATGTCCGCCCTCACATTTTCTCAAACACGTAGCAGGCAGGGCAGTGGAGCTCGTAGCGCGCGGGGAGGCCGATCGGCGAGCTCGAACCCCACGACGGGGGCGGCACGGCGAGCGCCACGAGCATGGCGCGGCAAGCGCGAGGGCACGGCTGGGCGAGGCGAGGCCTCGCCTGGCGCAGGCGCGGCCGGGCGCGCGACCAGGAGGGACGGCGCGGCGCGTGCACGGTGGTGGTGGGCAGGTGTGGTGGTGGCGACTAGCAGCGGTTCAGGGGACGAGGTCAGCCGGGCGAGCCGCGGCGCGGAGGAGGCAAGGCCGACATCGTCCTGTGCAGCGAGGGCATGCGTCCTCGACGCCGGCCCCTCACGCCAAATTGGGAAGCAGCGAGCAGTGGAGGAGGAGGGGCGTGAGGCGCAGGAGGAGCGGCGCGACGCTCACCTCCGCGCGGATCCAGCCCGCGGCCGCGCGCTCGACCAGGGGCGGCGGCGGCGGTGGCCGGACGCGCGACCAGTGGCAAGCGCCGAGAGAGCGGCGAGGCGCGGCGCAGCAAGGGCGAGCGCTGCGGCGCAACGAGAGCGGCGACGAGGGCAAGTGGCGAGCGGCGTGGCGCGGCCAGGGCGAGCGACGTAGCGTGGGCGGCGAGCGGGGCGCATCAGGGACGATCGAGCTCGGCAGCGAGTAGGGCGGAGAAGGGGCGCTCGTGCTCGGCTGCGAGCGGGACGGAGCAGGGGCGCATCGAGCAGAGTGTGCGTCGAGCGGTGGGGTGGGCCAGCTAATAAAAATACAGAAAGAGGGATGGGTGGGTGATAAGCGGGGCCGGCCTGGAGACGAGAGAGACAAAGAAAGCGGTCGCTTTGTGTCTACCCGTAACCCAAATGCGGCTTAAATTTGGGATGGAAATGGGTCTGCGCGGACACAAAATGGACATAATATAGAAATGGGTCGCTATGTTGGGTCACCGTTTTTGTCCGCGGCGATCCAAATAAACGCAGCCAGACGAAATGGGTCGCCCCATTGAAGTTGCATCATATTTTGTCAGGGGATTTTTATAAGAGCATCTCCAACAGGCGCACAACCGCGATGCGCGCTAAATTATTTTTTCTATGTCGAAATAGTCATTTTAGCGCGCAGTAAGGCGCTTGCTTCAGCAGGCGCTGCAAAATATGGCACGGCGCTATAGCTCCAGCGGGTGCATTAAATTTACAGTGCGCGTGCCCAGCATAAACAACATTTCCCACTAAAAATAAAACCAAAAAGATTAAACACACACAAAATAAATCAACAATAAATAGTTTAATTATTATTATAACTCAAACAAATAATTTATCTTTCAATATAACAAATAGTTCAACAATACAGGAGAGGAGGTGGGGGAAATAGCGGAGGCACGCGGGGATAGGCAGGGGAAGGGTCGACGGGTCGCCGGAGCAAATGAGGAAGGTGCGGGCGGCGGCGCCAGCACCTGGAAGTCTCAGATCTGGCGGTTGGTCAAGTCGCGCATGAATCGTTGCTATCCAACACGCGGGAGGGGCGCAACAAATACACCGCACGCGATGCCGTTTTACTCAGCACGCTCAACCTAGTTTACCGTGCGCGCAATTATTGCGCAGCAGCTGAAGCGACCGTTTCGGCTCCACGCGCGTAAAAGAGTGGTTTTTTTCAACGCACGGCTAAGATAGCACGTCTATGAAGATACTCTCTCCTGCTAAGCCAATAAAAAGCCAGCAAATCTGGATCTTTCAAAAAAAAGCTCACTTATATGGATACAAGTATAATAAAAACGGTCACCAGCCAAGGAAAATAGAAACTGAAGGGACGCACAACACAAACCACACGCGCCGTAATGCAAGAGAAAGAGATAACTTAGCAAGGGGATCAGCTTGAAAATTGCTATCCCTACGTTCATGGCTAAAACGACAAATATCAAGATCAGTTCTTCTCGCATTGATCTCCCAAACTATGGATCCATTGTCCCCTCATGTGTCTTTCTCAATGTTCTTCACAGCTGATAGGCAGTCATAGCAACTCCAACGTGTCGACCCGACGGACACACGTTTTGTCTGCTTTTCGTTTGTTTGGGTTGACCGTTTGCTCGGTGTCTATTCTATTTTTATTTTGGTTTGGCTGTACGCTCAACACGCGTGACCTATTTCATATCTACGCATAAATTTTAAAAGGTCGGCGACCATCAATCATGCCAGCAGCCATGCCATCATCCAAAGTTCATGCCGGCGTGCCGGCCTCAAAAAAACACCAACACACAGTTCATGCTGGCGCACTTGCCAGCGGCCGGTACACATGCCAGTACACAGAAAAGGGGCGGAAATTCAATCACACCATCTCGGCCGAGGTCATGCCTGCACACTTGCCGGCATATAAAAAAAAGATGGCGCTCTCCGTCATAGATCACTCCTTGGTCTTGTCATTGGCGGCGTCGATCTCGAGCATATTGGCTTGCCTCTCCGCCATCATCTCAAGCATCTTGGCTTGCTTCTCCGCCTTCATCTCAAGCATCTTGGCTTGCTTCTCCGCCTTCATCTCAAGCATCTTGGTTTGCTTCTCCGCCTCGAGCTCAAGCCTCTTCCTTTGGATCTCGATGAAGGTGTTCATTTGCTCTTCCTTGTCTTGCCGACACTTCTCCTCCCTTGTGTCCTTCTTACTCATCATGCCCTTCATGGTTGCAAGCGAGGCAATCGATGCCCCATCACGCTTGTCCTCCTTCTTGGAGTTGGTCTTCCCCCGCGACCGTGGCTTTTTCCCCTCCCCAAGCTCCTCGACGGCTCCCCCCCCACACGCCTTGGCGGTGGCATATTGCGCCTTGAACTTCTCATCCCGTTGATGACCATCCGACAATGAGAGAGGTTGAAGGACTTGCCCTCATGTTGGGCCTTGAATGCCTCCAAAGCTTGGAATGCCTACAAATGAATAGCATGCAAGCATAACGGAAACAGATACGAAGACGGGCGCATGTATACCATATCTTTCATGCCGATGCTGCTCACGGGACGTGCCTTGATGGTCTCAAGGGTGGCACAAAACTTATTGCACTCTTGTTGTATGACCCTCTATCGCTTAGAGAGGGACACCCACCCACGCTTGCTCTGCATTTGATACTGAAGAAAATATGCCCTAGAGGCAATAATAAAGTTGTTATTTATATTTCCTTATTCATGATAAATGTTTATTATTCATGCTAGAATTGTATTGATCGGAAACCTAAATACATGTGTGGATACATAGACAAACACTGTGTCCCTAGTGAGCCTCTACTTGACTAGCTCGTTGATCAAAGATGGTTAAGGTTTCCTAACTATGGACATGAGTTGTCATTTGATAACTGTTGGGAAACGTAGTAATTTAAAAAAACTTCCTACGCACACGCAGGATCATGGTGATGCATAGCAACGAGAGGGGAGAATGTTGTCTACGTACCCTCGTAGACCGTTCGCGGAAGCGTTAGCACAACGCGGTTGATGTAGGCGTACGCTTTCACGATCCGACCGATCAAGTACCGAACGGACGGCACCTCCGAGTTCAGCAGACATTCAGCCCGATGACATCCCTCGAACTCCGATCCAGCCGAGTATTGAGGGAGAGTTTCGTCAGCACGACGGCGTGGTGACGATGATGATGTTCTACCGACGCAGGGCTTCGCCTAAGCACCGCTACGATATGATCGAGGTGGATTATGGTGGAGGGGGGCACCGCACACGGCTAAGAGATCAAGAGATCAATTGTTGTGTCTTTGGGGTGCCCCCTGCTCCCGTATATAAAGGAGTGGTGGAGGGGAGGGCCGGCCCTCTCTATGGCGCGCCCTAGGGGAGTCCTACTCCCACCGGGAGTAGGATTCCCCTTTTCCTAGTAGAACTAGGAGCCCTTCCAAGTAGTAGGAGTAGGAGGGAAGGAAAGGGAAGGGAAAAGGAGAAGGAAGGAAGGGGGCGCCCCCCTCCCTAGTCTAATTCGGACCAGCCATGGGGAGGGGTGCGGCCACCCTTTGAGGCCTTTCTCTCCTTTCCCGTATGGCCCATTAAGGCCCAATACGAATTCTCGTAACTCCCCGGTACTCCCGAAAATACCCGAATCACTCGAAACCTTTCCGATGTCCGAATTTAGTCGTCCAATATATCAATCTTTACGTCTCGACCATTTCGAGACTCCTTGTCATGTCCCCGATCTCATCCGGGACTCCGAACTCCTTCGGTACATCAAAACACATAAACTCATAATATAACCATCGTCGAACTTTAAGCGTGCGGACCCTACGGGTTCGAGAACTATGTAGACATGACCGAGACACGTCTCCGGTCAATAACCAATAGCGGAGCCTGGATTCTCATATTGGCTCCTACATATTCTACGAAGATCTTTATCGGTCAAACCGCATAACAACATACGTTGTTCCCTTTGTCATCGGTATGTTACTTGCCCGAGATTCGATCGTCGGTATCTCAATACCTAGTTCAATCTCGTTACTGGCAAGTCTCTTTACTCGTTCCGTAACACATCATCCCGCAACTAACTCATTAGTTGCAATGCTTGCAAGGCTTATAGTGATGTGCATTACCGAGTGGGCCCAGAGATACCTCTCCGACAATCGGAGTGACAAATCCTAATCTCGAAATACGCCAACCCAACAAGTACCTTCGGAGACACCTCTAGAGCAGCTTTATAATCACCCAGTTACGTTGTGACGTTTGGTAGCACACAAAGTGTACCTCCGGTAAACGGGAGTTGCATAATCTCATAGTCATAGGAACATGTATAAGTCATGAAGAAAGCAATAGCAACAAACTAAACGATCAAGTGATAAGCTAACGGAATGGGTCAAGTCAATCACATCATTCTCCTAATGATGTGATCCCATTAATCAAATGACAACTCATGTCTATGGTTAGGAAACATAACCATCTTTGATCAACGAGCTAGTCAAGTAGAGGCATACTAGTGACACTCTGTTTGTCTATGTATTCACACATGTATTATGTTTCCGGTTAATACAATTCTAGCATGAATAATAAACATTTATCATGATATAAGGAAATAAATAATAACTTTATTATTGCCTCTAGGGCATATTTTCCTTCAGTCTCCCACTTGCACTAGAGTCAATAATCTAGTTCACATCGCCATGTGATTTAATACCAATAGTTCACATCACCATGTGATTAACACCCATAGTTCACATCGACATGTGACCAACACCCAAAGGGTTTACTAGAGTCAATAATCTAGTTCACATTGCTATGTGATTAACACCCAAAGAGTACTAAGGTGTGATCATGTTTTGATTGTGAGAGAAGTTTAGTCAACGGGTCTGCCACATTCAGATCCGTAAGTATTTTGCAAATTTCTATGTCAACAATGCTCTGCACGGAGCTACTCTAGCTAATTGCTCCCACTTTCAATATGTATCCAGATTGAGACTTTGAGTCATCTGGATCAGTGTCAAAACTTGCATTGACGTAACCCTTTACGACGAACCTTTTGTCACCTCCATAATCGAGAAACATATCCTTATTCCACTAAGGATAATTTTGACCAATGTCCAGTGATCTACTCCTAGATCACTATTGTACTCCCTTGCCAAACTCAGGGCAGGGTATACAATAGGTCTGGTACACAGCATGGCATACTTTATAGAACCTATGGCTGAGGCATAGGGAATGACTTTCATTCTCTCTATATCTTCTGCCGTGGTCGGGTTTTGAGTCTTACTCAACCTCACACCTTGTAACACAGGCAAGAACTCCTTCTTTGACTGTTCCATTTTGAACTACTTCAAAATCTTGTCAAGGTATGTACTTATTGAAAAACTTATCAAGCGTCTTGATCTATCTCTATAGATCTTGATGCTCAATATGTAAGCAGCTTCACCGAGGTCTTTCTTTGAAAAAACTCCTTTCTTACATTCCTTTATGCTTTGCAGAATAATTCTACATTATCTCCGATCAACAATATGTCATTCACATATACTTATCAGAAATGCTACAGAGCTCCCACTCACTTTCTTGTAAATACAGGTTTCTCCAAAAGTCTGTATAAAACCAAATGCTTTGATCACACTATCAAAGCGTTTATTCCAACTCCGAGAGGCTAGCACCAGTCCATAAATGAATCGCCGGAGCTTGCACACTTTGTTAGCTCCCTTTGGATCGACAAAACCTTCTGGTTGCATCATATACAACTCTTCTTCCAGAAATCCATTCAGGAATGCAGTTTTGACATCCATTTGCCAAATTTCATAATCATAAAATGCGGCAATTGCTAACATGATTCGGACAGACTTAAGCATCGCTATGGGTGAGAAGGTCTCATCGTAGTCAATTCCTTGAACTTGTCGAAAACATTTTGCAACAAGTCGAGATTTATAGACAGTAACATTACCGTCAGCGTCAGTCTTCTTCTTGAAGATCCATTTATTCTCAATTGCTTGCCGATCAACGGGCAAGTCAATCAAAGTCCACACTTTGTTCTCATACATGGATCCCATCTCAGATTTCATGGCCTTAAGCCATTTTGCGGAATCTGGGCTCACCATCGCTTCTTCATAGTTCGTAGGTTCGTCATGGTCTAGTAACATAACTTCCAGAACAGGATTACCGTACCACTCTGGTGCGGATCTTACTCTGTGTCGGTGTCAAAACCGGCGGATCTCGGGTAGGGGGTCCCGAACTGTGCGTCTAGGCCGGATGGTAACAGGAGGCAAGGGACACGAAGTTTTACCCAGGTTCGGGCCCTCTCGATGGAGGTAAAACCCTACGTCCTGCTTGATTAATATTGATGATATGGGTAGTACAAGAGTAGATCTACCACGAGATCGGAGAGGCTAAACCCTAGAAGCTAGCCTATGGTATGATTGTTGTTGTGTATGTTGTCCTACGGACTAAAACCCTCCGGTTTATATAGACACCAGAGAGGGTTAGGGTTACACAAAGTCGGTTACAATGGTAGGAGATCTACATATCCGTATCGCCAAGCTTGTCTTCCACGCCAAGGAAAGTCCCTTCCGTACACGGGACGAAGTCTTCAATCTCGTATCTTCATAGTCCAGGAGTCCGGCTGAAGGTATAGTCCGACTATCTGAACACCCCCTAATCCAGGACTCCCTCAGTAGCCCCTGAACCAGGCTTCAATGACGACGATTCCGGCGCGCAGATTGTCTTCGGCATTGCAAGGCGGGTTCCTCCTCCAAGTACTTCATAGAAGATTTTGAACACAAAGATAGTGTCCGGCTCTGCAAAATAAGTTTCCACATATTGCCATAGAGAGAATAATATTTACACAAATCTAATCTGCTGACGTATTCCATAGTGTGACACACCACGGCCAAGCCTTTATCTGAGTCATTTTATTATCCCACCTCAGCGCGTCATGCAGGGCGGTTTCCTTGGCACGTCTTTTTAAAGCAGAGATCGTGTCCCCTTATTCTGGGATTCTCATCAATACGGGCGTGGGTAAGCCAACCGCGCCATTGATTACGACGCTTGGAGATAAGCGAGTTTTACCAGGCTGGTGGGGACACGTAGTTGCGTCCACCCATATAAGGGGATAAGGATCCACCTTTTCACCTACGCCTTCTTCCTCCCTTGCTTATCCATTCTCGCACACTCGAGCTCTAGCGCCCAAGTCCGCACTTCCCACCTCAACCTTCTCTAGCCATGTCCGGAGCGAGAGGCAAGTGGATGGTCTCCTCCGTCACGGAGGGACACATCAAAAAACTGAGGAAGGCCGGATACTTGTCCAAAGACATCGTGTACCGGCTTCCCGAAAAGGGGCAGCTCATCCCCACCCCTAGGCCCCATGAGAGGGTGGTGTTCCTCCCCCATTTCCTCCGCGGACTGGGCTTCCCTCTTCACCCATTTGTCCGGGGGCTCATGTTCTACTATGGCCTGGATTTCCACGATCTGGCCCCGAACTTTGTCCTCAACATCTCGGCGTTTATCGTCGTGTGCGAGGCTTTCCTCCGCATCCGCCCCCATTTCGGCTTATGGCTCAAGACTTTCAATGTCAAGCCGAAGGTGGTGCGCGGCAACCAGGCGGAGTGCGGAGGCGCCATGGTGGGCAAGATGCCCAACGTCTTATGGCTCGAGGGCTCCTTTGTGGAGACCCTGAAGGGATGGCAATCGGGATGGTTTTACATCATCGAGCCGCGCGACCCCGAATGGGTCGCAGCCCTCGAGTTTCGATCCGGACCCCCTACGCGGCTCACCTCCTGGAAGGAGACGGGCCTGTCATGGGGTAAAAAAGGAGAGCTGACCGGACTCCAAACATGCGTCCAAACCATGGTGGACAAGAAGCTCAAACTTGTCAACGTAGTCCAGGTTATGCTCATCCGCCTGATCCTCCCGTGTCAACAACGGGCTTTCAACCTGTGGGAGTTCGACCCGGCACGGCACCAAACTCTGAGCAGGCTCTTCGACACGATGTACGAAGATGCCGGGAAGGTGCTTTTCAAGGGCGCCAAGGCCCCCGCATCCGCTACCGAGGATCGCGGATTCAGTAGCAGCGTCACGCTCATGCGGTAAGCTGTTTTTTTTCCTTTTACAGGGTATCAGTTTTTCATAGTTTGACTCCATGCGGGATCTAAGCTCCCTTACCTTTGACAGGCTTGGTAGGTGATGTACGGACAGATCAACTGTCCAGCTCCTTTGCCCGAAGGCCCAGCGGACGCTCGCTTGGCGAAGCTGCTGGTTCCGGCACCCCATGTGGTGTCGGAGAAGAAGGCCAAGAAGAGGGCCACGGGGACTCGAAAGAGTGCCCGACGCCTGGAGGTGTCGGATCCCTCATCCGACGACTCCAAGACGCACTCCTCCCATTAAGACAACGAGGAGGAAGAAGAGACCCCTCCCCCTCCAGCGGGGGAAGGGAAGAAAAGGAAGGGCGCCCCAGCTGGGGAGGCCGAAGGGTCCAAGAAGGGGAAAACCCTTCCTCCGGACTACTCCACCGACGTCGACGACGGCGGAGAGGAGTGGCCGCCCAGGGCCAAGCCCCTGGCTAAATCGTAAGTATCCGGATACCAGAGTAATTCATAGTATTCATTTATTGCACAGCTTTCCCTTATGTCGAATATGTTTATGCAGCCCACCCAAAGACCGGCTCGACGCATCGTCGAGCGGCTCACTGGACTCGTCGGATGTGAACTCGCTTCCAACGGCTTCCTCCCCCCGCCCTAGGACGACACCGAAGTGTTGTCCCAACAGGTTCCAAGCCGGGAGGAGGTGGTCCTGGAGGCGCCGCAAGGCGACCTCCTGGACTCCAGGAGTAAAGGGGATGAAACCCCCCAGGGCTCCAAGTCCGGCTCTAGGCCGGACACCGCTCCAGAACCTTCAAAGGTTCCAGAGTCCGGCGGGGGACCTCCTTCCAAGAGGAGCAAGCCCACCGTGCCGGTGACCCCCGTCCAACCAGAGGCGCCGGACAATCTGTTGGGGGCACTCCAAGGCGCCTCCATCGACGAGGAGCACCGCACCATTATGAGTGCGGTGGTCCAGAAGGTTCAGTCCCCCAAGAGCGGACTGACTGAAGCTTGTACTAGCCTTTTAACAGGCTTTGAGGTAAGTAAAGAATGTGTAAATAATATTACCACATAGACAGTAGCCCCTGATGCTCTGTTTGGCATTCGGGAAGAAAAGACGAATAGAGGATCAAATAAAATTCGCAGGAGTCTAACAAAAAGGAGTCAATATGCGTATGCAGGCTTCTTTGCTTGTGTCCGCCGCACTGACTGCGGAAGTGGACATGCTAAAGAAGAACCTCGAGCGGTCCGAGCAAGAGCTCGGGCGTGCCAAGAAGCAGCTCGAGGACAATGAAGGTAAGAAATACCTTGTTTAAATATATATAAAGGTGCAATTGCAAAAAATGACAGGATTATCGTGGCTATTGTAGGGGCCACGTCTGAGGTGGCGACCCTTAAGCAAGCGCTGGTCGAGGCCGAGAAGAGGGCGGCCACGGAGCGCACCGAGCGGGAGAAGTATGAGGCCGAGGTTGGCAAGGTGCGGCAAGAGCTCCAGGCTCTCATGAAAAAAACATGAGAGTTTGGAGCTTGAATCAAAGACGCGAGCGTCCGAGCTCGCGGTGGCTATTGAAAATGCCAAGTCTGCCAAGGCCGAATCCCAGAAGACCCTCCAGGAGTTGGATGAGGTGAAGAAGATAGCGGCGGGTAAGGCATTCTTTATGCAAAGCAAACACATAAACGTGAATTACTTGTTACTTACTCGAATCCGGAGCTCTCCAGGAGCGTTCGCAGATCTTCCCCGAGTGTGTCCGATGCCGCCACATTCTATCAAGCCGAGGAGGGCAGCTCGACAGAGAAGGTGTTCTGGTCTCAGTATGCTGAGGCCGGACACCCGGTGCCCCTGAGCGACCAGCTGAAGCAACTGGTCGAGCTCCACAAGGCGGCCGAACAGGCCATGAAGGGCCTCATAGTTCGGCTGTGGCCTGGAGAGGCTCTGCCTGGGAGCTATTTCGGGCTGGTGCGGCGGCTGGTGGAGGCCTGTCCAAGGCTCGAAGTCATCAAGCGCTCCGTCTGCATTGAAGGTGCCCATAGGGCCCTTGCCCGTGCTAAGGTGCACTGGGGCAAGCTGGATGCTGAGAAGCTTGTGAAGGACGGACCACCGCCGGGGAAAGAGCATCGCAAGCCCGAGAATTATTATAAGGTTGTTCTGAAGGGTGCCTGCCTTGTGGCGGATGAATGTTCTAGGGATGTAATTTTTGAGTGAAACTTGCTCGTTTTGTCCTGTGCGCTGAAAACTTTTTCATATGCGCTAAGCAATGCTGTTGGAATTTAAAATATTACCTTCTGTGCGGCTGTTTATCAATTCCGAGAGATGGCAAGTCGTCGGCTTCTGCCCCCGTGCCGCTAGTGCCGGGTTGTTCGGGGATAAACCTGAGCGCTCTTTTTCCCATGTTTGGGTCCTTCGAGGGAGGCGCTTAGCCCAACGAACAAGGCAATCGGACTATAATGCGTGAACACTCTCACTTAGCCATAGAATTCTATAATTTTAAATTTTGGCGAAGCCCCTGGTATTCGGAAGACCGAGTTTGGGGCGCTATCCACGCCTTGGCCGGACGGAGCCGGCTCCTCGCTCTAAGCGGCATAAGTCGTTAGGGACTCGAAATGTTGGAAATATGCCCTAGAGGCAATAATAAATTGGTTATTATTATATTTCCTTGTTCATGATAATCGTTTATTATCCATGCTATAATTGTATTGATAGGAAACTCAGATACATGTGTGGATACATAGACAACACCATGTCCCTAGTGAGCCTCTAGTTGACTAGCTCGTTGATCAATAGATGGTTACGGTTTCCTAACCATGGACATTGGATGTCGTTGATAACGGGATCACATCATAAGGAGTATGATGTGATGGACAAGACCCAATCCTAAGCCTAGCACAAAGATCGTGTAGTTCGTATGCTAAAGCTTTTCTAATGTCAAGTATCATTTCCTTAGACCATGAGATTGTGCAACTCCCGGATACCGTAGGAATGCTTTGGGTGTATCAAACGTCACAATGTAACTGGGTGATTATAAAGGTGCATTACAGGTATCTCCAAAAGTGTCTGTTGGGTTGGCACGAATCGAGACTGGGATTTGTCACTCCGTGTAAGCGGAGAGGTATCTCTGGGCCCACTCGGTAGGACATCATCATATGCGCAATGTGACCAAGGAGTTGATCACGGGATGATGTGTTACGGAACGAGTAAAGAGACTTGCCGGTAACGAGATTGAACTAGGTATTGGATACCGACGATCGAATCTCGGGCAAGTAACATACCGATAGACAAAGGGAATTGTATACGGGATTGATTAAGTCCTTGACATCGTGGTTCATCCGATGAGATCATCGTGGAACATGTGGGAGCCATCATGGGTATCCAGATCCCGCTGTTGGTTATTGACAGGAGAACGTCTCGGTCATGTCTGCATGTCTCCCGAACCCGTAGGGTCTACACACTTAAGGTTCGGTGATGCTAGGGTTATGAAGATATGTGTATGCAGTAACCCGAATATTGTTCGGAGTCCCGGATGAGATCCCGGACGTCACGAGGAGTTCCGGAATGGTCCGGAGGTAAAGATTTATATATAGGAAATCCTGTTTCGGCCATCGGGACAAGTTTCGGGGTCATCGGTATTGTACCGGGACCACCGGAAGGGTCCCGGGGGCCCACCGGGTGGGGCCACCTATCCCGGAGGGTCCCATGGGCTGAAGTGGGAAGGGATCCAGCCCAAAGTGGGCTGGGGCGCCACTTCCCTTATGGCCCATGCGCCTAGGGTGAAGGGGGAAACCCTAAGGAAGAGTCCCAAGGAGGGAAGGCACCTCCTAGGTGCCTTGGGGGGGGGGAGGACTCCTCCCCTGGCCGCCGCCCCCCTGGAGATTGGATCTCCTAGGGGCTGGCGCACCCCCCTCCCTTGGGATTCCTATATATAGTGGGGTAGGAGGGCCTCTCAAACACACCTTTTGCCTTTGGTGCAGCCCCTCCCTCTCTCCCCGTTACGTCTCTCTCTCTCGTAGTATAGGCGAAGCCCTGCTACTGTGATGCCCTGCATCCACCACCACGCCGTCGTGCTGCTGAATCTTCATCAACCTCTCCCTCTCTCCTCTCCTTGCTGGATCAAGGCGTGGGACGCCAGGGCTGTACGTGTGTTGAACGCGGAGGTGCCGTCCGTTCGGCACTAGGATCATCGGTGATTGAATCACGACGAGTACGACTCCATCAACCCCGTTACTTTGAACGCTTCCGCTTAGCGATCTACAAGGGTATGTAGATGCACTCTCCTTCCCCTCGTTGCTGGTTTCTCCATAGATAGATCTTGGTGAGGTGATACGTAGGAAAATTTTGAATTTATGCTACGTTCCCCAACAGTGGCATCATGAGCTAGGTCTATTGCGTAGATTCTATGCACGAGTAGAACACAAAGTAGTTGTGGGCGTTGATTTTGTTCAATATGCTTGCCGTTACTAGTCTTATATTGATTCGGCGGCATCGTGGGATGAAGCGGCCCAGACCAACCTTACACGTACTCTTACGTGAGACCGGTTCCACCGACAAACATGCACTAGTTGCATAAGGTGGCTAGCGGGTGTCTGTCTCTCCCACTTTAGTCGGATCGGATTCGATGAAAAGGGTCCTTATGAAGGGTAAATAGCAATTGGCATATCACGTTGTGGTTTTGCGTAGGTAAGAAACGTTCTTGCTAGAAACCCATAGCAGCCACGTAAAACATGCAAACAACAATTAGAGGACGTCTAACTTGTTTTTGCAGGGTATGCTATGTGATGTGATATAGCCAAAAGGATGTGATGAATGATATATGTAATAGATTGATCATGTTCTTGTAATAGATGATCATGGAGCCCCAAGATGGAGATCAAAGGAGCTACATGATATTGGCCATATCATGTCACTATTTGATTGCATGTGATGTTTATCATGTTTATACATCTTATTTGCTTAGAACGACGGTAGTAAATAAGATGATCCCTCATAATAATTTCAAGAAAGTGTTTCCCCTAACTGTGCACCGTTGCTACAGTTCGTCGTTTCGAAGCACCACGTGATGATCGGGTGTGATAGATCCTTACGTTCACATACAACGGGTGTAAGACAGATTTACACACGCAATACACTTAGGTTGACTTGACGAGCCTAGCATGTGCATAGACATGGCCTCGGAACACAGAAGACCGAAAGGTCGAGCATGAGTCGTATAGAAGATACAATCAACATGAAGATGTTCACCGACGTTGACTAGTCCGTGTCACGTGATGATCGGACACGGCCTAGTTGACTCGGATCATGTAATCGCTTAGATGACTAGAGGGATGTCTATCTGAGTGGGAGTTCATAAGATGAACTTAATTATCCTGAACATAGTCAAAAGATCTTTGCAATTTATGTCGTAGCTCGCGCTATAGTTCTACTGTTTAGATATGTTCCTAGAGAAAAATTAGTTGAAAGTTGATAGTAGCAATTATGCGGACTAGGTCCCTAAACTGAGGATTGTCCTCATTGCTTCATAGAAGGCTTATGTCCTTAGTGCACCGCTCAGTGTGCTGAACCTCGAACGTTGTTTGTGGATGTTGCGAACATCTGACATACACATTTTGATAACTATGTGATAGTTCAGTTAAACGGTTTAGAGTTGAGGCACCAAAGATGTTTTTGAAACATCGCGAAACATATGATATGTTTTGAGGGCTGAAATTGGGATTTCAGGCTCGTGCCCACGTCAAGAGGTATAAGACCTCCGACGATTTTCTTAGCCTGCGAACTAAGGGAGAAAAGCTCAATTGTTGAGCTTGTGCTCAGATTGTCTGAGTACAACAATCACTTGAATCAAGTGGGAGTTAATCTTCCAGATGAGATATTGATGTTTCTCCGAAGTCATTACCACCAAGCTGCTAGAGCTTCGTGATGAACTATAATATATCAGGGACATATATGATGATCCTTGAGATTTTCGTGATGTTTGACACCACAAAAGTAGAAATCAAGAAGGAGCATCAATTGTTGATGGTTGGTGAAACCACTAGTTTCAAGAAGGGCAAGGGCACGAAGGGATACTTCATAAAACGGCAATTCAGCTGCTGCTCTAGTGAAGAAACCCAAGGTTGAACCCAAACCCGAGACTGAGTGCTTCTGTAATAAGGGGAACAGCCACTGGAGCAGAATTACCCTAGACACTTGGTAGATGAGAAGGCTGGCAAAGTCGATAGTAGTATATACATTGTGTTGATGTGTACTTTACTAGTACTCCTAGTAGCACCAGGGTATTAGATACCGGTTCGGTTGCTAAGTGTTAGTAACTCGAAATAAAAGCTATGGAATAAACGGAGACTAGCTAAAGGTGAGATGACGATATGTGTTGGAAGTGTTTCCAATGTTGATATGATCAAGCATCGCATGCTCCCTCTACCATCGAGATTGGTGTTTGCGTTGAGCATAGACATGATTGGATTATGTCTATCGCAATACGGTTATTCACTTAAGGAGAATAATGGTTACTCTGTTTATTTGAATAATACCTTCAATGGTCTTGCACCTGAAATGAATGGTTTATTGAATCTCGATTGTAGTGATACACATGTTCATGCCAAAAGATAGTAATGATAGTACCACCTACTTGTGGCACTGCCACGTAAGTCATATCGGTATAAAACGCATGAAGAAGCTCCATGTTGATGGATCTTTGGGCTCGCTCGTTTTTGAAAAGTTTGAGGCATGCGAACCATGTCTATTGGTGTATATGCATGAAGAAACTCCATGCAAATGGACCGTTTTGTACTCACTTGATTTTGAATCACTTGAGACATGCAAATCATACCACATGGGCAAGATGACTGAAAGCCTCGGTTTCAGTAAAATGGAACTAGAAAGCAACTTGTTGGAAGTAATACATTTTGATGTGTGCAGTCCAATGAGTGCTGAGGCATGTAGTGGATATCGTTATATTCTTACTTCACAGATGATTTGAGTAGATGTTGAGTATATTTACTTGATGAATCACGAGTCTGAATTATTGAAAGGTTCAAGTAAGTTCAGGGTGAAGTTGAAATATCGTCGTGACAAGAGGATAAAATATCTATGATATGATCATAGAGATGAATATCTGAATTACGAGTTTGGCACAGAATTAAGACATTGTGGAAATCGTTTCACAGCTAATACAGCCTGGAACACCATAGTGTGATGGTGTGTCCGAACATCATAACTGCACCCTATGGGATATGATGCATACCATGATGTCTCTTATCAAATTACCACGATAGTTTATGGCTTAGGCATTAGAGACAATCACATTCACTTTAAATAGGGCACCACGTAATTCCGATGAGATGACACCGTATGAACTATGGTTTAGAGAAACCTAAGCTATCATTTCTTAAAAGTTTGGGGCTGCGACGCTTATGTGGAAAAGTTTCAGGCCGATAAGCTCGAACCCAAAGCGGATAAATGCATCTTCATAGGACAACCCAAAAACAGTTGGGTATACCTCCTGTCTCAGATCCGAAAGCAATAAAGGATTGTTTCTAGAATCGGGTCCTTTCACGAGGAAAAGTTTCTCTCAAAAGAATTGAGTGGGAGGATGGTGGAGACTTGATGAGGTTATTGAACCGTCTCTTCAACTAGTGTGTGGCAGGGCACAGGAAGTTGTTCCTGTGGCACCTACACCAATTGAAGTGGAAGCTTATGATGGTGATCATGAAACTTCAGATCAAGTCACTACCAAACATCGTAGCATGACAAGGATGCGTTCTACTTCAGAGTGGTACGTAACGCTATCTTGGAAGTCATGTTGCTAGACAACAATGAACCTACGAGCTATGGAGAAGCGATGGTGGGCCTGGATTCCGATAAATGGCTCGAGGCCATATAATCCGAGAGAGGATCCATATATGAAAACAAAGTGTAGACTTTGGAAGAACTACTTGATGGTCGTAAGGCTGTTGAGTACAGATGGATTTTAAAAAGGAAGACGGACAATGATGGTAATGTCACCATTAAGAAAGCTCGACTTGTCGTTAAGATGTTTTCCGACAAGTTCAAAGAGTTGACTACGATGAGACTTTCTCACTCGTAGCGATGCTAAGAGTCTGTTGGAATTATATTAGCGATTACTGCATTATTTATGAAATCTTGCAGATAGGATGTCAAAACATTGTTTCCTCGACGATTTTCTTGAGGAAAGGTTGTATGTGATACAACCGAAAGGTTTTGTCAATCCTGAAAGATGCTAATAAGTATGCAAAGCTCCAGCATTCCTTCTAAGGACTGGAGTAAGCATCTCGGAGTTGGAATGTATGCTTTGATGAGATGATCAAAGATTTTGGGTTTATACAAAGTTTATGAGAAACTTGTGTTTCCAAAGAAGTGAGTGGGAGCACTATAGGATTTCTGATAAGTATATGTTGACATATTGTTGATCAGAAATGATGTAGGATTTCTAGAAAGCATATAGGGTTATTGGAAAGTGTTTTCAATGGAAAGCCTGGATTAAGCTACTTGAACATTGAGCATCAAGATCTATAAGGATAGATCAAAACGCTTAATGGTACTTTCAAATGAGCACATACCTTGACATGATCTTGAAGCTGTTCAAGATGGATCAGACAAAGAAGGAGTTCTTGCCTGAGTTGTAAGGTATGAAGTTAAGACTTAAAGCTCGACCATGGCAGAATAGAGAGAAAGGACAAAAGTCGTCCCCTATGCTTAAGACGTAGGCTCTACAGTATGCTATGCTGTGTACCGCACCTAAAGTGTGCCTTGCCATGAGTCAGTCAAGGGGTACAAGAGTGATCCAAGAATGGATCACAGGACAGCGGTCAAAGTTATCCTTAGTAACTAGTGGACTAAGGAAGTTTCTCTGTTATGGAGGTGGTAAAAAGAGTTCGTCGTAAAGGGTTACGTCGATGCAAGCTTAACACCTATCCGGATAGCTCTGAGTAGAGATACCGGATGCATATAATGGAGCAATAATTTAGAATAGCTCCAAGTAGAACAGTTATTTGGAATAGCTCCAAATAGAGCGTGGTAGCTACATCCAGGAGATGACATAGAGATTTGTAAAGCACACACGGATCTGAAAGGTTCGGACCCGTTGACTAAAACCTCTCTCACAAGCAACATGATCAAACCTAAAACTCATTGACATCGTGGAAGGGAATTGTATACCGACGATCGAATCTCGGGCAAGTAACATACCGATAGACAAAGGGAATTGTATACGGGATTGATTAAGTCCTTGACATCGTGGTTCATCCGATGAGATCATCGTGGAACATGTGGGAGCCATCATGGGTATCCAGATCCCGCTGTTGGTTATTGACAGGAGAACGTCTCGGTCATGTCTGCATGTCTCCCGAACCCGTAGGGTCTACACACTTAAGGTTCGGTGACGCTAGGGTTATGAAGATATGTGTATGCAGTAACCCGAATATTGTTCGGAGTCCCGTATGAGATCCCGGACGTCACGAGGAGTTCCGGAATGGTCCGGAGGTAAAGATTTATATATAGGAAGTCCTGTTTCGGCCATCGGGACAAGTTTCGGGGTCATCGGTATTGTACCGGGACCACCGGAAGGGTCCCGGGGGCCCACCGGGTGGGGCCACCTATCCCGGAGGGTCCCATGGGCTGAAGTGGGAAGGGATCCAGCCCAAAGTGGGCTGGGGCGCCACTTCCCTTATGGCCCATGCGCCTAGGGTGAAGGGGGAAACCCTAAGGAAGAGTCCCAAGGAGGGAAGGCACCTCCTAGGTGCCTACGGGGGGAGGACTCCTCCCCTGGCCGCCGCCCCCCTGGAGATTGGATCTCCTAGGGGCTGGCGCATCCCCCCCTTGGGATTCCTATATATAGTGGGGTAGGAGGGCCTCTCAAACACACCTTTTGCCTTTGGTGCAGCCCCTCCCTCTCTCCCCGTTACGTCTCTCTCTCGTAGTATAGGCGAAGCCCTGCTACTGTGACGCCCTGCATCCACCACCACGCCGTCGTGCTGCTGAATCTTCATCAACCTCTCCCTCTCTCCTTGCTGGATCAAGGCGTGGGAGACGTCATCGGGCTGTACGTGTGTTGAACGCGGAGGTGCCGTCCGTTCGGCACTAGGATCATCGGTGATCTGAATCACGACGAGTACGACTCCATCAACCCCGTTCACTTGAACGCTTCCGCTTAGCGATCTACAAGGGTATGTAGATGCACTCTCCTTCCCCTCGTTGCTGGTTTCTCCATAGATAGATCTTGGTGATACGTAGGAAAATTTTGAATTTATGCTACGTTCCCCAACACGAAAAACCTCTCGAACAGCGACCAGCTCTCGCTTCATCATGACAGTCAGTTTTAGCTTTCTCCACTGAGGTGCTCGACCCAGCTCAACTGGGGCACAATCGCAGTGGTTCTCCTAGTGCTACCTTAGCCGATATAGCGGAACATAAGGCACCAAAACATAGGAGCCGGACAAACCCAACTATTGACCCAAGACATGATTCGGAGCCGATGCATATAATGCTATAAGTTCGGGGTGCCGCACTTGTTAAAGTGTTCGGACTTCTCACACCATATTGAGGGGTACTAAAGCCCCTGGCGTATTTAGGCCGTACCAAAGTGTACGGGTGCAATATGTCGTTAAGGAACATATATATATATATATATATATAAGAGTAATGCAAAAATAGACAAAAGCTATGCACTGTTTATTAAAGAGGGCTACGATCAAAGAAGAACGATACAAATAATGCGATAAGCAAAAGGTTGGACTATCTAACATGTCCGCCCCAGGGGCAAGCTGCGGAATAGTATGCGAAATAGGTATACTGCTCGTGATAGAGACCACCTGGGAGTTCCGTAATGCAGCGTGGCTTGTCTGCTTCCCTGGTTCTTGCATCGTTTGTGCGGCAATTGAACTGCCGAACAGGCCTTCCGAAGAGTGGAGTCCTGAAAGTAAGAGAAAATTAAAAAATCGGCAGCCCCTGGTGCGGTTTAAGCCGTGTTTCGGGCGTGCCGTGATGGTGCCCCTCCCCCTGTACCCATGGTATTTCTAGAGCGTAGTTATGTACGTGAAGTACTTGTGTCGCATTTTTGCGAGGGCTGGGGTTGGGGCCGCATTGCTACGCCTGCTCGGATCGTGCCAGGCGGTCTTGTTGTAGGTTACTCCGGGCGCGCTTGACGGTGTCCGGTCGTTTAATGGCCGGACTGGAGAACTGTCTGGAGAGGCTGCTTCGTACTTCCGCTGCAAGGGCCGCCGTGTGCTCTTCCGTTCGGAGGGAGCGTTCAATGTTTCCATTGACCGTAATTACTCCTCGAGGGCCTGGCATCTTGAGCTTAAGGTATGCGTAGTGCGGTACCACATTGAACTTGGCGAATGCGGTTTGCCCGAGCAGTGCGTGATAGCCACTGTGGAATGGGACTATGTCGAAGATTAACTCCTCGCTTCGGAAATTATCTGGAGATCCGAAGACCACTTCAAGTGTGACTGAGCCTGTACAGTTGGCCTCTACACCTGGTATTACGCCTTTAAAGGTCGTTTTGGTGGGCTTAATCCTCAAGGGATCTATGCCCATTTTCCGCACTGTATCCTGGTAAAGCAGGTTCAGGCTACTGCCGCCGTCCATAAGAACTCTAGTGAGATGAAATCCGTCAATAATTGGGTCTAGAACCAATGCGGCGAATCCTCCATGACGGATGCTAGTGGGATGGTCCCTTCGACCAAAGGTGATCGGGCAGGAGGACCATGGGTAGAACTTTGGGGCGACTGGCTCTACCGCGTATACGTCCCTTAACGCACGCTTTCGCTCCCTTTTGGGGATGTGGGTTGCGTATATCATGTTCACCGTCCGCACTTGTGGGGGAAAACCCTTCTGTCCACTGTTGTTCGGCGGCCAAGGCTCCTCGTCGTCATCGCTATGCAGCCCCTTGTCTTCATTTTCGGCATTTAACTTGCATGCCTGCTTGAACACCCAACAATCCCTGTTGGTGTGATTGGCCGGCTTTTCAGGGGTGCCATGTATCTGGCACAAGCAGTCGAGTATACGGTCCAAACTGGATGGTCCCCTAGGATTCCTTTTGAATGGCTTTTTCTGCTGACCGGATTTAGAGCCTCTGAATCCGGCATTAACTGCCGTATCCTCAGCATTGTTGCCGTTAATGCGGCGCTTTTGCTTGTTGCGACGCGACGTGCCACTACTGTCCCTGGTATCCGAATTACCAGGGTTCTTTGTGAAAGCACAAGTGCTCCCTAGGTGGTTTTGATAATTGATGACAACATATCCCTTGTTGGACTAACACTTCTATCTAGCATGTTTCAGATAAGTTCAATAATGGAGTGGCATGGATGTGAAAGTGGAACCCTCAAAATGCTAAGGACAATGGATTGGCTCAAGCTCAAAAGCTCAAGACTCCTCATTTTATATTTTAGTGATCCAAGATCACATTGAGTCCATAGGAAAAGCCAATACTATCAAGGAGGGATGAGGTGTTGCTTAATGAGCCTCTTGCTTCATGTGCTTAATGATATGCTCCAAAACCCTCAACTACTTTCCCATATCCACATATGACCTAAACTCTAAGCCAAACTCGGTCCTACCGATTTTTCCTATCCGGCGCCACCGAGTTTCACTTGTCATTAGCCACTGCCAAACCCTAGCAATTCGGTTCTACCGATAAGGATCTCGGTCCCACCGAGATGGGGTTGCAAACTCTCTGTTTCCCTTTCGTAACTTTTCGGTCCCACCGAAAGAGCGAATCGGTCCCACCGAGATTGCAATGTAAACTCAGTGTTTCCCCTTTGTAACTTTTCGGTCTTACCGAGTTCCACTCGGTCCCACCGAAAGAGCAAATCAGTCCCACCGAGTTTGCCTGACCAACTCTCTGGTTAGCTAATTACCAAACTCGGTCTCACCGAGATTACGTTATGCCCAAACCCTAACCGAATCGGTCCTATCGAGTTGCATGTCAGTCCCACCGAAATTCCTAACGGTCACTAGGTTTACATTTTCGGTCCGACCGAGTTTTATGATTCGGTCCCACCGATATTGGAAAACTGCGTAACGGTTGGATTTTGTGTGGAGGCTATATATACCCCTCCACCTCTTTCTCATTCAAAGAGAGAGCCATCAGAACACACACATGATTCCAACTCATTTGTTCTGAGAGAGAACCACCTACTCATGTGTTGAGACCAAGACATTCCATTCCTACCATATGAATCTTGATCTCTAGCCTTCCCAAGTTGCTTTCCACTCAAATCTTCTTTCCACCAAATCCAAATCCTATGAGAGAGAGTTGAGTGTTGGGGAGACTATCATTTGAAGCACAAGAGCAAGGAGTTCATTACCTACACACCATTTGTTACTTCTTGGAGAGTGGTGTCTCCTAGATTGGCTAGGTGTCACTAGGGAGCCTCCGACAAGATTGTGGTGTTGAACCAAGGAGTTTGTAAGGGCAAGGAGATCGCCTACTTCGTGAAGATCTACCGTTAGTGAGGCAAGTCCTTCGTGGGCGATGGCCATGGTGGGATAGACAAGGTTGCTTCTTCGTGGACCCTTTGTGGGTGGTTGCTTCTTCGTGGACCCTTGGTGGGTGGAGCCCTTCGTGGAATCGCGCAACCGTTGCCCTTGGGTGGAGCCCTGTGTGGACTCGCGCAACCGTTACCCTTCGTGGGTTGAAGTCTCCATCAACGTGGATGTAGGATAGCACCACCTATCCGAACCACGGGAAAAACATCCGTGTCTCCAATTGCGTTTGAAATCTCCAAACCCTTCCCTTTACATTCTTGCAAGTTGCATGCTTTACATTCCGCTGCTCATATACTCTTTGCATGCTTGCTTGATATGTATTGTGCATATTGAATTTGTGCCTAAACTCCACTTAAACCGAAAAAGATTAAAAATTGCAACTTTGGCGCTAAGTGTCTAATCACCCCCCCTTAGACACATCTACTTCTAGATCCTACACTTGGTCATATTGTTGCTACGAGCAAGCCAGCTGTCTTCTCCCGCGCAAAAGCGGGTCATGAGTGTCGTGAGTGCTGCCATAGATTTTGGCTTTTCCTGTCCAAGGTGCCGGGCAAGCCACTCGTCACGGATATTGTGCTTGAAGGCTGCTAGGGCCTCAGCGTCCGGACAGTCGACTATTTGATTTTTCTTTGTTAGGAACCGTGTCTAGAATTGCCTGGACGATTCCTCTGGCTGTTGAATTACGTGACTTAGGTCATCGGCGTCTGGGGGTCGCACATAAGTGCCCTGGAAATTGTCGAGGAATGCGGCTTCCAGGTCCTCCCAACAACTGATTGATCATGTTGGCAAGCTGTTAAGCCAATGCCGAGCTGGTCCTTTAATCTTGAGTGGGAGGTATTTGATGGCGTGGAAATCATCGCCGCGGGCCATGTGGATATGAAGGAGATAATCCTCGATCCATACCGCAGGATCTGTTGTGCCATCATATGATTCGATGTTTACGGGTTTGAAACCCTCGGGGATTTGATGATCCATTATTTCGTCTGTGAAGCATAGTGGGTGTGCGGCGCCTCCGTACTGGGCTATATCATGACGTAGCTCCAATGAGCTTTGTCTACTGTGTTCGGCCCTGCCGAATTTGTGGCCGGCGTGACGGTTACCGTCTCGAGCCGTGGGGCGCCCACGCGATCCGTAGATCGATCTTGTTTGCCTTGCCTTGTCCTCCAACATATCTCGTAAGTCTGGCGCATATTCGCGTGCCTTGGTATGGGGTGCGGCTTGAGTGGAGGGCCGAGAGGCCTCTCTGTCGCGGCCACGAGGTGGCCGGTCGGCCGCATCAAGTGCTTCCTCCTCTAATCGGGGTAGCAACATGCGCTTTGGGTAGCTCTTGGAGGGGCGTTCGAGTTTATGCTCTTCGACCGCAAGGACTTCAGTCCATCTGTCGACTAGCAAATCTTGATCAGCTCTAAGCTGTTGCTGTTTTTTGTTGAGGCTTCTTGCCGTGGCCATAAGCCTGCGTTGAAAACGCTCTTGCTCGACGGGATCCTCTGGCACGACGAATTCGTCGTCGTCGAGGCTTGCCTCGTCTTCGGAGGGAGGCATATAATTATCGTCCTCGACCTCTCTGTCTGCCGCTCTCTCATGAGGGCTGGTTTCTCCATCCTCCTGTGCTAAATCTTGCTGGAGGGGGTTTTCTTCAGCACTTTCCGGAGTATTATTATCTCCCGTGTTGGAATCACCGTATTTGATTTGGCGGGATTTTGAGTGGCGCCGCTGATGCCGGCGCTTAGGCTGTTTCTTGGAGGGGTCATCCTCCGCTGTTCCATCGCCATCTCCTTCTTTTGGGGTGTCCACCATGTATATGTCATATGACGAGGTGGCTTTCCAGGGCCTGATAGGCGCTGGTTCTTCATCGTCTCCTTCATCGGCGTCTGTACCGTCGATGTCTTCGGAGTCGAAGTCGAGCATGTCGGTTAAGTCGTCGACAGTGGCTACAAAGTGGGTGGTGGGTGGGTTTTGAATTTCTTTATCGTCCGAATCCCAACCTTGCTGACCGTAGTCCGGCCAGGGCTATCTTGATAAAGAGAGAGACTTCAGTGTCTTCAGAATATCGCCGAAAGGCGAGTGCTGAAAGATGTCCGTGGCAGTAAACTCCATGATCGGCGCCCAATCGGATTTGATCGGCAGGGGCGCGGAGGGTTTGGAGTCTGGCTCCTTGGAGTCACGAGTCTCGCAGAGTGCGGGGTTGGTGTTCGGCTCGATCGCTGTTGGGATCGCAGCCCCCGAGGCGGCGTCCAACCACCCATCCTCGACCGGCGCAGTTGGCTCCGAATTAAGGGTCGAAGCCGATGCGGGTGCGGCCTCCAGGGCACTGTTCGGCGGCAGAGCTAGATCATGCTCGTCGTGACAGTGCGGGGCGCTCGTTAATGGCTCGAATCCGTCGAAGATCAAGTCCCCGTAGATGTCAGCCGTGTAGTTTAAGCTTCCAAATCTGACCTGACAGCCGCATAGCTTTCGATCTGCTCCAAATGGCCAAGTGAATTGTCCCGCAGTGCGAAGCTACCGAAGACGAAGATCTGTCCGGGGAGGAAGGTCTCACCCTGGACTGCATCGCCATTGATGATCGTAGGAGCCATCAAGCCTGATGGCGACGACACAGAGGAACTCTCAATGAAAGCACCAATGTCGGTGTCAAAACCGGCGGATCTCGGGTAGGGGGCCCCGAACTGTGCGTCTAGGCCGGATGGTAACAGGAGGGAAGGGACACGAAGTTTTACCCAGGTTCGGGCCCTCTCGATGGAGGTAAAACCCTATGTCCTGCTTGATTAATATTGATGATATGGGTAGTACAAGAGTAGATCTACCACGAGATCGGAGAGGCTAAACCCTAGAAGCTAGCCTATGGTATGATTGTTGTTGTGTATGTTGTCCTACGGACTAAAACCCTCCGGTTTATATAGACACCGGAGAGGGTTAGGGTTGCACAAAGTTGGTTACAATGGTAGGAGATCTACATATCCGTATCGCCAAGCTTGCCTTCCACGCCAAGGAAAGTCCCTTCCGTACACGGGACAAAGTCTTCAATCTCGTATCTTCATAGTCCAGGAGTCCGGCTGAAGGTATAGTCCGGCTATCCGAACACCCCCTAATCTAGGACTCCCTCACTCTGGTTGACCTACGAGGTTCAATAACAACTTGATCTAAAGTTTCATGATCATCATCATTAACTTCCTCACTAATTGGTGTAGGTGTCGCAGAAACCATTTTCTGTGATGAACCACTTTCCAATAAGGGAGCAGGTACATTTACCTCATCATGTTCTACTTTCCTCCCACTCACTTCTTTCGAGAGAAACTCTTTCTCTAAAAAAGATCTGAATTTAGAAACAAAAGTCTTGCCTTCGGATCTATGATAGAAGGTGTACCCAACAGTCTCCTTTGGGTATCCTATGAAGACACATCTCTTTGATTTTGGTTCGAGCTTATCAAGTTGAAGCTTTTTCACATAAGCATCGCAGCCCCAAACTTTTAGAAATGACAACTTTGTTTTCTTACCAAACCATAGTTCATAAGGCGTCGTCTCAACGGATTTCGATGGTGCCCTATTTAAGGTGAATGCGGCCGTCTTTAAAGCATATCCCAAAACGATAGCGGTAAATCAGTAAGAGACATCATAGATCGCACCATATCTAGTAAAGTACGATTATGACGTTCGGACACACCATTACGCTATGGTGTTCCGGGTGGCGTGAGTTGCGAAACTATTCCGCATTGTTTCAAATGAAGATCAAACTCATAACTCAAATATTCTCCTCCACGATCAGATCGTAGATACTTTATTTTCTTGTTACGATGATTTTCAACTTCACTCTGAAATTCTTTGAACTTTTCAAATGTTTCAGACTTATGTTTCATTAAGTAGATATACCCATATCTGCTTAAATCATCTGTGAAGGTGAGAAAATAATGATATCCACCACGAGCCTGAACATTCATTGGACCACATACATTTGTATGTATGATCTCCAACAAATCTGTTGCTCTCTCCATAGTTCCGGAGAATGGCGTTTTAGTCATCTTGCCCATGAGGCACGGTTCACAAGTACCAAGTGAGTCATAATCAAGTGGTTCCAAAAGTCCATCAGTATGGAGTTTCTTCATGGGCTTTACTCCGATATGACCTAAACGGCAGCGCCACAAATAAGTTGCACTATCATTATCAACTCTGCATCTTTTGGCTTCAATATTATGAATATGTGTATCACCACTATCAAGATTTAGCAAAAATAGGCCACTCTTCAAGGGTGCATGACCATAAAAGATATTACTCATATAAATAGAACAACCATTATTCTCTGATTTAAATGAATAATCGTCTCGCATCAAACAAGATCCAGATATAATGTTCATGCTCAACGCTGGCACCAAATAACAATTATTTAGGTCTAATACTAATCCCGAAGGTAGATGTAGAGGTAGCATGCCAACCGCTATCACATCGACTTTGGAACCATTTCCCACGCGCATCGTCACCTCGTCCTTAGCCAATCTTCGCTTAATCCGTAGCCCCTATTTCGAGTTGCAAATGTTAGCAACAGAACCAGTATCAAATACCCAGGTGCTACTACGAGCATTAGTAAGGTACACATCAATAACATGTATATCACATATACCTTTGTTCACTTTGCCATCCTTCTTATCCGCCAAATACTTGGGGCAGTTCCGCTTCCAGTGACCAGTCTGCTTGCAGTAGAAGCATTCAGTCTCAAGCTTAGGTCCAGACTTGGGTTTCTTCTCCTCAGCAGCAACTTGTTTGTTGTTCTTCTTGAAGTTCCCCTTCTTCTTCCCTTTGCCCTTTTTCTTGAAACTGGTGGTCTTATTGACCACCAACACTTGATGCTACTTCTTGATTTCTACCTCCGCGGCTTTTAGCATTGCGAAGAGCTCGGGAATAGTCTTATTCATCCCTTGCATATTATAGTTCATCACGAAGCTTTTGTAGCTTGGTGGCAGTGATTGAAGAACTCTGTCAATGACACTATCAACAGGAAGATTAACTCCCAGTTGAGTCAAGTGATTATGATACCTAGACATTTTGAGTATATGTTCACTGACAGAACTATTCTCCTCCATCTTGCAGCTATAGAACTTATTGGAGACTTCATATCTCTCAATCCGGGCATTTTCTTGAAATATTAACTTCAACTCCTGGAACATCTCATATGCACCATGACGTTCAAAACGTCGTTGAAGACCCGGTTCTAAGACGTTAAGCATGGCACACTGAACTATCGAGTAGTCATCAGCTTTGCTCTGCCAGACGTTCATAACATCTGGTGTTGCTCCTGCAGCAGGTTTGGCACTTAGCGGTGTTTCCAGGACATAATTCTTCTGTGCAGCAATGAGGATAATCCTCAAGTTACGGAGCCAGTCCGTGTAATTGCTACCATCATCTTTCAACTTTGCTTTCTTAAGGAACACATTAAAATTCAACGGAACAACAGCACAGGCCATCTATCTACAATCAACATAGACAAGCAAGATACTATCAGGTACAAAGTTCATGATAAATTTAAGTTCAATTTAATCATATTATTTAAGAACTCCCACTTAGATATACATCCCTCTAATCCTCTAAGTGATCACGTGATCCATATCAACTAAACCATGTTCGATCATCACGTGAGATGGAGTAGTATCAGCGGTGAACATCACTATGTTGATCATATCTACTATATGATTCACGCTCGACCTTTCGGTCTCCGTGTTCCGAGGCCATATCTGTTATATGCTAGGCTCATCAAGTTTGACCTGAGTATTCCGCGTGTGCAACTGTTTTGCACCCGTTGTATTTTAACGTAGAGCCTATCACACCCGATCATCACGTGGTGTCTCAGCACGAAGAACTTTCGCAACGGTGCATACTCAGGGAGAACACTTATACTTTGATAATTTAGTGAGGGATCATCTTATAATGCTACCGTCAATCAAAGCAAGATAAGATGCATAAAAGATAAACATCACATGCAATCAATATAAGTGATATGATATGGCCATCATCATCTTGTGCTTGTGATCTCCATCTCCGAAGCACCTTCATGATCACCATCGTCACCGGCGCGACACCTTGATCACCATCGTAGCATCATTGTCGTCTCACCAATCTTATGCTTCCACGACTATCGCTACCGCTTAGTGATAAAGTAAAGCATTACAGGGCGATTGCATTGCATACAATAAAGCGACAACCATATGGCTGCTGCCAGTTGCCGATAACTCGGTTACAAAACATGATCATCTCATACAATAAAATTTAGCATCATGTCTTGACCATATCACATCACAACATTCCCTGCAAAACAAGTTAGACGTCCTCTACTTTGTTGTTGCAAATTTTACATGGCTGCTATGGGCTTAGCAAGAACCGTTCTTACCTATGCATCAAAACCACAACGATAGTTTGTCAAGTTGGAGCTGTTTTAACCTCCGCAAGGACCGGGCGTAGCCACACTCGGTTCAACTAAAGTTGGAGAAACTGACACCCGCCAGCCACCTGTGTGCAAAGCACGTCGGTAGAACCAGTCTCGCGTAAGCGTACGCGTAATGTCGGTCCGGGCCGCTTCATCCAACAATACCGCCGAACCAAAGTATGACATGCTGGTAAGCAGTATGACTTATATCGCCCACAAATCACTTGTGTTCTACTCGTGCATATGACATCTACGCATAAAACCTGGCTCGGATGCCACTGTTGGGGAACATAGTAATTTCAAAAATATTCCTACGCACACGCAGGATCATGGTGATGCATAGCAACGAGAGAGGAGAGTATTGTCTATGTACCCTCGTAGACAGTTCACGGAAGCGTTAGCACAACGCGGGTGATGTAGTCGTACGTCTTCATGATCCGACCAATGAAGTACCGAACGGACGGCACCTCC
Organism: Triticum urartu; assembly: GCF_003073215.2. NCBI lineage: Eukaryota > Viridiplantae > Streptophyta > Magnoliopsida > Poales > Poaceae > Triticum > Triticum urartu. The sequence continues at coordinate 452,046,791 of NC_053027.1, forward strand.
GAGTTCAGCACACGTTCACCCCGATGACGTCCCTCGAACTCCGATCCAGTCGAGTATTGAGGGAGAGTTTCGTCAGCACGACGGCGTGGTGACGATGATGATGTTCTACCGACGCAGGGCTTCGCCTAAGCACCGCTACGATATGATCGAGGTGGATTATGGTGGAGGGGGGCACCGCACACGGCTAAGAGATCAAGAGATCAATTGTTGTGTCTTTGGGGTGCCCCCTGCTCCCGTATATAAAGGAGTGGTGGAGGGGAGGGCCGGCCCTCTCTATGGCGCGCCCTAGGGGAGTCCTACTCCCACCGGGAGTAGGATTCCCCTTTTCCTAGTAGAACTAGGAGCCCTTCCAAGTAGTAGGAGTAGGAGGGAAGGAAAGGGAAGGGAAAAGGAGAAGGAAGGAAGGGGGCGCCCCCCTCCCTAGTCTAATTCGGACCAGCCATGGGGAGGGGTGCATCCACCCTTTGAGGCCTTTCTCTCCTTTCCCGTATGGCCCATTAAGGCCCAATACGAATTCCCGTAACTCCCCGGTACTCCCGAAAATACCCGAATCACTCGGAACCTTTCCGATGTCCGAATTTAGTCGTCCAATATATCAATCTTTACATCTCGACCATTTCGAGACTCCTTGTCATGTCCCCGATCTCATCCGGGACTCCGAACTCCTTCGGTACATCAAAACACATAAACTCATAATATAACCGTCGTTGAACTTTAAGCATGCGGACCCTACAGGTTCGAGAACTATGTAGACATGACCGAGACACGTCTTCGGTCAATAACCAATACCGGAGCCTGGATTCTCATATTGGCTCCTACATATTCTACGAAGATCTTTATCGGTCAAACCGCATAACAACATACGTTGTTCCCTTTGTCATCGGTATGTTACTTGCCCGAGATTCGATCGTCGGTATCTCAATACCTAGTTCAATCTCGTTACCAGCAAGTCTCTTTACTCGTTCCGTAACACATCATCCCGCAACTAACTCATTAGTTGCAATGCTTGCAAGGCTTATAGTGATGTGCATTACCGAGTGGGTCCAGAGATACCTCTCCGACAATCGGAGTGACAAATCCTAATCTTGAAATACGCCAACCCAACAAGTACCTTCGGAGACACCTCTAGAGCAGCTTTATAATCACCCAGTTACGTTGTGACGTTTGGTAGCACACAAAGTGTACCTCCGGTAAACGGGAGTTGCATAATCTCATAGTCATAGGAACATGTATAAGTCATGAAGAAAGCAATAGCAACAAATTAAACGTTCAAGTGCTAAGCTAACGGAATGGGTCAAGTCAATCACATCATTCTCCTAATGATGTGATCCCGTTAATCAAATGACAACTCATGTCTATGGTTAGGAAACATAACCATCTTTGATCAACGAGCTAGTCAAGTAGAGGCATACTAGTGACACTCTGTTTGTCTATGTATTCACACATGTATTATGTTTCCGGTTAATACAATTCTAGCATGAATAATAAACATTTATCATGATATAAGGAAATAAATAATAACTTTATTATTGCCTCTAGGGCATATTTCCTTCAGTCTCCCACTTGCACTAGAGTTAATAATCTAGTTCACATCGCCATGTGATTTAATACCAATAGTTCACATCACCATGTGATTAACACCCATAGTTCACATCGACATGTGACCAACACCCAAAGGGTTTACTAGAGTCAATAATCTAGTTCACATTGCTATGTGATTAACACCCAAAGAGTACTAAGGTGTGATCATGTTTTGATTGTGAGAGAAGTTTAGTCAACGGGCCTGCCACATTCAGATCCGTAAGTATTTTGCCAATTTCTATGTCAACAATGCTCTGCACGGAGCTACTCTAGCTAATTGCTCCCACTTTCAATATGTATCCAGATTGAGACTTTGAGTCCTCTGGATCAGTGTCAAAACTTGCATCGACGTAACCCTTTACGATGAACCTTTTGTCACCTCCATAATCGAGAAACATATCCTTATTCCACTAAGGATAATTTTGACCAATGTCCAGTGATCTACTCCTAGATCACTATTGTACTCCCTTACCAAACTCAATGCAGGGTATACAATAGGTCTGGTACACAGCATGGCATACTTTATAGAACCTATGGCTGAGGCATAGGGAATGACTTTCATTCTCTCTCTATCTTCTGTCGTGGTCGGGTTTTGAGTCTTACTCAACTTCACACCTTGTAACACAGGCAAGAACTCCTTCTTTGACTGTTCCATTTTGAACTACTTCAAAATCTTGTCGAGGTATGTACTTATTGAAAAACTTATCAAGCGTCTTGATCTATCTCTATAGATCTTGATGCTCAATATGTAAGCAGCTTCACCGAGGTCTTTCTTTGAAAAAACTCCTTTCATACATTCCTTTATGCTTTGCAGAATAATTCTACATTATCTCCGATCAACAATATGTCATTCACATATACTTATCAGATATGCTACAGAGCTCCCACTCACTTTCTTGTAAATACAGGCTTCTCCAAAATTCTATATACAACCAAATGCTTTGATCACACTATCAAAGCGTTTATTCCAACTCCGAGAGGCTTGCACCAGTCCATAAATGGATCGCTGGAGCTTGCACACTTTGTTAGCTCCCTTTGGATCGACAAAACCTTCTGGTTGCATCATATACAACTCTTCTTCCAGAAATCCATTCAGGAATGCAGTTTTGACATCCATTTGCCAAATTTCATAATAATAAAATGCGGTAATTGCTAACATGATTCGGACAGACTTAAGCATCGCTACGGGTGAGAAGGTCTCATCGTAGTCAATCCCTTGAACTTGTCGAAAACCTTTTGGAACAAGTAGAGCTTTATAGACAGTAACATTACCGTCAGCGTCAGTCTTCTTCTTGAAGATCCATTTATTCTCAATTGCTTGCCGATCAATGGGCAAGTCAACCAAAGTCCACACTTTGTTCTCACACATGGATCCCATCTCAGATTTCATGGCCTCAAGCCATTTTGCGGAATCTGGGCTCACCATCGCTTCTTCATAGTTCGTAGGTTCGTCATGGTCTAGTAACATAACTTCCAGAACAGGATTACCATACCACTCTGGTGTGAATCTTACTCTGGTTTACCTACGAGGTTCAGTAACAACTTGATATAAAGTTTCATGATCATCATCATTAACTTCCTCACTAATTGGTGTAGGTGTCGCAGAAACCGTTTTCTGTGACGAACCACTTTCCAATAAGGGAGCAGGTACAGTTACCTCATCAAGTTCTACTTTCCTCCCACTCACTTCTTTCGAGAGAAACTCTTTCTCTAGAAAAACTTCGAATTTAGAAACAAAAGTCTTGCCTTCGGATCTGTGATAGAAGGTGTGCCCAACAGTCTCCTTTGGGTATCCTATGAAGACACATTTCTCCGATTTGGGTTCGAGCTTATCAGGTTGAAGCTTTTTCACTAAGCATCGCAGCCCCAAACTTTCCGAAACGACAACTTTGGTTTCTTACCAAACCATAGTTCATAAGGCGTCGTCTCAACAGATTTCGATGGTGCCCTATTTAAGGTGAATGCGGCCGTCTTTAAAGCATATCCCCGAAACGATAGTGGCAAATCAGTAAGAGACATCATAGATCGCACCATATCTAGTAAAGTACGATTACGACGTTCGGACACACCATTACGCTATGGTGTTCCGGGTGGTGTGAGCTGCGAAACTATTCCGCATTGTTTCAAATGAAGACCAAACTCATAACTCAAATATTCTCCTCCACGATCAGATCGTAGATACTTTATTTTCTTGTTACGATGATTTTCAACTTCACTCTGAAATTCTTTGAACTTTTCAAATGTTTCAGACTTATGTTTCATTTAGTAGATATACCCATATCTGCTTAAATCATCTGTGAAGGTGAGAAAATAACGATATCCGCCACGAGCCTCAACATTCATTGGACCACATACATCTGTATGTATGATCTCCAACAAATCTGTTGCTCTCTCCATAGTTCCGGAGGCGTTTTAGTCATCTTGCCCATGAGGCACGGTTCGCAAGTACCAAGTGATTCATAATCAAGTGGTTCCAAAAGTCCATCTGTATGGAGTTTCTTCATGCGCTTTACTCCGATATGACCTAAACGGCAGTGTCACAAATAAGTTGCACTATCATTATCAACTCTGCATCTTTTGGCTTCAATATTATGAATATGTGTATCACCACTATCGAGATTTAGCAAAAATAGACCACTCTTCAAGGGTGCATGACCATAAAAGATATTACTCATATAAATAGAACAACCATTATTCTCTGATTTAAATGAATAACCATCTTGCATCAAACAAGATCCAGATATAATGTTCATGCTCAACGCTGGCACCAAATAACAATTATTTAGGTCTAATACTAATCCCGAAGGTAGATGTAGAGGTAGCGTGCCGACCGCGATCACATCGACTTTGGAACCATGTCCCACGCGCATCATCACCTCGTCCTTAGCCAATCTTCGCTTAACCCGTAGCCCCTGTTTTGAGTTGCAAATGTTAGCAATAGAACCAGTATCAAATACCCAGATGACGATTTTGTATTATATGAGTTATGCGATTTGGTGACCGAATGTTGTTCGGAGTCCCGGATGAGATCACAGACATGGCGAGGAGTTTTGAAATGGTCGAGATATAAATATTGATATATATGACGATAGTATTCGTACACCGGAAGTGTTTCGGAGGGTACTGGGTACATATCGGGTCACCGGAAGGGGTTTCGGGCATCCCCCCGGCAAAGATATGGGCCTAATGGGCCAAGAGGGGAAATGCAGCAGCCAACAGGGGTTGTTGTGCCCCCCATATGGGCAGCACCAGAGGAGAAAGGAAAGGGGGAGAGAGAAGGAAGGGGAGGGATTCGGCCTCCCCCTTCCTTCCCTCTCCCTCCTCTTTCCTTTCCCCTCCGGTGAAAAAGGAAAGGGGGGCCAAATTGGGAAGGAACCCCAAGTAGGATTCGGCCTACTTGGGGCGCCCCCTTGGGTGCTCCCTCTCCCTCCCACCTATATATATGAGGGGGGGAGGCGCCTAGAACACACAACAACATCTTTTAGTAGTGTGCGGCGCCTCCCTCCACATATTACACCCTCGGTCATATTCTCATAGTGCTTAGGCGAAGCTGAAGGAAATATGCCCTAGAGGCAATAATAAAGTTGTTATTTATATTTCGTTATATCATGATAAATGATTATTATTCATGCTAGAATTGTATTAACTAGAAACTTAGTACATGTGTGAATACATAGACAAACAGAGTGTCCCTAGTATGCCTCTACTTGACTAGCTCGTTAATCAAAGATGGTTAAGTTTCCTAGCCATAGACATGTGTTGTCATTTGATGAACGGGGTCACATCATTAGAGAATGATGTGATAAACAAGACCCATCTGTTAGCTTAGCACTATGATTGTTTAGTTTATTGCTATTGCTTTCTTCATGACTTATGCATGTTCCTATGACTATGAGATTATGCAACTTCCGAATACCGGAGGAACACTTAGTGTGATATCAAATGTCACAATGTAACTGGGTGATTATAAAGATGCTCTAAAGGTGTTTCCAATGGTGTTTGTTGAGTTGGCATAGATTGAGATTAGGATTTGTTACTCCGATTTTCGGACAGGTATCTCTGGGCCCTCTCGGTAATGCGCATCAATATAAGCCTTGCAAGCAATGTGACTAATGAGTTAGTTGCGGGATGATGCATTACGAAACGAGTAAAGAGACTTGCCGGTAACGAGATTGAACTAGGTATAATGATACCGACGATTGAATCTCGGGCAAGTAAACATACCGATGGCAAAGGGAACAATGTATGTTGTTATGCGGTTTGACTGATAAAGATCTTCGTAGAATATGTAGGAACTAATATGAGCATCCAGGTTCTGCTATTGGTTATTGGTTACATTCGGACACCGGAATGGTTCGGGTCGTTTCAGATGAATTTCGGAGTACCGGGGGTTACCGGAACCCCCCCTGGGAAGTTATTGGGCCTCATGGGTCTAATGGTGGAAGAGAGGAGGCAGTCCAAGGAGTGGCGCGCGCCCCCCTAGCCCAAACTGAATTGGACTAGGGCTAGGGGGCCGCCCCCCTTTCCTTCTCTTCTCCTACTCCTTCCCCTTCTCCTTGTGGAAGTAGGAAAGGGGGGGGGGCAGAATCCTACTTGGAGTAGGACTCCCCCCCTTGGGCGCGCCACCCTTGGCCGGCATCCTCCTCCCTCCCGCCTTTATATACGTGGGAGGGGGCACCCCATAGACACAGAAGTTGATCTTTTAGCCGTGTGCGGTGCCCCCCTCCACAGTTTCACACCTCGGTCATATTGTCGTAGTGCTTAGACGAAGCCCTGCGTTGGTAACTTCATCATCACCGTCACCACGCCGTCGTGCTGACGAAACTCTCCCTTGGCCTCAACTAGATCAAGAGTTCGAGGGACATCACTGAGCTGAACGTGTTCAGATCACGGAGGTGCCGTGCGTTCGGTACTTGATCGGTTGGATCGCGAAGACGTTTGACTACATCAACCGCGTTACTAAATGCTTCCACTTTCGGTCTACGAGGGTATGTAGAAACACTCTCCCCTCTCATTGCTATGCATATCCTAGATAGATCTTGCGTGATCGTAGGTAAATTTTTTGAAATACTGCGTTCCCCAACAGTGGCATTAGAGCCAGGTCTATGCGTAGATTTTATATGCACGAGTAGAACACAAAGAGTTGTGGGCGATATAGTCATACTGCTTACCAGCATGCCATACTTTGATTCGGTGGTATTGTTGGATGAAGCGGCCTAGACCGACATTACATGACCGCGTGCATGAGACTGGTTCTACCACCGTGCTTCGCACACAGGTGGCTAGTGAGTGTCTGTTTCTCCAGCTTTAGTTGAATCGAGTTTGACTACGCCTGGTCCTCGTTGAAGGTTAAAACATTACACTTGACGAAAAATTGTTGTGGTTTTTGATGCGTAGGTAAGAACGGTTCTTACTAGAAGCCCGTAGCAGCCATGTAAAACTTGCAACAACAAAGTAGAGGATGTCTAACTTGTTTTTGCAGGGCATGTTGTGATGTGATATGGTTAAGATGTGATGATATAAATTGTTGTATGAGATGATCATGTTTTGTAAAAGTTACCGGCAACTGGCAGGAGTCACATGGTTGTTGCTTTATTGTATGAAATGCAATCGCCATGTAATTGCTTTACTTTATCACTAAGCGGGAGCGATAGTCGTAGAAGCAATAGTTGGCGAGATGACAACGATGCTACGATGGAGATCAAGGTGTCAAGTCGGTGACGATGGTGATCATGACGGTGCTTTGTAGATGGAGATCAAAGGCACAAGATGATGATGGCCATATCGTATCACTTATATTAATTGCATGTGATGTTTATCCTTTATGCATCTTATTTTGCTTAGTACGGCGGTAGCATTATAAGGTGATCTCTCACTAAATTTAAAGGTATAAGTGTTCTCCCTGAGTATGCACCGTTGCTACAGTTCATCGTGCCGAGACACCACGTGATGATCGGGTGTGATAAGCTCTACGTTCACATACAACGGGTGCAAGCGAGTTTTGCACAAGCAGAATACTCAGGTTAAACTTGACGAGCCTAGCATATGCAATTATGGCCTCGGAACACTGAGACCGAAAGGTCGAGCGTGAATCATATAGTAGATATGATCAACATAGTGATGTTCACCATTGAAAACTTCTCCATCTCACGTGATGATCGGACATGGTTTAGTTGATATGGATCACGTGATCATTTAGATGACTAGAGGGATGTCTATCTAAGTGGGAGTTCTTAAGTAATATGATTAATTGAACTTTAATTTATCATGAACTTAGTACCTGATAGTATTTTGACGTCTATGTTGTTGTAGATAAATGGCCCGTGCTATTGTTCCTTTGAATTATAATGCATTCCTAGGGAAAGCTAAGTTGAAAGATGATGGTAGTGAAAGTGCAACTATCCCTGGGTGGTTTTGGTAATTACTAACAACATATAGCTCATTGAACTAATACTATTTCAAGATGATCATTTCAGAAAGTTCAATGATTGGCATGGCATGGATTAGGAATGTGGACCCCTCAAAATGCCAAGGACACACATTGGCTCAAGCTCAAGACTCTACATTTTTATTCTGGTGATCCAAGACCACATTGAGTCCATAGGAAAAGCCAATACTATTAAAAGGGGATGAGGCATTGCTTAATGGATTACTTGCTCAAAATGCTTAGTGATATACTCCAAAAACCCTCAACCACTTTCTCATATCCACATATGTCCCAAACCAAAAGTCAAACTCGGCCCCACCGAAATGCTCTATCCGGCGCCACCGAGTTCACTTGACATAGCCACTGCCAGAAACCCTAGTCACTTCGTTCTCACCGATAGGGATCTCGGTCTCACCGAGATGGGATTGCAAACTCTTTGTTTCCCTTCGTAATGTTTCGGCCCAACCGAGATGAGCGATCGGTCCCACCGAGTTCGCAATGCAAACTCTCTGTTTCCCTTTCGTAACGTTCGATCTCACCGAAATGAGCGAATCGGTCCCACCGAGTTTGCCTGACCAACTCTCTAGTTAGCTTATTACCAAAGTCGTTCCTATCGAGTTTGTGTAATCGGTCTCACCAAGATTATGTTATGCCCTAATCCTAATGGAATCGGTCCCACTGAGTTGACATGTCGGTCCCACCGAAAAGCCTAACGTTCACATTTTGAACTAAATCGGTCTGACCGAGTTTTCTGATTCAGTCCACCCGAGTTTGGTGAATTGTGTATAACGGTTAGATTTTGTGTGGGGCTGTTGCCTCACAGTTTCCAGTCAAAAAAAGATTTTGTGTGAAGGCTATATATACCCCTCCATCCACTCTTCATTAGTGGAGAGAGCCATCAGAACATGCCTACACTTTCAACATACATTTTCTGAGAGAGAACCACCTACTCATGTGTTGACACCAAGATATTCCATTCCAACCATATGAATCTTGATCTCTAGCCTTCTCCAAGTTGCTTTCCACTAAAATCATCTTTCCACCAAATCTAAATCTATGAGAGAGAGAGAGTTGAGTGTTGGGGAGACTATCATTTGAAGCACAAGAGCAAGGAGTTCATCATCAACACACCATCTATTAACTTTTGGAGAGTGGTGTCTCCTAGATTGGTTAGGTGTCACTTGGGAGCCTCCGACAAGATTGTGGAATTAAACAAAGGAGTTTGTATGGGCAAGGAGATCGCCTACTTTGTGAAGATCTACCCTAGTGAGGCAAGTCCTTCGTGGGCGATGGCCATGGTGGGATAGACAAGGTTGCTTCTTTGTGGACCCTTCATGGGTGGAGCCCACCATGGACTCATGCAACCCTTACCCTTTGTGGGTTGAAGTCTCCATCAACATGAATGTACGATAGCACCACCTATTGGAACCACGCCAAAAATCTCCGTGTCTACATTGCGTTTGCTCCCTCCAAACTCCTCCCTTTACCTTCATATGCAAGTGTTTTACATTCCATTGCTATACTCTTAGACTTGCATGTGTAGGTTGATTGCTTGACTTGTGCTAAGTTGCTAAAATCTGCCAAGACTTAAAATTGGGAAAAGGCTAGATTTTTATTTGGTCAAGTAGTCTAATCACCCCCCTCTAGACGTACTTTCGATCCTACAAGTGGTATTAGAGCCTTGGTCTCCATTTGCATTGATTTCCATAGCTTTGGTGATCATAGCCTTGGTTTCTCAACCTAGGAGAGTATGGCGTCTAGCGAGGGAAATTACCACCGTAGAGGTCCTCACTTTGATGGTACTAATTTTGCTAGTTGGAAGCATAAGATGAAAATGCATATTCTTGGACATAACCCCGCCGTTTGGGCTATTGTGTGTATTGGCTTGCAATGTGAATTCTTTGATGGGAGAGAACCGAACCATGAGGCTAGCGCAGAAGAGTTGAAGATGCTGCCGTACAATGCTCAAGCTTGCGATATCCTCTTCAATGGATTGTGCGCCAAAGAATTCAACAAAATCAGCCATCTTGAGAATGCAAAGGAAATTTAGGATACTTTGATTGATATGCACGAGGATACCGACTCCGTCAAGGAATCCAAATTGAATGTGCTTCAAAGTCAACTTGACAAGTTCAAAATGAAGGATGGTGAAGGTGTCGCCGAAATATACTCTAGGCTTTCTCTCATCACAAATGAGATTACCCGCTTAGGAAGTGAAGAGATGGCCGATAGATTCATCATCAAGAAGATCCTAAGAGCCTTGGATGGAAAATATGATACCGTGTGCACATTGATCCAAATGATGCCCAATTAGAAAGATCTCAAGCCAACGGAAGTCATTGGAAGAATTGTTGCTCATGAGATGTTACTCAAGGATAAGGAAGAGCTTCACAACAAGTCAAGTGGTGCTTACAAAGCCTCATGTGATGCTCCTACATCATCAAGTGAGAAACAAGCCTTCAATGAAGAATTGATCCTAATGGTGAAGAACTTCAACATGTTCTACAAGAATAGAAGCAATGAAAGAAGTTCCAAGTCAAGGTCCTACAATGACAAAAGATCTTCGAGTCGTGAACGAAATTGCTACAATTGTAGAAGACCCGGACACTACACCAACTAGAAGTGTACGCGCGCTTTGCCGCGCCGTTTTCTCTAACCATTAGACAGTGATGACGCTATCATTCGGACAAAAATTCTTTGAAAGTGAATGGTATAATAGGCAACAAGGGCCCCATCAACACTATTAGCTGCTTAGCACAAGAAGTAGTATGTATGCATCAGGTGTAAAAGTTTGCCAATACTATATGAGACTTGTAACCCAAAATGCAGTGTGAACACGCAGGGAACCTCTCAAATACAAACCCACATGAACTTCGACAATATCATTCTCCAAAAGAAATTAAATAGTTGTTTTGTTCAGAATTTTCTTGTCGCCAACAAGCATTCACTTTCTGAATTTTGCACTCACCAGAAAGAATTCACTTCTTTCTGAATTTTGTAGTATGTTTTGAGGCTCGATTGGCACTGAAATTGGCAAGAGAGGCCATCTAAAAATAACAAAGCTGCATGGTTGCAGTAGTGGTCAAGTAATAATCCACATGCTGTAGTCGCTGCAGTCGTTGGGTGGTTGCGCTGTTGTCAAAATGCGCTGGTCTTGGGTCATGGTCGAAGGACCTCCAGGCCAGCTCTGCTTGGAGACTTGCGAAGAGTTCGACGACACAGTGACTGTACAGAGAACGTTTATGTAACGCCCTCGATGCGGCTATAGCTCCCACGTGTCGAGGCACGACTTAGAGACATAACCGCATTGAAAGCAATGTCGCAAGTTAGGCAATCATTACAACATCCCATGTAAAGCATAATAAAAGGGGGAGAAACATAGTTGGCTTACACTCGCCATGTCACATCAAAGTACATAAATAACATCCATCATACAAACACTCATGGCCCGACTACGGCGCCGAAATAGAAGAAACCCAACATGCGACAAGGCCCTGAATCAAACCCCAACTAGGCACCACTACTGATCATCGGGAAAGGAAACATAATAACGCTGAGAGTCCTCGTCGAACTCCCACTTGAGCTCGTACTCGTCACTTGGAGCGGAATCACCTGGACCTGCATCTGGAGTTATAGTATCTGTGAGCCACAGGGACTCAGCAATCTCGCACCCTCGCGATCAAGACTATTTAAGCTTATAGGAAGGGTAAGGCAATTATGTGTGGAGCTGCAGCAAGCGACTAGCATATATATGGTGGCTATCCTATTCGCAAAAGAGAGCGAGAAGAGGAGGCAAAGCACGAGCGAGAATCTAAAAGGAACAACCTGCGCAAGCATTACTCCAACACCGTGTCCACTTCCCGGACTCCGCCGAGAAGAGGCCATCACGGTAACACACACGGTTGATTCATTTTAATTAATTAAGGTTCAAGTTATCTACAACCGGACATTAACAAATTCCCATCTGCCCATAACCATGGGCACGGCTTTCGAAAGTTCAATCCCTGCAGGGGAGTCCCAACTTAGCCCATGACAAGCTCTCACGGTCAACGAAGGAATAGACCTCCTCCCAAGACGTTCCGATCAGACTCGGTATCTCGGTTATTCAAGACACTTCGACAGGTTAAAACAAGACCAGCAACACCGCCCGAATGTGCCGACAAATCCCGATAGGAGCTGCACATATCTCTTTCTCAGGGCACACTCAGATTGTCCAAACTTCTGGTAGGCCAGCCCAGAGTTGCCCCTGGTAGCCACCGGCGGCTGACAGTTTGGACCAACACTCAGAGAAGCACTGGCCCGGGGGGGTTAAAATAATGATGACCCTTGAGTCTGCAGAACCCAAGGGAAGGAAAAGGCTAGGTGGCAAATGGTAAAACCAAGGTTGGGCATTGCTGGAAAAGCTTTAATCAAGGCGAACTATCAAGGGGTTCCCATTATAACCAACCGCGTAAGGAACGCAAAATCCGGGAACATAACACCGATATGACGGAAACTAGGGCGGCAAGAGTGGAACAAAACACTAGGCGAGAGGCCGAGCCTTCCACCCTTTACCAAGTATATAGATGCATTAAGATAACATAGCAATATAATGATGTCCCAACAAGTAAATAAATGTCCCAACAAGGAACGGCTCCAATCTTCACCTGCAACAAGCAACGCTATAAGAGGGGCTGAGCAAAGCGGTAACATAGCCAAACAACGGTTTGCTAGGACAAGGTGGGTTAGAGGTTTGACATGGCAATTGGGAGGCTGACAAGCAAAAGGTAGGCATCTTAGCATTGGCATAGCAAGAGCGAGCAAACTAGCATAGCAAAGATAGTAGTGATTTCGAGGGTATGATCATCTTGCCTGCACAGTTGTCAGAGTTGACTGGATCCTCACAAGCAAACTCAACGGGCTCCTCGGTAGCGAAATCGTCTCCCGGCTCTACCCAACAAGACAAACAAGCAACAAGGATACAATCAACCACGTGCAAGACCAAGCAATATGAGGAAATGATGATATGCTATGCGGGATGCGATGCGGGATGCAAAATGCAAGATGTGACAGGAAATGCATGAACCTGGCCTCAACTTGGAATTCCAAGGGTGCCACTGGAAATATGAGATGAAATCGCTTGAAAACGATATAAAGACCATTGGAATCGGAGTTACGGTTTGGAAATGGCAAGCGTTTTAAGAATGACACCGGTCTGTAATTTACAGCAAGTAGGCATCTAAATGCAATGCAACGAACATGCTACAGTCACCAAACATGACAACAAAATACATGGCAGGGATGAACACAAGATGCTTCACAAAAGACTAGCACTGAGCCATGGCCAATTCTTCCATTATGAGGTTCAAACAAGCATGGCAAAAACGCAAATGCAAAACAGATTCCAGACTTAGTGAAATTAACACTTGTCTGAAATTTCAGATCACGAAGCCCTCTTCGGAGCAGCAAAACAACATGAAACAAGACCTGATTAAGACAAGTAAGAACATAGAATGGAGCTACTCAACAAGCTTAACAAAAGTCCCAAAGTGACCTGGGGTCAAAAGGGATCACAAAATACTCTAACGAGCACACGAACATAGATGAAACACAATCAGTTTTCAGACTTCGTGAAAACTGAGACATGCTGAAATATAACTCACGAAGGCATGTAAACGAGCTCGATGCACTCACTAGGGTGCAAGTCATGGCAAGGCAAGCATACATCCATTAAGAAGGCACAAAATACAAGCTAGACATGGCAAGAACAATGGCATAGCATGCACGGATCAACTACAATAGCATCGGCAAAATCGCAAACGAGTTGACGATCTGCCCAGATTCACCACGAAGCAAAAGTAGAGCTCGATTGACTCAAGCTAGGTGCTCCATAATTGCAAACAAAGACATGGATGGATAGAGCATAACATGATTAACAAAACTCCTTTACTGATCATCCTCAAAAGAGGCACGGATCACTAGGAAACAAGCTGAACATATGGCATCATGAACTAAATAATCCCAGACTTAGTGAAAACAACTAAGTCCCTGAAAACAGATTTACCGGGTGCCTCACTTTGCAAGCTTGCACAAGTCACCACACACATCCTAAAAATGCATGGTTTGCACCTCTATAAAGGAGAAAATGCTTAACAAAACATATGAAGGACTCACAGGCATATCATGCACACAATACTCATGGCAAAAATGACAGAAGTCTAAGATGAACTAGCAGATCTGACAATTAACTCACGAAGCCTCCTTCTAACAGCATTTTGGGCATCAAGATGAACTCAAATGAAAATGATGCAATGGAATGAAATGATGTACTCGTCGAGACGAACATTTTGATATACTATATGTCCAAATCGGAGTTACGGATGCGGAGATATCACTGGTCAAAGTATGCCCGAAAAACTAGGGTTCGGGAGAGAAAGTCAACCGCCTCCTAGATCTCAGATCCCGCACGCTTCCCGAGGAGGTCGCCGGGGTTCGCCGGAACAGTGGCGGCTGGACTGTGGAGGAGCTCGCCGGGGACTTGCCGGCGTCGGCGGGCGGCGAGGTCGGCGCCGGAGGAGGCGGTGGCCCGGGGCGGCGAGGAGGAGCACGGCGGAGCCGGCTCGGGCGTGGGGCAGCGGCCACCGGCCGGCGGAGAGGCGAGGTCGCCCGCGGTGGCGCGGTGCGGCCCGTGGCGGCGCCGGCCACCGGGCGCGAAGACGAAGGGCGGCGGCGGCTCGGGCCTCGGGGGCTCTCCCCGGGCCGAGCGGGCTTCGGCGGCGGCGCGGGCAGGCGTGCCACGTGGCGATCGGCGGGTGGCTGGGCGCGGCGGCGGACGTTGTCCGGTCCGCTCCGGACACGTCCGTCGGCGGCGGATCTGGAAATTTTTTTTAGGGTAGAGTTTCGGGGAAGGAGATGATCCGAAAATGGAGGGGGCTATTTATAGGCATAAGTAGAGCTAGGAGAGTCCAAATGAGGTGTGGTTTTCGGCCACGTGATCGTGATCGAACGCTCTAGGACATGGAGCAGAGTTTGGTGGGTTTTGGGCCAAAATGGAGGGGTGTTGGGCTGCAACACACACGAGGCTTTTTCGGTCCCTCGGTTAACCGTTGGAGTATCAAACGAAGTCCAAATGATACGAAACTTGACAGGCGGTCTATCGGTAGTAAACCAAGGCCGCATGACAAGTCTCGGTCCAATCCGGAAATTTTTAATCCCCACACACGAAAGAAAGCTAGAAATGACCACCGGAGAAGAACGAAGCGCCGGAATGCAAAACGGACAACGGGGAAAATGCTCGAATGCATGAGATGAACATGTATGCAAATGCAATGCACATGATGACATGATATGAGATGCATGAAAACGAAAACACACATGGAGACAAAGACCTGAACCCGAGAAATAAATATAGCTTAACGCCGGAAACGGCAAGAGTAGGAGTACAAAAAGGAAAGGTTACATCCGGGGTGTTACAGTTTACCACAGATGCACATGTTGGGCTGTTATTCCTGGCAGAGGAACGACCAGGATCCAGGGAAACAAGCCACATCACGGGAGAGCACAACTCGTCGCAATCAGGGGAGAACTTGGTGCACCCATTGAGGGGGAGCTTCACACCCTAAAGACGACAGTCAACCAAAATGGACCTCCGCCTGAGGCAACCGTCGCTAGGATGTCATGGCTGCCTCTAGTGTGTCTCCATCGCAGCTTGCTAGGTGGTGCCACGTATCACATATATACAGCCAACTGCATGCAAATCCCATAGATCACAAATAGGAGAGCAGGAAACCTGCACAAAACACATTTAGTAATAATACCACCAGTTACTGAAGCTGCAAGTTGGGCTGCATTATTCACTATAAATAGCTTTGCACAACGACCCTGGGACTTCTTTACCAATGCTACAATCTAGTCAAAACTTACAAGTTGAAGTGTAACAGGGGACAAAATAAAATTTCATCTCCTCAACCTAAGCTAATATTTCTGTGACACATTTTTTCTAGAATTCAATGCAGTAGTTAGAATGACTAAAAGAAGCATCATTTCAATTTTACAGTATTTCTCCAAACTAATGCCAAGTAAAAGTGTAAAACACAAATATTCTCTAGGAATATATATCAGAATATATAACATGAAGAAAATTTGATGTTATGCCTTAGTATTATTTCGTAGTGACATCTCATCCAGATATGCTAATATGTTTGGACCTTCATTAATAAACCTCTCAGAAATTAAAGCTGGATGCAAACCTCTCTCCAGGTCAAGTGAATGACGGGTAGAGGAAGCATTACTATAATAGGCTATTGCCAATTCCTGCAAGCAAAACCAATCCTAAGTTGATAGATTTTCTTATTCAACTATACAAACGGCAAAATTTACAAACACTTATGCACTTGCAATCTACCCAAATCAATTCTTCGATAAGGTGTAAAATAGTTGGTTCCCACTAAATGATGAGTCACCTTGACAGTTAATGTCCTAAATAAGAGTTACTTTTGAAAGCACTGTCAATTAGCAACATAACACATGTTCTAGAATGGCAGTCCGTCCTTCATATAATCTTGAGAGGAGTTATTTTATTAGAACACCTTTTATTTCAAAATAGTTGCTAACATCCCGCAAAAAAGTAGTTATGAACAGAAGTTTCTTCTAAAACAAGTAGATTCTCAGCATAAAGCTCTTTTCTCTATTCCAAACAAAGGAATATACTGGAACATGTGTAACACATTTTTTTAAATAGAAGGCTCTTTTACTGAGTGTAGCCCAGCTCAAAGGCAAAAAACTAATTATCTACTTACTTAACGATGTCACTCATGCTTATGAGCTTTCTGCACGAAATTAAATATTTCAATTACCCGATTCCCAAATCTGCAGGACCTGAACAAAACCCGCGAATCTTCATACAAGAGATCCTTTTGGTTCCCTATTGTTGCTTGCTGCCCCTATCACCTCACTCCAGATCTAACCTGGAGCTGCCCATTGAAGATTGTAATATATATTCTGATCACGGGATTAGAATAATATTCTGATCACAACCTGAACTGCCTGAGTAACGCGCATGAACTTCCCTCTATATGAACCCGACCTTCGGGCTATCTTCGCAACTGTGGCATTCCCCACGAATTATTCTGGTTAGTCGTGTTCTATATGATGTTAGTGTGATCTAGAAACGTTCTTTAGCAACTAAATATCGGTTTTAAATAGGAATCTTGCTCGTTGACGAATTTTGCTCTCGGGTTGTGATGAAATCGCGTTTTTTTGCAATTTTACTACCTGATTTGTTCGACCTGAACTTCTCCCAGTGCTAGGTTGAACTTCCACCAACATTGCTCAAATGGGGCTTGCGATATACCGTTGCAAATCTATGGACACCAGTATCATGACCCAAGTTAAATTTTTGGCAAAATGTAAGCGGTTTAAGAGCAGTTTTGAAAACTGTTTTTTCTTCATACAAAAAACATGAATTGTATTTTTGATCGCATTTCTAAACCGTTTATCGAAATGAGGCAAGTAATATGTCGTTGGAAAGCTGCTGCAAAACCGCTCCTTCCACATGTTGAAAGTTTTCTCTAATTCCCTACGGTTAAAGAGTAATTTGGAAAATCGTAAAATTTCGCAAACCGAACAGCCGAGTTCGTATTTTCGATATCATTTCTAAATGGCTAATCCAATTGAGGCAAATGATATGGCGTTGGAAAGCTTATGAAAATGCGCTACTTTTTCATGTAGAAAGTTTTTTCTAGTTTTGAACGGTTTAAGAGTAATTTAAAAAGGTACAAGTTCCATCGAGTTCGTATTTTTGATCTATTTTTTAACTGCATGTTCGAATGCAGCAAATGATATGGCGTTGGAAAGCTTGAGGAAATGCGAAACTTTCTGGTATATATTGTTTCTCCTAATTCCTTACTATTTTAAGTCAATTTTGAAAATGGCTAAAAACATATTTTCGCCGTAATTTCTGCAAACTTTATCGGAATGGGGCAAATAATATACCATTGAAAAGCTAAGGAAAATGCAAAACTTTTTTATGTTGATGGTTTTCTATGATTGCTAGCTGTTTTCAAGTAATTTCGAAAATGACGAGATCATTCGTTCTGACTTTATCGCGAAACAGATTCTTCGAAAATGCACCGCGTGAAGAACCTGAACTTCTCGGCATGTCTACTTGAACTCCACTCTGTTTTTCACGTGCTTTTTTGCCCGTAGCTCTCCATCCACTCACCAAAATTGAGCAAGTAATATACCGGTGGAAGCTGATGTAAACATGTAACTTTCCCGTGTTGATCATTTTTTCACACTCGTGACGGTTTTAAAAGTTTTTCAACTCAAATTCATTCACTATAGTAGTCAAACTTCCTGCTGTTTTCACGTTGAACTTTTGTGACGTATTTTTGTTTGTTATTTTCTCATCCATTTCGTCAGTGTTACATAAATGATATTCTTTTTGTACAAACTTCTCTCATAATATTTTTTTAACTTTCTCCGACTGAGGACTTGAACTTACACAAATGATATTCCTGTCGTTTTGAAGTAAATTAGAGAAATGACGAGATCATGATTTCCGCCTTCATTGCGAATGGAAACACACTGCGTGAAGTAGTTGAACTTCTCGGGTATGTCTGCTTGAACCTCACTCTGTTTTTTACGTGCTGTTTTTTGCACTGCGTGAAGTAGTTGAACTTCTGGGGCATGTATGTTTTAACTTCACTTTGTTTCACTTTATTGTTTTTTTCTTATATGAAATACACACCATGTAGTACGTGAACTTCTGGTCGTTATCACTTTGAACTTCTCTCTGGTTTGAGAGAATTATTTTAAAACACAAAAAACAACATATTTTTTATGTATTTTTGGACATCTAAATACACACTGAACCTCTCTCACAAGAAGTTTTTGAACTTTTCCTCGCTGAGCACTTGAACTTCTAGCAACCATTTTTTCGTTTATGAGTTGTTTTTAAAAGTGCAAAAAATGGCGTCGTGTTTTTTATTTTTTGAACAGGTAAATACTAGGTTTTAATAACCGACGAACTTCTCTATTATATCAATTTGAACTTCACCTTTTTTATATTTGAGTAAAGAATTGTATTCAATTTTTATATGGAAAAAATTGAACATGGAAATACAATGTGAACCTCTCTCGCAAGAATTTTTGAACTTCTTCGGACAGAGCACTTGAACTTCTTTCAACAAACCTTTTAAGCTTTTATTTTTCTATACTTTTATTCTCACCTGAAATGCATTCCTTGCAGTACTTGAACTTCTCGTTGTTTTCATTATGAACTTCAGTCACATTTTAGTGCATACGTTGAATTACATGCAATTGAAGATCGGATATCATTTTTTGCTATTTTTAAAACATGTAATTGGAGGTAGAACGTCTCACAATATAACTTCTGAACCGTGCATGGGGGTGCACGTGAACTTCTTGCAACAAATATGAGTTTTTATATTCTTCGAAATCCTATGTTATTTCAAATTGAACTTCTTAGTCTTAAACATTTTTTTAGAAATGGAAATAATTTGAGTTTTCCGTAAACATCAAGCTACTCCTTTTATTTTTATTTGAACTTCTTTAATTTTATTCTTTAGTAAACACACACACACACACACACATAATATAACAACACCCACACACTGATGCTCACATGTTGTTTTCCCCTTCTTTCAATATACACATTGAACGGCACTAGTAGCTAGGATGAACTTCTCTCTTTCAACTACCTTTCCACACAATAATATATGAACTTCTCGGAACATAAATTTCATTGAGCACTTTTCTACACACAGAACACACATGAAGGAGGTTGAAGATGTGCACACGGGATGCATCAACATGTAGGAAAGTTTAGTACTAACTAGCACACGGGAATGAAAGATGTATCAGAAGAAATGCTTACACATCTCGAATCAAAGACGGACCATAGGAGAACAACAGCAGAATTTTGTCTAGAAACAAAGTTCATAACACTACAATCTACCTCCCAAAACAACACTAGACTTGGGGGGATTTATTCCTCTATTTTGATGTTGCGCCTTTTTATGGGTTGATCCCAATCAAAACACACCAATCTTCATGCTTTTTTTAACTTGTTTTCAACCTGCACAACCGTAAGATACGAACTAGTTGATGGAATTTTCCACATCGAAATAGGCATACACAAGGATGAGGAAGGGAACGTGAGGAGGACGCACTTGTGGACGCGTCGCGCTCATGGATGGAGGAGCTCGCCGGAGACAGCACCGCCTCCATGAGTGTGAGATGCATCGTGAAGGAGTCATCCTGCTGCTGTAGAAGGATGTGGACTGCAGCGACCCACTTGTGTTGCTGACACATGTGTGAGGACGAGCGAGCAGCAAGTTGCAGTGGCAGGTCAGCATCTACAGAACCTGTGGGCGGCGGCTCCCCGACATTGGGAGGCGCGCGATGGGAAGGTGTTGGGCGGCAGGGTGCGGGCTGTCGGCAGTGGGGGCGCGTCAGGTACAGGGGGGCGACGGCATGCCAGGAAGAGGTGGGGGCGGCGGCCTCACGCCGGAGTGGGCGGGGCTGGCGTCGCACCAGGAAGTAGGCGGTGGTGGCTAGCTAGTGAATTAATAAAGCTACATATAGGAATGCAATGAAGTGAGTATATCCAAGCATCAATTCAAAGTGTTTTATCATGACTTAGACATAAATGAAACTCACCATCACTGTTGCAGTTCAGTCGTACATGGAGTTGATCAGCAGCTTATATAATTTAGAGGCCACATCACAAGTACTACAAACAAAAGAATAGAATACATTTTCCAGTGCCCGACTTTGAGAAGCTGTACATACTACTGTACGTAGCTAGCAGCATGAAACATCATGTACTCCTTCCATCCGAGAAAGTTTGTGCCTCAAATGGATGTATCTAGCACTAACTTGATGCTAGATACATCCATTTGAAGAACAAACTTGGGACAAGCTTTTTCGGACGGAGGGAGTACCAATTAACTACAACAGAGCTCTATACTGTTTTTTGATTAGTACAATGCAACAATATTTTTTCTCAATTATACAGTGGGTACTACTCCAGTTTCAGAACTGGAAACCAAAGTTAATTACTTCCCTCTAGAACACAAACAAATCACCAGAGCAACCTCATCTGACTGAAGAAACAACACATTGGACTGGAGAAGATCAACATGTTGGATTGCAGCCTTACAAATTACTGAAGAAAATGGTGGTCTGCAAAATATTGAGAGAGAGAGAGGGAGAAGGAAGATGAGTTACCTTGTCGACCTCGATCCCGGAGGCAGCGAGACAACCTCAATCCTGGAGGCGTCAGCAGCGAGCGGTGGGGCTGCAATAGGGGATAGGACGGAGGAGTTTCTTTTTGCAGTACATATGCAAAACATACGAACTCTGTAACCAATAGGTTGCAATTCATATAGAACTTGAATTTACCACTCAGAATAATTTCCCAAATTGATGACCTTCCCACTCAGGATTATTCTCCCATATCTTGGAAACAAATATCCCAAAGAACTTTACACACAGGGAAGAATCTATACTAAAATGGAAGAAACAAATTCCAGCAAACTTGTACATAGCACATAATCAGAACTTGTTCTTTTGCGTCAATTTACAGTATGGTGTCCATCAGTAGCTGAGAGAGAGGTTCCTATTAGCGCCTGAGAAGACCACTGTCGCTGCTTTTTTTGTGCGCTGACCTGGTTCTCCTGTAGCACATGATGGAGGAGACCTTCCAAACCTTTTGTACCTTGTCGATGGGGAAGGTCGATGAGAGTGGTCCGGAAGGTCGATGAGAGACGCCGAGGAAGGTCAGTAAGAGGCGCCACAAGAAGTAATGCTCCAGGGATGGCGAACATATGGCCATCTTGCAGCGACGTGGGAAGTTGCTCAGGGAAGCCATGGTGTGCAGGGTGGCGACCATGAAAGGCCTCCACGGAGGAGCGCGAGCGGCTGCAACAAAAAGGAGCCGCCGACGGCTGCGTGGCCGGAGGCTGGATGCAGTGTTGGCTAGCGGCATCGCCGAAGTTGAGGAGCAGGATACGGACGAGTACCAAAAGTGTCTCCCGCCGGAGAGCACGAAGCCATGGCGCACCCAGGTAAATGCGACGGGGCAGGAGTGCGGGACGTGGCAGCTACATCGAGTTGGTTGCCGGACGACAAGGATGGGAGGGGCGCAAGCTGGGCTGGGATCTGACCCAGAGATAGAGAAGCGACCGGGGGATCTCGCCTGGAATGCGTGGTGGTGGATCTGACCGTCTTCGGCCGGACCCGTCCGTGGCGGTGCTTGGGGGCGACCTGCATCGGGCGGCGGAGGCGCTCGGGGGGGAGTCCTGCTCCGGGAGGCGGTGTTCAAGGTTGGTGGAGGGGCGCACTGGTGGGTGGGAGGAGAGGTTGATGTTGAGGCCTGTGCGGGGGCGGATAGAGGGGTTGGTTGCCGGCACCGGCGGGGTGGGTTTGGGTCGCCGCGCAGGATTGAGGCGTCGGTCAGGAGGTGAGGAAACATCCCGTCTGGCCTATATAGGGTTGCCGTGATCCAAATAATTATTCTAATTTTAAGATTAGAATAGTGTTGTCCTATATATATATATATCTGAAATAGAAAAGGTTAAAAATTTAACAACAAACTATCGCGTCTCATAAAGATTCATAATGTGATAGCCACGAACACTGAACCCAATGCTCCAGAGAAATGTTGCAAAAAATTAGTACAAAAGGAGACCATCATTAATCTGATCTCTATACACATATGTCATTGTTTTTCCAGCTCATAGCTTCTTGCCACTAAAATACTACTCCAAGAGCAGTAGTAAACAATATACAGTACAACTCAAAGGGTAGGAGGGGAAAGTCCATGAAAGTAGTGTTGTGCCCGAGCCTCGAGGCAGCCGAGAAGAACCCCCTTCCACACATGTTCTTTAGAATGAAAATCCTATGGCAAGATTAATACAGATGGCATTTACTACTTCTTCTAGTGGACACAAAAAATGTATGAAGATTTACTCCTTCGACAACATCTAGAAATTCAATTAGCTCACCGCAAATCCATATAGCTTGTCCGACCAAATAAGTACAAGCCTCCAAATAGCCCACGATTTTGCTCCGAATTAAGATATACTTTTCTGAAATTAGCCTGGGAGAAAATAATATAACCAGAAAGGGAGATTGGGAAAAGAGAGAACCGAGTAGGTGGGGTGGGGAGGGGATGCGGACCATGGTGGGCTTGAGGAAGGGTGGCGGACGTCCCTGTCCAGTGCCACCACAAAGCGTACGTCCTGACGGCGGTGCGGCGCACGGTGAGGGCCTTGGCGGCCTCCCGCAGCTCCACACCACCCACTCCTTCAGGTCGTGGAGCTCCCACTATCCATCCGCCTAACCTGCCCAGCCCCATAGCCCTTACTGTAGAAACCGGCCCGGGGTGGGTGATGGAGGCCAAGTGAGGGAGCCCTGGATTAGGGGGTGTCCGGATAGCCGTACTATACCTTCGGCCGGACTCTTAGACTATGAAGATACAAGATCGAAGACTTCGTCCCGTGTCCGGAAGGGATTTTCCTTGGCGTGGAAGGCAAGCTTGGCGATACGGATATGTAGATCTCCTACCATTGTAACCGACTCTGTGTAACCCTAGCCCTCTCCGGTGTCTATATAAACCGGAGGGTTTTAGTCCGTAGGACGAACAACAATCATACCATAGGCTAGCTTCTAGGGTTTAGCCTCTCTAATCTCGTGGTAGATCTACTCTTGTACTACCCATATCATCAATATTAATCAAGCAGGACGTAGGGTTTTACCTCCATCAAGAGGGCCCGAACCTGGGTAAAACATCGTGTCCCCTGCCTCCTGTTACCATCCGCCTAGACGCACAGTTCGGGACCCCCTACCCGAGATCCGCCGGTTTTGACACCGACATTGGTGCTTTCATTGAGAGTTCCTCTATGTCGTTACTTTTAGGCCCGATGGCTTCTCCGATCATTCACAGCGATGCGATCCAAGGTGAGACCTTTCTCCCCGGACAGATCTTCGTATTCAGCGGCTTTGCACTGCGGGCCAATTCGCTTGGCCGTCTGGAGCAGATCGAAAGCTCCGCCCCTGGCCGTCAGGTCAGATTTGGAAGTTTAAACTACACAGCGAACCTCCGCGAAGACTTGATCTTCGACGGATTCGAGCCGCAGCCGAGCGCGCCGCACTGTCATGATGGGCATGATCTAGCTCTGCCGCCGAACAGTGCCCTGGAGGCCGCACCCGCATCAGCTCTGACCCTTAATTCGGAGCCAACTGCGCCAATCGAGGATGGGTGGTTGGACACCGCCTCGGGGGCTGCAATCTCTACGGCGACCGAGCCGAACACCAGCCCTATTCTCTGCGAAGCCCGTGACTCCAAGGAGCCGGACTCCTCTCCAGACTCCGAGCCCTCCGCGCCCCTACCGATCGAACCCGATTGGGCGCCGATCACGGAGTTCACCGCCGCGGACATCTTTCAGCACTCGCCCTTCGGCGATATTCTGAATTCACTAAAGTCTCTCTCTTTAGGAGATCCCTAGCCGAGCTATGGTCAGCAAGGTTGGGATGCGGATGATGAAGAAATTCAAAGCCCACCCACCACCCACTTCATAGCCACTGTCGACGATTTAACCGACATGCTCGACTTCGACTCCGAAGACATCGACGGTATGGACGCCGATGCAGGAGACGATCAAGAACCAGCGCCTATGGGGCACTGGAAAGCCACCTCGTCGTATGATATATACATGGTGGACACCCCAAAAGAAGGCAATGGCGATGGAACAGTGGAGGATGACCCCTCCAAGAAGCAGCCTAAGCGCCAGCGTCAGCGGCGCCGCTCTAAATCCCGCCAAAGCAAAAACGGTGATTCCGGCACGGGAGATAATAACACCCTGGACAGTGCCGAAGACAACCACCTCCAGCAAGATTCAGCACAGGAGGATGGAGAAGCCAGCCCTCATGAGAGAGCGGCAGACAGAGAGGTTGAGGACGATAATTATATGCCTCCCTCCGAAGACGAGGCAAGCCTCGACGACGACGAATTTGTCGTGCCGGAGGATTCCGTCGAACAAGAGCGTTTCAAACACAGGCTTATGGCCACGGCGAGCAGCCTCAAGAAAAAACAGCAACAGCTTAGAGCTGATCAAGATTTGCTAGCCGACAGATGGACTGAAATCCTTGCGGCCGAAGAGTATGAACTCGAACGCCCCTCCAAGAGCTACCCAAAGCGCAAGTTGCTACCCCGACTAGAGGAGGAAGCACCTAAACCTACATCACTAGCGCATGATGCGGCCGATCGGCCACCCCGTGGCCGTGACAGAGAAGCCTCTCGGCCCTCCACTCAAGCCGCACCCCGGTGCCGCTAAAAAAATACCAAGGCATGGGAAAATGCGCCAGAGCTGCGAGATATATTGGAGGACAAGGCAAGGCAAACAAGATCGATCTACGGATCACGCGGGCGCCCCACGGCACGAGACGGTAATCGTCACTCCGGATACAGTCAATCCGGCCGGGCCGAACACAGTAGACAAAGCTCATTTGAGCTGCGTCGTGATATAGCCCAATACAGAGGTGCCGCACACCCACTATGCTTCAGAGATGAAGTAATGGATCATCAAATCCCTGAGGGTTTCAAACCCGTGAACGTCGAATCATATGATGGCACAACAGATCCCGCGGTATGGGTCGAGGAGTATCTCCTTCATATCCACATGGCCCGCGGTGATGACCTACAAGCCATCAAATACCTCCCACTCAAGCTTAAAGGACCAGCTCGGCATTGGCTTAACAGCTTGCCAACAGAATTAATTGGTTGTTGGGAGGACCTGGAAACCGCATTCCTCGACAATTTCCAGGGCACTTATGTGCGACCACCAGACGCCGATGACCTTAGCCACATAATTCAGCAGCCAGAGGAATCGGCCAGACAATTCTGGACACGGTTCCTAACCAAGAAAAATCAAATCGTCGACTGTCCGGACGCAGAGGCCCTAGTAGCCTTCAAGCATAAAATCCATGACGAGTGGCTTGCACGGCACCTAGGACAGGAAAAGCCGAAATCTATGGCAGCCCTCACGACACTTATGACCCGCTTTTGCGCGGGGGAAGACAGCTGGCTAGCTCGCAGCAATAACATGACCAGGATCCCTGGTAATTCGGATACCAAGGACAGCAGTGGCAGGTCGTGTCGCAACAAGCAAAAGCGCTGCATTAACGGCGACAATGCTGAGGATACGGCAGTTAATGCCGGATTCAGAGGCTCTAAACCCGGTCAGCGGAAAAAGCCATTCAAAAGAAATACTCCGGGCCCGTCCAGTTTGGACCGAATACTCGACCGCTCATGCCAGATACATGGCACCCCCGAAAAACCAGCCAATCACACCAACAAGGATTGTTGGGTGTTCAAGCAGGTGGGCAAGTTAAATGCCGAAAGCAGAGATAAGGGGCTGCATAGCGATGACGAGGAGGAGCCCCGGCCGCCGAACAACAGTGGACAGAAAGGTTTTCCCCCACAAGTGCGGATAGTGAACATGATATACGCAACCCACGTCCCCAAGAGGGAGCAGAAGCATGTGCTAAGGGACGTATACGCGATGGAGCCAGTCGCCCCAAAGTTCAACCCATGGTCTTCCTGCCCGATCACTTTTGATCGAAGGGACCACCCCACTATCACCCGTCATGGCGGATTCTCCACATTGGTTCTAGACCCAATTATTGACGGATTTCACCTCACTAGAGTCCTTATGGACAGCGGCAGCAGCCCGAACCTGCTTTACCAGGATACAGTGCGGAAAATGGGCATCGATCCCTCGAGGATTAAACCCACTAAAATGACCTTTAAAGGCGTCATGCCAGGTGTAGAGGCCAACTGTACAGGCTCAGTTACACTTGAAGTGGTCTTTGAATCTCCGGATAATTTCCGAAGCGAGGAGTTAATCTTCGACATAGTCCCGTTCCGCAGTGGCTATCACGCACTGCTCGGGCGAATCGCATTTGCCAAGTTCAATGCGGTGCCGCACTACGCATACCTCAAGCTCAAGATGCCAGGCCCTCGAGGAGTCATCACGGTCAATGGAAACACCGAACGCTCTCTCCGAACGGAGGAGTATACGGCGGCTATCATAGCGGAAGTACAAAGTAGTCTCTCAAGGCAATTCTCTAGTCCGGCCATTAAACGTCTGGACACCGTCAAGCACGCCCGGAGTAAACTACAACAAGACCGCCGGGCACGTTCCGAGCAAGCGTAGCAATGCGGCCCCAACCCCAGCCCTCGCGAACTTGCGAAACCGTGTTGCGCGTACATAACTACGCTCTGGAAATACCATGGGCAAAAGGGGAGGGGCACCATCACGACACGCCCGAAACGCGGCTTAAACCGCACTAGGGGCTGCCGATTTCTTAATTTTCTCTTATTTTAAGGACTCCATTCTTTGGAAGGCTTGTCCGGCAGTATAATTGCCGCACAAACGATACAATCAGGGAAGCAGAAAACTACGCCGCACTATGGAACTCTAAGGTGGTCTCTATAACGAGCAGTATACCTGTTTCACATAACATTCCGCAGCTTGCCCCTGGAAAGGACATGTTAAATAGTCCCATCTTTTGCTTATTACAGTATTTGTATCGTTCTGCTTTGATCGCAGCTTTTTTAAACAAACAATGCATAGCTTACATCTATTATTGCATTACTTTTTTTACGAATATATGTTCATTAATGACATGTTGCACCCGTACACTTTGGTATGGCCAATACGCCAGGGGCTTAAGCACCCCACAATACGGTGTGAGAAGTCCGAACACTTTCACAAGTGTGGCACCCCGAACTTATAGCATTATATGCATCGGCTCCAAATCATGTCTTGGGTCAATAGTTGGGTTTGCCCGGCTCCTATGTTTTGGTACTTTACGTTCCGTTATATCGGCTAAGGTAGCACTAGGAGAACTACTGCGATTGTGCCCCAGTTGAGCTAGGCTAAGCACCTCGGTAGAGAAAGCTAAAACTAACCGTCATCATGAGGCGAGAGCTGGTCGCTGTTCGAGAGGTTTTCGAGTCCCTAAAGACTTATGCCGCTTAGAGCGAGGAGTCGGCTTTGTCCGGCCTAGGCGTGGATAGCGCCCCGAACTCGGTCTTCCGAACACTAGGGGCTTCGCCAAAATTTAAAATTATAGAATTCTATGGCTAAGTGAGAGTGTTCAAGCATTATAGTCTTATTGCCTTGTTCGTTGTGTTGAGCGCCTCCCTCGAAGGACCCAAGAATGGGAAAAGAGCGCTCATGTTTATCCCGAACACCCCAGCACTCGTGCCATGGGGGCAGAAGCCGACGACTTGCCATCTCTCAAATTTGATAAACGACCGCACAGAAGGTAATATTTTAAATTCAAAAAGCATTGTTTAGCGCACATGAACAAGTTTTCAGCGCACAGGACAAAATGAGCGAGTTTACTGAAAAATTACACCCATGGAACATTCATCCGCCACAAGGCGGGCACCCTTCAAAACGCCCTCATAATACATCTCGGGCTTGCGATGCTCCTTGCCCGGCAGTGGCCCGTCCTTCACAAGCTTCTCAGCATCCAGCTTGCCCCAGTGCACCTTCGCACGGGCAAGCGCCCTACGGGCACCCTTGATGCATACAGAGCGCTTGATGACTTCGAGCCTTGGACAGGCCTCTACCAGCCGCCTCACCAGCCTGAAGTAGCTCCCAGGCATGGCCTCTCCAGGCCACAGCCGGACTATGAGGCCCTTCATGGCCTGTTCGGCCACCTTATGGAGCTCGCCCAGCTATGTCAGCTGGTCGCTTAAGGGCACCGGGTGTTCGGCCTCAGCATACTGAGACCAGAACACCTTCTCCGTCGAGCTCCCCTCCTCGGCTCGGTAGAAGGCGGCGGCATCCGACACACTACGGGGCAAGTCTGCGAATGCTCCTAGAGAGCTCCGAATTCGGGTAAGTAACAAGTAATTCACTTTTACGTGCTTGCTTTGCATAAAGAATGCCTTACCCGCCACTATCTTTTTTATTGCCTCAACCTTCTGGAGGGCCTTTTGGGCTTCGGCCTTGGCAGACTTGGCATCTTCAATGGCCGCCGCGAGCTCGGACTCTCGCGTCTTCAAGTCAAGCTCCAAACTCTCATGTTTTTTCATGAGAGCCTGGAGCTCTTGCCGCACCTCGCCAACCTGCGTCTCATGCTTCTCCCGCTCGGTGCGCTCCGTGGCCGCCCTCTTCTCGGCCTCGGACAGCGCTTGCTTAAGGGTTGCCACCTCAGTTGTGGCCCCTACAATAGCCACGTTAATCCTGTCAGTTTTTGCAATTGCACCTTTCACATATTTCAATAAGGTATTTCATACCTTCCGTCTCCTCGAGTTGCCTCTTGGCATGGCCGAGCTCGTTCTCGGACCGCTCGAGGTTCTGCTTCACCGTGCCCACCTCCACAGTCAGTGCGGCGGATGCTAGCAGCAAAGCCTGCATACGCATATTGACTTACTTTTGTTAGACTCCTGCGAACGTTATTAGATCCTCTATTCGGCTTTTCTTTCCGAACGCCGAACAGAGCATCTGGGGCTACTATCTATGCGGTAATATTTTTACATATTCTTTACTTACCTCGAAGCCTGTTAGAAGGTTGGCACAGGCTTCAGTTAGTCCGCTCTTGGCGGACTGAACCTTCTGGATCACCACACTCATAATAGTGCGGTGCTCCTCGTCGATGGAGGCGCCGTTAAGCACCTCCAGCAAATTGTCCGATGCCTCTGGTTGGACGGAGGTCACTGGCTCGGTAGGCTTGCTCCTCTTGGAAGGAGGCTGCCTACCGGAGTCCGGAACCGTTGAAGGTTCCGGCGCGATGTCCGATTCAAATCCGAACTTGGAACCCTTGGGGGTTCTATCCCCTTCACGCCTGGAGTCCGGGAGGTCGCCTTGCGGCGCCTCCAGGACCACCTCCTCCAGGCTTGGAACCTGTTGGGACGCTGCCTTGGTGTCGTCCGCGGGATGGGGGGAGGTAGCCGTCGGAAGCGAATTCACATCCGACGAATCCAGGGAACCGCTCGACGACACGTCAAGCCGGTCTTTGGGTGGACTGCATAAACATGTTCGACATAAGGAAAAGCTGCGCAATGGGGGAATACTATGAATCACTCTGGTATCCGGATACTTACGATCTCGCCAGGGGCTTGGCCCTGTGTGGCCAATCCTCTACGCCGTCGTCGGCGTTGGTGGAGTAGTCCGGAGGAGGGGTCTTCCCCTTCTTGGACCCTTCGGCCTCCCAGTTGGGGCGGCCTTCCTTTTGTTCCCTCCCCCCGCTAGAGGGGGAGAGGTCTCTTCTTCCTCCTCCTCGTCATCATGGGAGGAGTGCACCTTGGAGTCATCAGATGATGAATCCAACACCTCCTGGCGCTGGGCACTCTTTCGAGTCCCCGTGGCCTTCTTCTTGGCCTTCTTCTCCAGCACCACATAGGGTGCCGGAACCAACAGCTTCGCCAAACGAGCGTCCGCTGGGCCTTCGGGCAAAGGAGCCGGACAGTTGATCTGTCCGGATGTCTCCTGCCAATCCTGTCAAAGGTAAGAGAACTTAGATCCCGCATGGAGTCAAACTATGAAAAACTAAATACCCTGTAAAAGGTAAAAACAGCTTACCGCGCGAGCATGACGCTGTGTGCTGAATCCGCGATCCTCGGTAGCGGATGCGGGGGCCTCGGCGCCCTTGAAAAGCACCTTCCAGGCATCTTTGTACGTCGTGTCGAAGAGCCTTCTTAGAGTACGGTGCCGCGCCGGGTCGAACTCCCACAGGTTGAAGGCCCGTTGTTGTCACGGGAGGATCCGGCGGATGAGCATAACCTGGACTACGTTGACGAGTTTGAGCTTCTTGTCCACCAGGGTTTGGACGCATGTTTGGAGTCCGGTCAGCTCTCCTTTTTTACCCCATGACAGGCCCATCTCTTTCCAGGAGGCGAGCCGCGTAGGGGGTCCGGATCGAAACTCGGGGGCTGCGACCCATTCAGGGTCACGCGGCTCGGTGATGTAAAACCACCCCGATTGCCACCCCTTTAGGGACTCCACGAAGGAGCCCTCGAGCCATAGGACGTTGGGCATCTTGCCCACCATGGCGCCTCCGCACTCCGCCTGGGTGCTGCGCACCACCTTCGCCTTGACATTGAAAGTCTTGAGCCATAGGCCGAAATGGGGGTAGATGCGGAAGAAAGCCTCCCGCACGATGATGAACGCCGAGATGTTGAGGACAAAGTTCGGGGCCAGATCGTGGAAATCCAGGCCATAGTCGAACATGAGCCCCCAGAAAAATGGGTGGAGAGGGAAGCCCAGTCCGCGGAGGAAATGAGGGAGGAACACCACCCTCTCATGGGGCGTAGGGGTGGGGATGAGCTGCCCCTCTTTGGGAAGCCGGTGCGCAATGTCGTTAGACAAGTATCCGGCCTTCCTCAGTCTTTTGATGTGTCCCTCCGTGACGGAGGAGACCATCCACTTGCCTCCTGCTCCGGACATGGCTGGAGAAGGTTGAGGTGGGGTGTGTGGACTTGGGCGCTGGAGCTCGAGTGCGCGGAAATGGATAGGCAAAGGAGGAAGAAGGCGTGGACGAAAAGGTGGATCCTTATCCCCTTATATGGGTGGGCGCGACTATGCATCCCCACCAGCCTGGTAAAACTCGCTTATCTCCCAAGCGCCGTAATCAATGGTGCGGTTGGGTTACCCACGCCCGTATTGATGAGAATCCCGAAATAAGGGGACACACTCTCTGCTTTGACAAGACGTGCCAAGGAAACCGCCTCTCTAAACGCGCTGAGGTAGAATAGTAAAATGATTCGAATAAAGACTTGGCCATGGTGTGATGTCACGCTACGGAATACGTCAGTAGATTAGGTTTGTGTAAATATTATTCTCTCTATGGCAATATGTGGAAACTTATTTTGCAGAGCTGGACACTACCTTTGTGTTTAAAATCTTCTACGAAGTACTTGGAGGAGGAACCCGCCTTGCAATGCCGAAGACAATCTGCGCGCCGGACTCGTCGTCATTGAAGCCTGGTTCAGGGGCTACTGAGGGAGTCCTGGATTAGGGGGTGTCTGGATAGCCGGACTATACCTTCGGCCGGACTCCTGGACTATGAAGATACAAGATCGAAGACTTCGTCCCATGTCCAGAAGGGACTTTCCTTGGCGTGGAAGGCAAGCTTGGCGATACGGATATGTAGATCTCCTACCATTGTAACCGACTTTGTGTAACCCTAGCCTCTCCGGTGTCTATATAAACCGGAGGGTTTTAGTCCGTAGGACGAACAACAATCATACCATAGGCTAGCTTCTAGGGTTTAGCCTCTCTGATCTCGTGGTAGATCTACTCTTATACTACCCATATCATCAATATTAATCAAGCAGGACGTAGGTTTTTACCTCCATCAAGAGGGCCCGAACCTGGGTAAAACATCGTGTCCCCTGCCTCCTGTTACCATCTGCGTAGACGCACAGTTCGGGATCCCCTACCTGAGATCCGCCGGTTTTGACACCGACACCAAGGGTCCCCTCTTGTCGGCCATGAATGCAGATTGAATCGAGAGCCCCTTCCTTGACGACCACGAGCGCGGAGATCCGCTGCCATGGAGATCCATCGCCTAACCTTGGTGATCTGCTAGCGAGAGTATGGGAAGGCGGGAGGCGGCGGTGGAGCGGGAGATTGGAGCGGCGCCGCCATGGCGAGAAGATAGAGAGAGAGAGCAGTCGCATCGGGGGGGATGATGAATCGCGTGCAGCGGGAGGGGACTGGTTAATTTTCGTAGGTTCTTTTTCATGGGAGGTGGGAGGGAGGACGAAAATAAACCGGTGTTGGTGGGATGAAATTTAACCATCGAAGACTACCAACTTAGACATTAGGAGTGGAGATGAGTGTACGGCCCCCCTACAAAAGAAGAGAAGATTCACCCAAAAGGAGAAGTAGAAGAGAAAAATCACCACCAAGAGAGAGGAGTAGAGATGATCGTTATGAACGAAGAACATCACAGAGAAGCAAGGATTCGGAAAGGAAGGACAAATCATCAAGGAGCTACACAAAACGAAGACATCAAGCTCAAGTCAGTGAATGGGTATCCGGCTCCGACTCCGACAATCACTCTGAAAGAAGTTATCACTCTGACTCCGAATATACTCAAGATGAAGGTGTTGCCGGTCTAGCACTAGTGTCAACCAACTCCTACGACATATTTGACTCTCCAAATGAAGGAATTGGAAGATGCTTCATGGCCAAAGGCCCAAAGGTATCACACCCTGAGTATGTTGATTTCAATAGTGATGAAGATGATTTGCTAGGTGATGAGGATTTACTTGTTGACAACTCTAGTGATGAAAACTATGATGAAGTTGCTATTAATCATGCTAATCAAGATAAAACGAATGATGATGATAAGAAGGAGATTGAGCATTTAACTAAAGAACAAAACACTCTTAAGTTAGCTCATGAAACTAACTTGTAAAATCATCGAGAGCTTTTAAAGACTCGTGAGAAGTTACACTTTAAAAAGCTCAACCTTGAGCAAGAGCATGGGTTCTTAAAAGCAATCAATGATGATCTTCGTAAGAAAAGTTCTTCTTACATTTCCAACCGTTTACTCTTATCTACTTACATGCCACAAGTTAAATCTAGCAACAAGAGTAAGAAAGATTCTTCTTCTAGTAGTAACAACAATCACAATCATGTCAAATCCAATGTTGTTGCTTCTAGTAGTTCTCTTAATTCCACTAATGATTATCTTAGCCAAGTTACACTTGAGCAAGAAAATAGCTTATTGAAGGGAATTAGAGAAAGGTGTTTACAAGAGCCTTGCTGGGAGTAAGCAATTTGAGGAAATTGTACACAAGCAAGGAAGGCACCGGAAGAATCAAGGTATTGATTTTGAACGAAAGTTCAATGCCAATGGAGTTGAGTGGGAAGAAGATCAATACCCCAAGACGAAGTTTGTTCCTCAACAAGAGAAGTATGATCCTACTTCTTTCCAAGGGACACAAGCTCAAGATGATCTTCCACCACAAAACCACAAGCAAAAAGGCAAGGACAAGCTTTAAGAGGAGATTGATGCATTTGAAGAAGCTCCTAAGCCTTGGTCAAGTGGGTTCCCAAGACTACATCAAGTTCTACTTCATCAAGTACGACTACAACTCCAAGGATTCCCATCAAGATGGTGTGGATCCCG
Source organism: Triticum urartu (assembly GCF_003073215.2). Classification (NCBI taxonomy): domain Eukaryota; kingdom Viridiplantae; phylum Streptophyta; class Magnoliopsida; order Poales; family Poaceae; genus Triticum; species Triticum urartu. Next base: position 452,080,965 of record NC_053027.1, read on the forward strand.
AAGAAGAAGAACTAGAGAGTTCTTGAGGGCGACTCCGCTAACATACTTCATTCATATCATTTTGGCGAGGACAAGTGTAAAAAACTTCCACATCTTGCACTAGTTCAAGGAGTCACAAACCCTCTTGTTGGTAAGACAAGGGACAAGGTAACATATTGCCTTCATGGACATCATCTTGTGCGAACATCACTCTATGTCTATGGATATCCTTGTTTGTTCCTTGTGGGACTAACCCGTGTAGGTATTGAAAGTACAAATCACTCCAATGGATTGCTCCAAATGATCTACATCAACATTGAGCATCCACATCTTTAACATCTACATGAAGTCATCATCGACAAAACCCAAGGTTAGTTCATCCCTCTTAGGGGGGATACCACATCTAGGGGGAGCTTTACTCTAATCAATTGAGCTAAAGCAACTCTAGTGGTGTGAACACAACAATGCTTTATGTAAAAGTGGTAGCCCCACTTGTGCTTAAATGATGAGTATGACCTATGATCAAATGTTCTCATTTGACTCCTAAGTCAATATACTCATATATAGATGACCTAGTCATCCCCAATTGTTTGATAGATGCTCGAGTGTTTGTGCATGCTTTGCCACATATTTCATTTTCCATTTTATTGTGTGAGCATTTTGATTGCATATTTCACCCATTCGAGGACATCCTCTTGTTGTTTTGATTTTTTGATTTTTTCTCTTTTGCCAAGTGGATGGACAAGAATGCCTGAGAATCTCCTCTAGCTATCTATGCTTTTCTCGTCTCAAAACTACATTCATGCTACATGACAAAGTTTGATCAAGTCAGATTCGAACCACTCTGTGTGAGGAGCACCCGGAGTCCCCGATTCATCATAGACTTAAACTTCCAAAACATCTTTGTGCACTTCGGTCTGACCGATCCATCCACTCCGGTCACACCGAGTTAACTGAGTTGATCTAGGTTTTCAATCTCGGTGCAACCGATTTGAACTTTTCAGTCACACCGAGTTGCAGTAACTGCTTGCCATTCTGCATCTCGGTGCCACCGAGTTGTTCCACTCGGTCACACCGACAGGGTCATGATATATATGCAAGTGTGCTAATTCCTTACTCCGATTCCTAGAACATTGCTTTGCCATGATCATTACCACGTATGAAATCAATCTATCTAGAGAAAACTTCCTTTAGGTTAGGTTTGATTCGAAAATTTAGGGTTAGGTCTCCGCCGAACTCATCTCGGACCGACCGTGTCGGCGTTCTTGGAACGGGGGTCCCCAGACTTGCCTGCCCGCGGCCCGCGGCGTGGTTCCACTAGCGGCCCTGTTGTAACACCCCGGATGTAACTTTCCCAATTTGTACTCCAACTCTTGCCGTTTCCGGCGTTAAGTTATATTTATTTCATCGGGTTCGGGTTTTTGTCTCCGGTGTTGTTAACATTGTCATGCATCTCATATCATGTCATCATGTGCATTGCATTTGCATACGTGTTCATCTCATGCATTCGAGCATTTTCCCTGTTGTCCGTTTTGCATTCCTGCGCTTTGTTCTCCTCCGGTGGTCATTTCTAGCTTTCTTTTGTGTGTGGGGATTAAACATTTCCGGATTGGACCGGGACTTGCCAAGCGGCCTTCGTTTACTACTAGTAGACCGCCTGTCAAATTTCGTATCATTTGGACTTCGTTTGATACTCCAACGGTTAACCGAGGGACCGAAAAAGCCTCGTGTGCGTTGCAGCCCAACACCCCTCCAATTTGGCCCAAAACCCACCAAACTCTGCTCCATGTCCTAGAGCGTTCGATCACGATCGCGTGGCCGAAAACCGCACCTCATTTGGACTCTCCTAGCTCCCTCTATGCCTATATATACACCCCCATTCCAAATTCGGGGATCCTCTTTCCCCTAACCCTAAAAATCCCAGATCCGCCGCCGCCGGACGTGTCCGGAGTCGGAGCGGGCCGGACAACATCCGCCGCCGCCCACGCCCACTAGCGCGCTTCCATGTGGACGCCGCCACCTACCGCCGCCGCGGCCCGCTCGGCCCACGGGGAGCCTGCCCGGGCCGGATCGGGCGCGAGCCGCCCCGCGCCTCGCGCCTCCTCCGTCCCCGCACCCGGTGGCCGGCGCCGCCGTGCGCCATTGCCGGCCCGCCGCACCGGCCGGCGACCGCCGCCTCGCCACTCGCCGCCTCCGCCGCCAAGCTCGCCGCCGCCGCCACCGGCCGCGCCGGCCTCTCCATCGCTCGGCTTCCCCGGCCCCGCCCCTCCCCATCTCCGGCAAGCCCCGGCCGGTCCTCCCTCCTCCTCCGGCGCGAAGCTCCGGCGAGAGCCCGGCCACCTCGGTTCGCGCGCCGCCCCGATCCAGATCTGTTTTCAGGGTTGACCTAATTTTCTCCAAGTCCCTAAATTTTCAGTCCATATGCTCATGTTCGCGGCTCCGTAACTTTGCATCCGTAGCTCCGATTTGGGCATATAGCATATCAAAATGTTCACCTCAGAGAGTAAATCATTTCATTTCATTGCATAATTTTCTTTTGATCTCATCTTTGTGCCCGAAATGCTGTTAGAAGAGGGCTACTTGAGTTAATTGTCAGATCTGCTACTCCGTTTAGCACTTTTGTCATTTTTGCCATGCTTATTGTGTGCATGATATGCCCGTGAGTTCTACATATGTTTTATTAAGGGTTTTGTCATATTTCCAGAGATGCAACCCATGTATTTTTAGGATGTGTGTGGTGACTTGTGCAAGCTTGCAAAGTGGCGCACTTGCTAATTCTGTTTTCAGGGACTTAGTGATTTCAGGGACTAAGTCCTGGGATTGTTTATCTCATGATGCCGTATGTTCATGTTGTTTCCTAGTGATCCGTGCCTCTTTTGAGGATGATTAGTAAGGGAGTTTTGTTAATATTGTAGTGCTCTAACCATCCATGTATTTGTTTGCAATTATGGAGTACCCTAGCTTGATTCAATCGAGCTCTACTTTTGCTTCGTTGCGAATCTGGGCAGATCGTCAACTTGTTTGCGATTTTGCCGATGTTATTGTAGTTGATCCGTGCATGTTATGCCATCGTTCTTGCCATGTCTAGCTTTCATTTTGTGCCTTCTTAAGGGATGTATTCTTGTCTTGCCATGACTTGCACCGTGGTGAGTGCATCGAGCTCGTAAACATGCCTTCGTGAGTTACGTTTCAGCATGTCCCAGTTTTCACTAAGTCTGAAAACTGATTATGTTTTTGCTATGTTCGTGTGCCTGTTAGTATATTTTGTGATCCCTTTTGGCTCAAGGTAACTAAGGGACTTTTGTTAAGCTTGTTGAGTAACCCCATGCCATGTCTTTCTTTGTCATGTTCAGGTCCTGTAGCTTGTTGTTTTGTTGCTCCGAAGAGGGCTATATGATCTGAAATTCCAGACAAGTGTTAATTTCACTAAGTCTGAGATCTGTTTTACCATTTGTGTTTTTGCCATGCTTGTTTGGACCTCCTAATGGATGAATTGGCCGTAGCTCAGTGCTAGACTTTTGTTAAGCATCTTGAATGCCTCCCTGCAATGTATGTTGATGCCATGTTTGGGTGCTGTAGCATGTTCATTTCATTGCATTTAGATGCCTACTTGCTGTAAATCGCAGACCGGTGTCGTTTTTGAATCGCTTGCCATTTCCAAACCGTAACTCCGATTCCGGTGTTATTTATATCGTTTTCAAGCGATTTCATCTCATCTTTCTAGTGGCACCCTTGGAATTCCAAGTTGGGGCCAGGTTCATGCATTTCCTATCATATCTTGCATTTTGCATCCCGCATCGCATCCCGCATAGCATATCATCTTTGCATCGAGTTGTTTGAGTTTGCACGTGGTTGATTGTATCCTTGTTGCTTGTTTGTCTTGTTTGGGTAGAGCCGGGAGACGATTTCACTAACGAGGAGCCCGTTGAGTTTTCTTTTGAGGATCCAGTCAACTCTGACAACTGTGCAGGCAAGATGATCATACCCTCGAAATCACTACTATCTTTGCTATGCTAGTTTGCTCGCTCTTTTGCTATGCCATTGCTACGATGCCTACCACTTGCTTGCAAGCCTCCCAAATTTCCATGTCAAACCTCTAACCCACCATTGTCCTAGCAAACCGTTGATTGGCTATGTTACCACTTTGCTCAGCCCCTCTTATAGCGTTGCTAGTTGCAAGTGAAGATTGGAGGACGTTCCTTGTTGGACATTTATTTACTTGTTGGGATATCATTATATTGCTATGTTATCTTAATGCATCTATATACTTGGTAAAGGGTGGAAGGCTCGGCCTCTCGCCTAGTGTTTTGTTCCACTCTTGCCGCCCTAGTTTCCGTCATATCGGTGTTATGTTCCCGGATTTTTGCGTTCCTTACGCGGTTGGGTTATAATGGGAACCCCTTGATAGTCCGCCTTGAATAAAACTTCTCCAGCAATGCCCAACCTTGGTTTTACCATTTGCCACCTAGCCTTTTCCCTTGGGTTTCGCGGACTCAAGGGTCATCTTATTTTAACCCCCCGGGGCCAGTGCTCCTCTGAGTGTTGGTCCAACCTAGAGCACCGTGCGGGGCCGTCCCTTGGCAACTTGGGTTACGTTGGCTCCCGTAAGCTTAGCTTATCCGGTGTGCCCTGAGAACGAGATATGTGCAGCTCCTATCGGGATTTGTCGGCACAGCGGGCGGTGTTGCTGGACTTGTTTTACCATTATCGGAGTTGTCTTGAATTACCGAGATACCGAGTCTGATCGGAACGTCTTGGGAGGAGGTCTATTCCTTCGTTGACCGTGAGAGCTTGTCATGGGCTAAGTTGGGACTCCCCTGCAGGGATTGAACTTTTGAAAGCCGTGCCCGCGGTTATGGGCAGATGGAATTTGTTAATGTCCGGTTGTAGATAACTTGAACCTTAATTAAATTAAAATGAATCAACTGAGTGTGTTACCGTGATGGCCCCTTCTCGGTGGAGTCCGGGAAGTGGACACGGTGTTGGAGTAATGTTTGCGCAGGTTGCTCTCTAGTTTCTCGTTCGCGCCTTGCCTCCTCTTCTCGCTCTCTTTTACGAATAAGTTAGCCACCATATATGCTAGTCGCTTGCTGCAGCTCCACTTATATTTACCTTGCCATACCTATAAGCTTAAATAGTCTTGATCGCGAGGGTGCGAGATTGCTGAGTCCCTGTGGCTCACAGATTACTATTACACCAGATGCAGGGCCCGATGATTCCGCTCCAGGGGACGCGTATGAGCTCAAGTGGTAGTTCGACGAAGACTCTCAACGATACTATGTTTCCTTTCCCGATGATCAGTAGTGGTGCCCAGTTGGGGGTGATTGGGACCGTTTCGCACGTTGGGTTCTCTTTTATTTTGGCGCCGTAGTCGGGCCATGAGTGTTTGGATGATGTAATGTTATTAATGTACTTGATTGACGTGGCGAGTGTAAGCCAACTATGTTATCCCCCTTTTTATTATCTTATTACATGGGATGTTGTGAAGATTGCCTAACTTGCGACATATGCCTTCAATGCGATTATATCTCTAAGTCGTGCCTCGACACGTGGGAGCTATAGTCACATCGAGGGTGTTGCAAGTTGGTAATCAGAGCCTTCCCCGACCTTAGGAGCCCCATTGCTTGATCGTTTTTAGCGGCCGAGTTGTGTCTAGAAAAATGTTTTGAGTCATTTAGGAATTATATATCGGAGAGTTTAGGAATTCTTTTTACTTCCCAGTCTCCTCATCGCTCTGGTAAGGCATCCTGACGTAGAGTTTTGACTCTTCTCTTCTCAAATTTCACTAAATTTTTTTTAGGATCACGCGGGTATCTTGGAATCGTTCCGATGGTTTTATGATGAGAACATTGTCTTGGTGCCTCCTGTCAGGGGTTTAGTGGAAGTGTCCCAGGGAGTTGAGCTCTGAGGTGTTGTCATCATAATTTTATCGTTGCAGTTCTAGAATACCTGAGTTTAGTACGCCGACATCGAAAATCTCTTTTATGTAGTTCGTTGGTGAGATAACCTCGACGCCACCCAGTACTGGGGCGGGAGTTCGGGAGTATCGCCATAACTTGTATAACGGATGCTTTTCGAAGGTTGAGGTAGATGGTTTCCGAAGGTTTCTTGGTTATGTGTTGAAGGATGGATACAGCTGGATGTAGGATTTGCTAGTTTGGGTGAGATATTATGCTTCCCCTGTATCCCCAACACCTGATTGCATAACCGGAAAGGTTCGGGAGTTTCATAGGTGGGAATTCTAGTAGCTCTAGTTCTTCTTCCACGGATATTGGTTTGAGATTGGGATTTCTTACCGATTATTCGTTCTTGATCCGTACCTTGTTGATTTATTTCTCTACCTTAATTCTACGTGGCTTCTCAATTTATGGATATGTGACCATTTCAAGAGGAATGCATTCGTTCATTTTGTTCGGATGTGAAGACTATATGTTGCAATTTTCATTCCGTTGGATTCAGCTTCATTATTTGTCTATCAATGTGCTAATGGTGGTCAACCTCTTCAGGATGGCTCCTCCAACGCGCACGACTCCGAATCCTGATCCGCCACCACCTCCACCTCCTCCAGAGGCATGGCAAGCTGTGATGGCCGCAACCAATGCAAACACACAGTTGATCATGCAAATTCTTCAAGAGCGCAATCAAGGCAGTCAAGGGAATCAAGGCAGCAATCAGAGTCACTTTGCTACACTCAACCAGTTCCTTGCTAACGGGCCAAAGACTTTCAGCAATTGTGTTGAGGCAACCGATGCTGACGATTGGCTTGTGGATCTGTGTAAGCATTTCGAGTGCAGTAACGTCAGGCCTGAGGACTTTGTCAAGTTCGCTTCCTTCCAACTCAAAGATCAAGCTGCAGAATGGTTCCAGCAGTACAAGGACTCTAGCGGTGGACGTGTTATCACTTAGGATGATTTCCGTCGAGATTTCCGAGCTCATCATATTCCGCAGAGCGTGGTTGAAAGCAAGCGTGAGGAATTCCGCAATCTGAAGCAAGGCTCTTTGTCTGTCTATGACTACAACAAGTTGTTCCAGAAGCTCGCCCGCTTTGCCAAGCAGGACGTCCCTGATGAGAAGAGCATGATATATCAGTTCAGGGGTGGTCTCAGAGAAGAAATCCAGCTCGCTCTTGTTCTCTTTGAGCCCTTGAGATACGATGAGTTCTACAACATGGCACTGAAGCAAGAGGCTGCTCAGTTGAGGTGTGATGCTTCCAAGAAGCGAGTCAGAGATGTTACTCCTTCTTCCTCTACTCAAGTGGCCAAGCAGCAGAAGTTTTGGCTTCCTCCTCCTCTGTTCCGTCAGCCGTATCAGTAGAAGAGCAAAGGTGGCAGCGGTTCTTCCCACCCACCCAACCCTGGCTTTCAGAATAAGACTTCGTCTCAAGCTCCAAGATCGAGTGCTCCGTATCACCGTCCGCTTTCAGAGGTCACGTGCAACAAGTGCCAACAGAAGGGTCACTATGCCAACAAGTGTTTCAACCAGAGGCGTCTTCCTCCTCCTCCTCCTGTCAGATCGGCAAGTACAGCTGTGGTCAAGCATAACCCCAAGCACGCCAAGGTCAACTTGCTGAATGCAGCTCAGGCAGAGGAATCATCAGATGTCATCATGGGTAACTTTCCAGTTAACTCTTTTCCAGCAAAAGTTCTTTTTGACACTGGTGCATCGCATTGTTTCATGTCAATATCATTTGTCTCCAAGCATGACTTCGTTTCACAAATGTTGGGTAAACCTATGGGAGTGGTTTGTCCGGCTAAGTCTATGAGGGCTACTTCAATAGTCCCGGATGTTTCTATCATGATGGGTGATTTCAAGTTTCTGGCTTCTCCAATGGTTCTTGGTAACTCGGATATTGATCTTATTGTCGGAATGGATTGGCTTTCTAAGCACAAGGCTCAGCTTGATTGTGCAGCCAGGCAGATTCAATTGACTCATTCGTCTGAGGATGTAATTGTCTTTGCCGCTCGTGATGATACTATCCGTCTGTTTTCTCTCAATGAGAAGGGTGAATTGGATGCCATCTCTCAAATTCCAGTCGTTTGCGAATATCAAGTCGTCTTTCCAGAAGAGCTCCCAGGAATGCCTCCGCACCGGCCAGTTGAATTCGTTATTGATCTTGAGCCTGGTACGGAACCTGTGTGCAAACGTCCTTACAAGCTCGGACCTGAAGAGTTGAAGGAGCTGAAGAAGCAACTCGATATGCAAGAGAAAATGGGTCTCATCCGGCCTAGTTCTTCTCCGTGGGGTTGTGGTGTTCTTTTTGTAAAGAAGAAGGATGGAACGGACCGACTTTGTGTTGATTACCGTCCAGTGAACAAGAAGACCATCAAGAACAAATACCCACTTCCCAACATCAATGAGCTGTTCGAACAACTCAAAGGTGCCCAAGTATTCTCCAAGCTTGATCTCCGCATGGGTTATCACCAGATTCGCATTCGTGAAGAAGATATTCCCAAGACAGCATTCAGAACAAGCTTTGGTTCATATGAATACACTGTCATGTCTTTTGGCCTCGCCAATGCTCCTCCGACGTTCTCTCGCATGATGAACTTCATCTTCAATGCCTACACCAATGACTTCGTTTTGGTCTATCTCGACGACATTCTGGTTTTCTCCAAGAACAAGGAAGATCATGCCAAGCACTTGCGTTTGGTTCTTGATAAGCTCAGGGAACATCAGTTCTACGCCAAGTTCTCCAAGTGTGAATTTTGGCTTGATGAGGTTCTTTATCTTGGTCATATCATCTCTGCCAAGGGCATTGCCGTGAATCCTGAGAAGGTGTCCGCAATTGTGAATTGGGAACCTCCTCAGAACATGAAGCAACTCCGCAGTTTTCTCGGTCTCGCAAGCTATTGCCGAAGATTCGTTGAAAACTTTTCTAAGATTGCGAAGCCTCTCTCAAATCTTCTTAAGAAGCACGTCAAATACGTTTGGTCTCCGGAGTGTGATATTGCTTTCAACACTTTGAAAGAGAAATTGATCACTACTCCAGTTCTGACTCCGCCTGATGAATCCAAGCCGTACAAGGTCTTTTGTGATGCCTCTCTCCAAGGTCTTGGCGCAGTATTGATGCAAGAGAAGAAAGTTGTTGCTTATACATCTCGCCAGTTGAAGCCTAATGAGAAGAACTACCCCACTCATGATCTCGAGTTGGCGGCAGTTGTGCATGCTCTTTTGACTTGGAGACATCTTCTCTTGGGAAGAAAAGTGGACATTTTCACTGATCACAAGAGTCTCAAGTACATCTTCACTCAGCCTAATCTCAACCTCAGGCAAACTCGATGGGTCGAAATGATTCAAGAGTATAATACGAGTATCGAGTATACTCTAGGCAAGGCCAATGTGATTGCTGACGCTTTGAGCAGAAAGGCTTACTGCAATAGTCTGATTCTCAAGCCTTATCAACCCGAGCTTTGTGAAGCTTTCCGCAAACTTAATCTGCAAGTTGTTCCTGAAGGTTTCCTCGCCAACCTTCAAGTCTCTCCTACCTTAGAAGACCAGATTCGCCAAGCCCAGCTTCTTGATGCTATGGTGAAAAAGGTGAAGATTGGGATTGCCAAGAGCCAGTCCAAGTACAAGTGCTACCACCTTGATGACAAGGACACTCTCTTCTTCGAGGATCGTATTGTTGTGCCCAAAGGTGACCTTCGTAAACTGATCATGAACGAGGCTCACAATTCTCTCCTGTCCATCCACCCTGGGAGCACGAAGATGTATCAGGACCTTAAGCAAGCTTATTGGTGGACTCGAATGAAGCGCGAGATCGCTCAATTCGTGAATGAATGTGATGTCTGCAGAAGAGTGAAGGTAGAACACCAAAGGCCAGCAGGTCTCCTCCAACCTCTTGCCATTCCAGAATGGAAGTTTTACCACATTGAAATGGACTTCGTGACTGGGTTTCCAAAGTCCAAGCGTGGCAATGATGCTATATTCGTTGTCATCGACAAACTCACCAAAGTGGCTCACTTTCTGCCTATTAAAGAGTCGATCATTGCAGCTCAATTGGCGGAACTCTATACCTCTCGTATTGTCTCTCTGCACGGTATTCCTCAAGTGATCTCTTCAGACCGTGGCAGCATCTTTACCTCGAAGTTTTGAGATTCTTTTCAGAAGGCCGTGGGCACTAACATCCGCTTCAGCACAGCTTTCCATCCTCAAACAAGCGGTCAAGTCGAGCGTGTCAACCAGATTCTTGAAGATATGCTCGGGGCTTGTGTGATCTCCTTCGGCATGAAGTGGGAGGATTGTCTTCCTTATGCTGAATTCTCCTACAACAACAGTTTTCAAGCAAGTTCGGGCAAGGCCCCTTTTGAAATTCTGTATGGCAGGAAGTGCCGTACCCCTCTCAACTGGTCTGAAACCGGTGAACGTCAGTTTTTGGGTAATGTCTTAATCACGGAGGCAGAAGAAATGTGCAAAGTCATTCGTGATAACCTCAAAGCAGCCCAATCCCGCCAGAAGAGCTACTATGATAGTAAGCACCGTGATTTGGCTTTCGAGATCGGAGATCATGTTTACCTCCGTGTCTCTCCTATGAAAGGTACTCGTCGCTTCGGTATCAAAGGGAAGCTTGCCCCTAGATACGTGGGACCTTTCAAGATTGTCAGCAAGAGAGGCGACCTCGCCTATCAACTCGAGCTTCCTTCAAACTTTGCAAATGTTCATGACGTGCTCCCTGTCTCTCAGCTTCGAAAGTGCTTCAAGACTCCTGACCGCACCGTCAACTTCGAGGACATTGAGCTCCAAGAAGATCTCTCTTATCGTGAGCACCCAGTTGCTATTCTTGAAGACTGAACGCAAGACTCGCAACAAGTCAATCAAATTTCTCAAAGTCAAGTGGTCACACCATTCCGACCGTGAAGCTACCTGGGAACGCAAGGATCACCTCCGTTCTGAGTACCCGGCGTTCTTTCAGTCCTAAATCTCGGGACGAGATCCTTTCGTAGTGGTGGAGTGTTGTAACACCCCGGATGTAACTTTCCCAATTTGTACTCCAACTCTTGCCGTTTCCGGCGTTAAGTTATATTTATTTCATCGGGTTCGGGTTTTTGTCTCCGGTGTTGTTATCATTGTCATGCATCTCATATCATGTCATCATGTGCATTGCATTTGCATACGTGTTCGTCTCATGCATTCGAGCATTTTCCCCGTTGTCCGTTTTGCATTCCGGCGCTTCGTTCTCCTCCGGTGGTCATTTCTAGCTTTCTTTCGTGTGTGGGGATTAAACATTTCCGGATTGGACCGAGACTAGCCAAGCGGCCTTGGTTTACTACCGGTAGACCGCCTGTCAAGTTTCGTATCATTTGGACTTCGTTTGATACTCCAACGGTTAACCGAGGGACCGAAAAGGCCTCATGTGCGTTGCAGCCCAACACCCCTCCAATTTGTCCCAAAACCCACCAAACTCTGCTCCATGTCCTAGAGCGTTCGATCACGATCGCGTGGCCGAAAACCGCACCTCATTTGGACTCTCCTAGCTCCCTCTATGCCTATATATACACCCCCCATTCCAAATTCGCGGATCCTCTTCCCCCTAACCCTAAAAATCCCAGATCCGCCGCCGCCGGACGTGTCCGGAGCGGGCCGGACAATGTCCGCCGCCGCCCACGCCCACTAGCGCGCTGCCATGTGGACGCCGCCACGTACCGCCGCCGCGGCCCGCTCGGCCCACGGGGAGCCCGCCCGGGCCGGATCGGGCCCGAGCCGCCCCGCGCCTCGCGCCTCCTCCGTCCCCGCGCCCGGTGGCCGGCTCCGCCGCGCGCCATTGCCGGCCCGCCGCACCGGCCGGCAACCGCCGCCTCGCCACTCGCCGCCTCCGCCGCCAAGCTCGCCGCCGCCGCCTACGCCCGTCGCCGCCACCGGCCGCGCCGGCCTCTCCGTCGCTCGGCTTCCCCAGCCCCGCCCCCCCCCATCTCCGGCAATCCCCGGCCGGTCCTCCCTCCTCCTCCGGCGAGAAGCTCCGGCGAGAGCCCGGCCACCTCGGTTCGCGCGCCGCCCCGATCCAGATCTGTTTTCAGGGTTGACCTAATTTTCTCCAAGTCCCTAAATTTTCAGTCCATATGCTCATGTTCGCGGCTCCGTAACTTTGCATCCTTAGCTCTGATTTGGGCATATAGCATATCAAAATGTTCACCTCAGAGAGTACATCATTTCATTCCATTGCATCATTTTCTTTTGAGCTCATCTTGGTGCCAGAAATGCTATTAGAAGAGGGCTACTTGAGTTAATTGTCAGATCTGCTACTCCGTTTAGCACTTTTGTCATTTTTGCCATGCTTATTGTGTGCATGATATGCCCGTGAGTTCTACATATGTTTTGTTAAGGGTTTTGTCATATTTCCAGAGATGCAACCCATGTATTTTTAGGATGTGTGTGGTGACTTGTGCAAGCTTGCAAAGTGGCGCACTTGCTAATTCTGTTTTCAGGGACTTAGTGATTTCACTAAGTCCTGGGATTGTTTATCTCATGATGCCGTATATTCATGTTGTTTCCTAGTGATCTGTGGCTATTTTGAGGATGATCAGTAACAGAGTTTTGTTAATATTGTAGTGCTCTAACCATCTATGTATTTGTTTGTAATTATGGAGTAACCTAGCTTGATTCAATCGAGCTCTACTTTTGCTTCATTGCGAATCTGGGCAGATCGTCAACTTGTTTGCGATTTTGCCGATGTTATTGTAGTTGATCCGTGCATGTTATGCCATTGTTCTTGCCATGTCTAGCTTTCATTTTGTGCCTTCTTAAGGGATGTATGCTTGTCTTGCCATGACTTGCACCGTGGTGAGTGCATCGAGCTCGTAAACATGCCTTCGTGAGTTACGTTTCAGCATGTCCCAGTTTTCACTAAGTCTTAAAACTGATTATGTTTTTGCTATGTTCGTGTGCTTGTTAGTATATTTTGTGATCCCTTTTGGCTCAAGGTAACTAAGGGACTTTTGTTAAGCTTGTTGAGTAGCTCCATGCCATGTCTTTCTTTGTCATGTTCAGGTCCTGTAGCTTGTTGTTTTGTTGCTCCGAAGAGGCCTATATGATCTGAAATTCCAGACAAGTGTTAATTTCACTAAGTCTGAGATCTGTTTTACCATTTGCGTTTTTGCCATGCTTGTTTGGACCTCCTAATGGATGAATTGGCCGTAGCTCAGTGCTAGACTTTTGTTAAGAATCTTGAATGCCTCCCTGCAATGTATGTTGATGCCATGTTTGGGTGCTGTAGCATGTTCATTTCATTGCATTTAGATGCCTACTTGCTGTAAATCGCAGACCGGTGTCGTTTTTGAATCGCTTGCCATTTCCAAACCGTAACTCCGATTCCGACGTTATTTATATCGTTTTCAAGCGATTTCATCTCATCTTTCCAGTGGCACCCTTGGAATTCCAAGTTGGGGCCAGGTTCATGCATTTCCTGTCATATCTTGCATTTTGCATCCTGCATCGCATCCCGCATAGCATATCATCTTTGCATCGAGTTGTTTGAGTTTGCACGTGGTTGATTATATCCTTGTTGCTTGTTTGTCTTGTTTGGGTAGAGCCGGGAGACGAGTTTGCTAACGAGGAGCCCGTTGAGTTTGCTTTTGAGGATCCAGTCAACTCTGACAACTGTGCAGGCAAGATGATCATACCCTCGAAATCACTACTATCTTTGCTATGCTAGTTTGCTCGCTCTTTTGCTATGCCATTGCTACGATGCCTACCACTTGCTTGCAAGCCTCCCAAATTGCCATGTCAAACCTCTAACCCACCATTGTCCTAGCAAACCGTTAATTGGCTATGTTACCGCTTTGCTCAGCCCCTCTTATATCGTTGCTAGTTGCAGGTGAAGATTGGAGGCCGTTCCTTGTTGGACATTTATTTACTTGTTGGGATATCATTATATTGCTATGTTATCTTAATGCATCTATATACTTGGTAAAGGGTGGAAGGCTCGGCCTCTCGCCTAGTGTTTTGTTCCACTCTTGCCGCCCTAGTTTCCGTCATATCGGTGTTATGTTCCCGGATTTTTGCGTTCCTTACGCGGTTGGGTTATAATGGGAACCCCTTGATAGTCCGCCTTGAATAAAACTTCTCCAGCAATGCCCAACCTTGGTTTTACCATTTGCCACCTAGCCTTTTCCCTTGGGTTTCGCGGACTCAAGGGTCATCTTATTTTAACCCCCCCGGGCCAGTGCTCCTCTGAGTGTTGGTCCAACCTAGAGCACCGTGCGGGGCCGTCCCTTGGCAACTTGGGTTACGTTGGCTCCCGTATGCTTAGCTTATCTGGTGTGCCCTGAGAACGAGATATGTGCAGCTCCTATCGGGATTTGTCGGCACAGCGGGCGGTGTTGCTGGACTTGTTTTACCATTATCGGAGTTGTCTTGAATTACCGAGATACCGAGTCTGATCGGAACGTCTTGGGAGGAGGTCTATTCCTTCGTTGACCGTGAGAGCTTGTCATGGGCTAAGTTGGGACTCCCCTGCAGGGATTGAACTTTCGAAAGCCGTGCCCGCGGTTATGGGCAGATGGAATTTGTTAATGTCCGGTTGTAGATAACTTGAACCTTAATTAAATTAAAATGAATCAACTGAGTGTGTTACCGTGATGGCCCCTTCTCGGCGGAGTCCGGGAAGTGGACACGGTGTTGGAGTAATGTTTGCGCAGGTTGCTCTCTAGTTTCTCGTTCGCGCCTCGCCTCCTCTTCTCGCTCTCTTTTACGAATAAGTTAGCCACCATATATGCTAGTCGCTTGCTGCAGCTCCACTTATATTTACCTTGCCATACCTATAAGCTTAAATAGTCTTGATCGCGAGGGTGCGAGATTGCTGAGTCCCTGTGGCTCACAGATTACTATTACACCAGATGCAGGGCCCGATGATTCCGCTCCAGGGGACGCGTATGAGCTCAAGTGGGAGTTCGACGAAGACTCTCAAAGATACTATGTTTCCTTTCCCGATGATCAGTAGTGGTGCCCAGTTGGGGGTGATTGGGACCGTGTCGCACGTTGGGTTCTCTTTTATTTTGGCGCCGTAGTCGGGCCATGAGTGTTTGGATGATGTAATGTTATTAATGTACTTGATTGACGTGGCGAGTGTAAGCCAACTATGTTATCCCCCTTTTTATTATCTTATTACATGGGATGTTGTGAAGATTGCCTAACTTGCGACATATGCCTTCAATGCGATTATATCTCTAAGTCGTGCCTCGACACGTGGGAGCTATAGTCGCATCGAGGGTGTTACACCTGTATGACCCATCTTCACCGGCAAACACTCAAGACCCTCGTGAGGGGCCAAGCCTCGCGAGGCAGACGATGCAAGACCTCCTCAGGGGCGGCCTCACCAGGCTGGCTCGCGAGGGGCGGAGAGATCAAGGCAAGGGACACCTCTTGAGGTTTGTGTGATGCAAGCCATGATGACTGGAGCCAGGCGGGCGCCAGCGCGCGGTGTTCTTGTTTCCTCTTTGGTGTTAAAGAGGCAAGCGCAGGCGAGGAGTCCCAAGGCATCAGACAAAGGTTTCCATATCGGTGCAACAAGACCAAGACCAGCAGGACAGCAGGAAGGAGGTCATCGTGGAGCCCAAGATGGCGTCACCACCAGAGCCTTTGGAAGGCGAAGACTACTTTTGTCAAGATAACTTGTACTAGTTGTCTCCCTTCGAATTTGGCCGTTGTGGTATCCCTTCCCGCTCAATATTTGGGAAGAGGACCAGGGCCTCTATATATAGGACTAACCACCCGGATCATCCCGAACCACACAAGTTCACGAAGCACAAGAACACCTCTCCTTAGGAGGCTGTTCTTCCCTGGTAACTGTTCATCCTCAGCCCCAAGAGGCAATCCACCACACCACACTGGAGTAGGGTATTACGCCATAACGGTGGCCCGAACCAGTATAAATCTTGTGTCTCGTGTTCTTTGGGTTCGTCGAGCTAGGCCGTGAGATCATACGGAGTGAGCAAGCTAAAGAGGGGGAGAGATCTTTGTGCGCACCCTAGTGTTCGAACCTCAAGGATTTTGCCGGAAGCCGAAATCCGACATTTGGCGCGCCAGGTAGGGGTGTGCTTAAGCTTTCCTCTTCGTCAATCTGCGCTTCACCACTCCACCAAGTTCACGGCCGATGCTCGACGGGCCCGCGCTGAGCGTCGGGCCGCCCTCGCCGCCCGCGTCGCTCAGACAACCCCTGTCGGTGGGCCTCCCCATCGTTCTTCGTCACCCGCCGCCAACGCCGCCACCGGCCCAGTGGCAAACGAGCAACAAGCCTCTTCGCTGCACCCCTCCGTGCGTCGTGACGGCCGCACCGCCACCCCATCGCCGACTCCGGTCGGCTCATCGTCCCATGCTCACCGCGCCCCCACGGACGTGCAGGCCGCGCTGCTCATGGCACGCGAGCTCCTGCGCTACCGCCCGGTCGACGCCTCTACGAGGACTGGTTGGACCGCATCGCCGAGCTCGTCAGCGCCGTGATGACACACAAGTGTAGGGGATCTGTCGTAGCCTTTTCGATAAGTAAGAGTGTCAAACCCAACGAGGAGCAGAAGGAAATGATAAGCGGTTTTCAGCAAGGTATTCTCTGCAAGCACTGAAATGATCAGTAACAGATAGTTTTGTGATAAGGTAATTTGTAACGGGTAGCAAGTAATAAAAATAAATAAGGTTCATCAAGATGGCCCAATCCTTTTTGTAGCAAAGGACAAGCCTGGACAAACTCTTATATAAAAGAAAGCGCTTCTGAGGACACATGGGAATTATCGTCAAGCTAGTTTTCATCACGTTCATATGATACGCGTTCGATACTTTGATAATTTGATATGTGGGTGGACCGGTGCTTGGGTACTGCCCTTACTTGGACAAGCATCCCACTGATGATTAACCCCTATTGCAAGCATCCGCAACTACAACAGAAGTATTAAGGTAAACCTAACCATAGCATGAAACATATGGATCCAAATCAGTCCCTTACGAAGCAACGCATAAACTAGGGTTTAAGCTTCTGTCACTCTAGAAACCCATCATCTACTTATTACTTCCCAATGCCTCCATCTAGGCCCAAACAATGGTGAGTGTCATGTAGTCGACGTTCACATGACACCACTAGAGGGATGGCAACATACATCTGATAACCCACATGTATAGGGGATCACAACAGTTTATGAGGGTAGAGTATTCAACCCAAATTTATTGATTCGACACAAGGGGAGCCAAAGAATATTCTCAAGTATTAGCAGCTGGAAACTTAATATCTGCAGCAAGGTATTTAGTAGCAAAGTAATATGATAGTAGTGGTAACGGTGGCAAAAGGTAACGATAGCAAAAGTAATATTTTTGGGTTTTGTAGTGATTGTAACAGTAGCAGTGGAAAAGTAAATAAGCGAAGAACAGTATATGAAAAGCTCGTAGGCAATGGATCGATGATGGAGAATTATGTCGGATGCGATCGATCATGTAACAGTCATAACCTAGGGTGACACAGAACTGGCTCCAGTTCATCAATGTAATGGAGGCATGTATTCCGAATATAGTCATACGTGCTTATGGAAAAGAACTTGCATGACATTTTTTGTCCTACCCTCCCATGGCAGCGGGGTCCTATTGGAAACTAAGGGATATTAAGGCCTCCTTTTAATAGAGTATCGGACCAAAGCATTAACACATGGTGAATACATGAACTCCTCAAACTATGGTCATCACCGGTAAGTATCCCGATTATTGTCACTTCGGGGTTAACGGATCATAACACATAATAGGTGACTATAGACTTGCAAAATAGGATCAAGAACTCTCATATATTGATGAAAACATAATAGGTTCAGATCTGAAATCATGGCACTCGGGCCCTAGTGACAAGCATTAAGCATAGCAAAGTCATAGCAACATCAATCTCAGAACACAGTGGATACTAGGGATCAAACCAAACAAAACTAACTCGATTACATGATAAATCTCATCCAACCCATCACCATCCAGCAAGCCTACGATGGAATTACTCACGCACGGCGGTGAGCGTCATGAAATTGGTGATGGGGGAAGGTTGATGATGACGATGGCGACGGAATCCCCTCTCCGGAGCCCCGAACGGACTCCAGATCAGCCCTCCCGAGAGAGATTAGGGCTTGGTGGCGGCTCCGTATTGTAAAACATGATGAATCCTTCTCTCTGATTTTTTTCCTCCCCGAAAGTGAATATATGGAGTCAAGGTGGACATCCGTGGAGCATCAGGGGGCCCACGAGGCAGGGGGCGCCCCCCACCCTCGTGGACAGGGTGTGGGCCCCTGACATGGATATTTCTTCCAGTATTTTTTATATATTCCAAAAATAATCTCCGTTGATTTTCAGGTCATTCCGAGAACTTTTATTTCTGCACAAAAATAACACCATGGCAATTCTGCTGAAAACAACGTCAGTCCGGGTTAGTTCCATTCAAATCATGCAAGTTAGAGTTCAAAACAAGGGCAAAAGTATTTGGAAAAGTAGATACATCGGAGACGTATCAACTCTCCCAAGCTTATACCTTTGCTTGTCCTCAAGAAATTCAGTTGATAAACTGAAAGTGATAAAGAAAAACTTTTACAAACTCGGTTTTCTCTTGTTGTTGTAAATATGTAAAGTCGGGATTCAAGTTTTCAGGAAAGATTATGAACTAACTATATTCACAATAACACTTAGGTCTGATGTTTACTCATATCAATGGCATAATCAACTAGAGAGCAATAATAATAAATCTCGGATGACAACACTTTCTCAAAATAATCATGATATGATATGACATGCCAAGATGGTATCTCGCTACCCTTTGTGAGACTGCAAAACATAAATGCAGAGCACCTTTAAAGACCAATGACTGACTAGACATTGTAATTCATGGTAAAAGAGATCCAGTCACAGTCATACTCAATGTAAACTAACAGTAATGAATGCAAATAACAGAGGTGCTCTCCAACTGGTGCTTTTTAATAAGAGGATGATGACTCAACATAAAAGTAAATAGATAGGCCCTTCGAAGAGGGAAGTAGGGATTTGTAGAGGTGCCAGAGCTCGATTTTGAAATAGATATGAATAATATTTTGAGCGGTATACTTTCATTGTCAACATAACAACCAAGAGATCTCGATATCTTCCATGCTACACACATTATAGGCGGTTCCCAAAAAGAATGGTAAAGTTTACACTCCCCCTCCACCAAAAAGCATCAATCCATGGCTTGCTCGAAACAACGAGTGCCTCGAACTAACAAGAGTCCCGGGGGAGTTTTGTTTGCAGTTATTTTGATTTGATCTGCATAAAGCATGGGACTGGGCATCCCGATGACCAGCCATTTTCTCGTGAGTGAGGAGCGGAGTCCACTCCTCTTGAGAATAACCTGCCTAACATGGAAGATACAGACAACCCTAGTTGATACATGAGCTATTCGAGCATACAAAACAGAATGTTTATTTGAAGGTTTAGAGTTTGGCACATACAAAATTACTTGGAACGGCAGGTAGATACCGTATATAGGTAGGTATGGTGGACTCATATGGAATAAATTTGGGTTTTTTGGGATTGGATGCACAAGCAGTATTCCCGCTTAGTACATGTGAAGGCTAGAAAAAGACTGGGAAGCGACCAGCTAGAGAGCGACAACAGTCATGAACATGCATTAAAATTAATCAACACCGAATGCAAGCACGAGTAGGATATAATGCACCATGAACATAAATATCATAGAGGCTATGTTGATTTTGTTTCAACTACATGCGTGAACATGTGCCAAGTCAAGCCACTCGAATCGTTCAAAAGAGGATACCACCCTATCATACCACATCACAACCATTTTAATAGCATGTTGGCACGCAAGGTAAACCATTATAAGCTCCTAGCTAATTAAGCATGGCATAAGCAACTACAATCTCTAATTGTCATTGCAAATATGTTTCTTTCATAATAGGCTGAATCAGGAACGATGAACTAATCATATTTACAAAAACAAGAGAGGTCGAGTTCATACCAGCTTTTCTCATCTCAATAAGTTCATCATATAATCATCATTATTGCCTTTCACTTGCACGACCGAATAGTGTGGATAATAATAATAGTGCACGTGCATTGGACTAAGCTGGATTCTGCAAGCATTCAGTTCAAGAGAGAAGACAAGGTAATATGGGCTCTTTGTTAGATCAACAATAATGCATATGAGAGCCACTCAACATTTTAATCATGGTCTTGTCCTCTCGACCCCCAAAGAAAAGAAACAAAACTATTTACATGGGAAAGATACCAACAAGCAAAAGAAGAACGAGAAATCTTTTTGGGTTTTCTTTTAATTACTACTACTACAGGCATGGAAAGTAAACTAACTAAAAGTTACAACTAATTTTTTTGGTTTTTATTAAGGTTTATTAAACACACAAGAAGAAAGCATAAAAAACAAGGGAAATAAACTAGCATGGATATTACAATGAAAAAGTATGAGCACCGACAACTAGCATGAGTGTGTGAACAGGAATGTAATGTCAATGAGAGATACGTAGTCCCCCAAGCTTAGGCTTTTGGCCTAAGTTGGTCTATGGCCACGGCTGGCCTGGCGGATATCCAAAGTTATAGTTGGGGTCTTACTGAGAAGGATCCCCCTGGTGCCATTGGTTGGCTATCTCTTCCGGATTCAACTGATAGACAGACTGCCGGTGAGGATCAAATTGTGGTTCTGGCTCTGGCTCTGTAGCTGGTGCAGGGTTCCGGTTGTCATGAATGGCCTCCGACGGAACAAGGTACTTGCCTGCAGATAAGTCAAACAAGGAAGGAGCAGTTAAAGTAATAGTCTCAGGGTGATTTTTATCAAATATCAGCTTGTACTTAAGAATCTTTTCCTTATTATTAACGATAAAATCATGTGCTACCATACTCTTATAGTCTAGAAAAATAGGAGGCAAGAACTTCTCTTCCTTCTCATAATGCCTAATAGGTATGTTAAAGTGTGCAGCGAGGCGCGAGGCAAAGATACCTCCTAAGATGGGGCCCTTAGTACAGTTAAGATTTAACCGCTTTGCAACAATAGCGCCCATACTAAATGTGTCATCACGGAACAAGGCATGGCACAAAATAACAATATCAGGGGCACTAAGGTTGCCACAGTTTCCGCGACCAATTAAGCATCTACTAGCAAATATTGCAAAGTAACGTAAAACAAGAAAATGTATGCTAGTAATTCTTGCATCGGAAAAATTCCTCGTTTCCCCTACAGTAATTGTATCAATAAACCCTTCCACATCGTCACGATGCAGTTCCTCTACACTGCCCTTAAAAGGGATCAAACAAACCCGACAAAAATCACGAAGTGACATCTCCTTATGCTGATCATATAAATAAAATTCCACCAAAGGTGGTGAGCTCCTAGCATGGAAATGAAAGTTTTGCACAAAGATATTGGTGAGTAAGAGATACTGTTTGCGTTGGTCGTGGAGGAAGGCGTGAGGCCTGCATTCTCAGCCAACTCATAGAAATCATCATAAATCCCGGCTGCTCTCAACAAATCATCACAAGGCCATTCACACGGCTGAACCTCTGCAGTGTGAGGGAGATTATACTTGGGCTTCTTGTTCTCTTCACTTTGTTTATCCTTCGAGCTTCGGCTTGATGAGCCCCTCAAAAATCTCTTCATCTTTTTCTGAAAATTTCTGAATTTTTTAGTAACTTCAGAATAAAAGTGAACCAAACTCAACAAAATTGATAGCAACTACTCCCACAAGTGCCTAGAGACTATATCATGCATTAAAACTACTTTTGACCACATAAATTTGACATGCAAGATCAAGAACAGGGTCACCTAAGCAGTAAAAATTTGCAATAAATAAAGCACTAGAACAAAAACTAATTGGACCATTGGAGGAGTCACATACCAAAGAATAATCCCCCATAGCAGTTTTGTGAATGGAGCTTTGAGCTATGAGATCGAAAATGGCAGCAAGATGAGCTAGAACTCGTGCTTGAGCTGGATGGTGATTTTTTGGGAGGAAGGAGTGTGTGGTGGCTGGAATAAGTGGAGGGGAGCCACCATGGGCCCACGAGGCAGGGGGGCGCACCCAGGGGGTAGGGCGCGCCCTGGACCCTCGTGGCCAGGTGCTTGCTCCCCCTGATGAGTTCTTAGTGCCAGATATTCTCAAATATTATAGAAAAAATCATATTTAATTTTCAGGGAATTTAGAGAACTTTTATTTTTGGGGTATTTTTATTGTATGGATAATTCAGAAAACTGACAGAAAATACTATTTTTGCTTTATTTAATATAAATAACAGAAAGTAAAAGGGGGGGTATAGAAGGTTGTACCTTCTAAATTCACCCATCTCATGTTCTTCAAAAGGAATCCACTAACAAGGTTGATCAGGTCTTGTTAACAAACTCATTTCGAATAACATGAAACCGGAGAATTTTTGAATAACACTAGGTTACCTCAACGGGGATATGCACATCCCCAACAATAAGAATATCATATTTCTTCTTGACAGTAGGAAGAGGAAATTCAAAACCTCCAATAGTAATTGTTGAAAATTTTCCAATAGAATTGATACTGTGGACTTGAGGTTGTTTCCTCGGAAGTGTACCATATGCTCATTACCATTAACATGAAAAGTGACATTGCCTTTGGTGCAATCAATAACAGCCCCTGGAGTATTCAAAAAGGGTCTTCCAAGAATAATAGACATACTATCGTCCTCGGGAATATCAAGAATAACAAAGTTTGTTAAAATAGTAACGTTTGCAACCACAACAGGCACATCCTCACAAATACCGATAGGTATAGCAGTTGATTTGTCAGCCATTTGCAAAGATATTTCAGTAGGTGCCAACTTATTCAAATCAAGTCTACGATATAAAGAGAGAGGCATAACACTAACACCGGCTCCAAGATCACATAAAGCAATTTTAACATAGTTTCCTTTAATGGAGCATGGTATAGTTGGTACTCCGGGATCTCCAAGTTTCTTTGGTATTCCACCCTTAAAAGTATAATTAGCATACATGGTGGAAATTTTAGCTTCCAGTATCTTTCTTTTATTAGTAACAATTTCCTTCATATATTTAGCATAAGGATTCATTTTAAGCATATCAGTCAAATGCATACGCAAAAAGATAGGTCTAATCATTTCAGCAAAGCGCTCAAAATCCTCATCATCCTTTTTCTTGGATGGTTTAGGAGGAAAAGGCATGGGTTTCTGAACCCATGGTTCTCTTTCCTTACTGTGTTTCCTAGCAACAAAGTCTCTCTTATCATAACGTTGATTCTTTGATTGTTGGTTATCAAGATCAACAACAGGTTCAATTTCTACATCATTATTATTGCTAGGTAGAGCATAAACATGAACATCATCATTAACATTATCACTAGGTTCATGTTCATTACCAGATTGTGTTTCAGCATCAGAAATAGAAATATCATTGGGATTCTCAGGTGTGTCTACAACAGGTTCACTAGAAGCAGGCAAAGTCCTATCAATTTTCTTTTTCTTCCTCTTAGAAGGACTAGGTGCATCAACATTAGCTCTCTGAGAATCTTGCTCAATTCTCTTCGGATGGCCCTTAGGATACAAAGGTTCCTGAGTCAATTTACCTCCTCTAGTTGCAACTCTAACAACAAGTCATTATTTTTACTATTCAATTCATTGAGCAAATCATTCTAAGCTTTAAGTACTTGTTCTACTTGAGTGGTAAACATAGAAGCATGTTTACTAATAAGTTTAAGTTCACCTTTAACACTAGCCATATAATCACTCAAGTGTTAAATCATATAAGCATTATGTTTCAATTCTCTACCAACATAAGCATTAAGATCTTCTTGCTTAACCATAAAGTTATCAAATTTATCCAAACATTGGCTAGCAAACTTAGCAGGAGGGATTTCAGCTTTATCATATCTATAGAGAGAATTTACCTTTACTACCTATGTCGGTGTCGGATCACGGGTTCCAGAAAAACCCTCAAGGTTCGAACACTGGGGTGCGCGCGAAGATCTCCGTCTTACCGATCCACGTCCTAGCTCAGCTAAGATCTTACGAACTAACTCGACAAAGTCACAACACAAGGGACACACGATTTATACTGGTTCGGGCCACCGTTGTGGTGTAATACCCTACTCCAGTGTGGTGTGGTGGATTGCCTCTTGGGCTGAGGATGATTAGTACAAGGGGAAGAACAACCTCCTGAGGAGAGGTGTTCTTGTGCTTGGTGAACTCGTGGTTGTCCTGGTTACTCTCGATCTGACCTATCGATCGATCCCCCTAGCTACGGTGGTGGCTAGTCCTATTTATAGAGGCCATGGTCCTCTCCCCAAATATTGAGCGGGAAGGGAGCCAACAACGGCCAATTTGAAAGGGGACAGCTAGTACAGCTTATCCTGACAAAAGCATTCTTCGCCTGTCAAAGGCTCTGGTGGTGACACCGTCTTAGACTCCACGGTGACCTCCGTCTTGCCTTCATTCTGGTCTTGGTCTTGTTGCACTGATATGGAAATCTTTTCTTGATGCCTCGGTACTCCGCTCCTGCGCCTGCTTCCTTAGCACTGAAGAGGAAACAAGGGCACTGTGCGCGCTGGCGCCCACCTAGCCTTGGTCGTCATGGCTGACGTCACTAGAACCTCGCGAGGTTTGCCTGGCCTTGAACTCTCTGCCCCTCATGAGCCAGCCTGGCGAGGCCGCTCCTGAGGAGGTCTTATGTCGTCTGCCTCGCGAGGCTTGGCCCCTCGTGAGGATCTTGAGTCCTTACTGGTGAAGATGGGCCATACGGGACCGCTTGCAGAGCCATGCCGTGGGCCACAGGCAGGCAAGTCTGTGGACCCCTGTTCCCAGAACACCGACAGTAGCCCCCGGGCCCAACGCGTGCTCGGGCTTGGCATCGAGGCGAAGCCAAAGGCCAAGTGCGGAGCGCCGCGGGCCCCAATAGCATGCGGCCTTGGTCGACGCGTGATGGTTGATTGGACGTGGGCATCTCCGCTTCCCCACGCTACCTCGGCAACTGCCCGACTTGGCGAGTCCGTGCTGCATGCAAGGGAAATCTATCATTATTACCTTAGATCATGGAGGCCAGCAGTTGGCCTCCCCTTGGCTATAAATGGGAAGTGGGGGGGGCGGAGCCCCCATCGCCCATCTCTTCTTTGCCTCTCCTGGCTCTTCTCCTTCCCAGCTCCACTCCTTGCTTTTGCTGGCATGGCGCCGATCCGGAGGTTCTCGGCCACAGAGAAGGGCAAGGCTCCGCTCACTGAGCCCGAGCTGCTCCCGCCAAAGAAGAGGAGGTCCCATCGCCAGTAGATGGTAGTGAGGCCGGTGGTGTCGCGGCCTTGGTACGACAGGCCACCGCCTGGGTACCCACTGTCCTTGCATATTTGTGCCGATGGTTCCGGAGGAAGGAGCGACGAGCGTCGCTGCCCGTGCCAGGGCCATGGCCGCCGCGCCGCAGAGGCGCCCGCCATCGCCCGAGGTGTCCACGCGACGGACTCCCCGCGCGATTTCGTGATATGGATGGTGATGCCCCCGAGCACCTGGATTCGCCTCCCGCGGTTCTTCGCTGCCGAGATGCCGCCGAGGGGCCTTCGCGAGCTTTGGCTGCAACACGCCGACTACGACGCCCCAGCGACCGGAGCGGAGATTGGAGCCGTTGCCTCTGGGAAGATCTTCATGACCCGAGGCTGGGGCGAGATTGCCCAGGTCTGCCGCGCGGAGGGCGCCCTCGCGATCCACTTCGAGTACGACGGCGCCTCCGTGCTACTCTTCAAGGTCTTCGACAAGGAGGGCTGCCGCCTGGAGTGCTGCCTTGAAGGAGGTCACCAGGTCAGCGCGGCGGAGGGCACTGGGCCTACCGCAGGCCTCGCCTGCAGCTCCTCCAGTGACAGCAGCGACTCCTGGTGGTCCAGCGACTCTCCCGAGCTCATGGAGTCTCCGGAGACATGTGACGACAGCTACGTGCCCCCGAGCTCCCGCCGAGCCCGGAGCAGGGCTGCAGCGTCAGGCCGCCGCCGCTGATCTGGATGAGGTTGGCGTCGGCCTCTGGTGGCCCACTGTTGATGATGGCGTCATCCACAGGGCCACGCGTATTTATGACTCCCTAGGTTCTTGTGTTTTGCTCCTTGCGAGGAATCCGAAAATGGACCCCGCTGGGTCGTGTAAGGCGTCTGTAGTGCCCTTTGCTGGCGTTATCCTTATTATGAAATTGTGTGTGTGTGTGCTCCGTTCCGACTCAGTTTCCCCTTTCCCACCTCGCGACGGCGAGGTTCTCTACGCCGACAGGTCCCGGTCCCCAGGCAGGCTTCAGCCGTCACTAGTATGCCAGGTCGCGTGCCCTGGTCAAGGCTAGGAGGTGAGCGACCCGAGGTCCACTAAGAGCCCCTGAGGCGCGATGCTCAGGAGGTCCCCTTTGGCGCGCAAGCGACCGTCGAGAGGTAGGAGAGGGAGACTACGTCGCTGCAGCGGGGCTACACAAATGAGAACTCTACACTGTAGCGGTTGATTGAGCGCGAAACTTATCTTGGCAATCTGGGGTTGGTTCCTCGCAAGACGCCATGCTTCGGCGTCGGCCGCTGCTGAGTAGCTAGGCCAGACCCGTGCGGGCCTCCCCCTCCCCTCCATGTTCTTCTTGGTGCTTTGCATCCTCAGGTCCCGGCCCTCGAGCGAGCTCAGCCGCCGCTGGTATGCCAGGTCGCGTGCCATGGTCAAGGCCAGGGGTGAGGGCCAGAGAGCTAGTAAGAGCTCCTGAGGCGCGATGCTCAGGAGCCCCCCTTTTAACGCGCAAGCGAATCGCATGAGAGAAGAGGGAGAGTCCACGGTACCGCCTGCTGTGGCCCTCAGGAAGTTCCTGCAAGTTAGCGCGAGGAAGGGCACCGGTCGCCGTGGTGATTGCTGATTCGCTTCCGGTACATGGGAGGGGGCTCCCTACTGCGAAGAACCCCCCGGTGCGTGTACAACCCCACCCTGACATGTGGCTTGCACGGCAGGGCTAGATGATGTGTGTCTGGGCACTCGTGAGCCAGCGTGGGACTCACGAGGCCCTACCTCAAGGCGGGTTGTGTCTGGTCTTGATTCTTGTTCGCTGTCTTGGTCCTGCGAGGTGGTTAGACAACCTGCGCCGAACGAATCTCCTGAGGTTATCGCGTGAGAAAGCCAAGCACCAATGGCCCCAAGAGGTGACGTGAACGGGGCCGGCCCGCTAGACAGAGCTTGACCGTTGGATTTATCGATGCTGCAGGGACGGGCCTGAGCACAGACGCCGTGCCTAATTCTCTCATGCGAAGGGTCCTGAAGAAAGACGACCGGCGCGCGGTTCCCGCGATGGGCAACAACCAAGTAGGTGATATTCATAGATAGATCAAGCATGAAAGGCAACCTAGCTCAGGTAAATGCATAACGATACCCGCCACTGGGTCCGGCCCGAGCGGCTTGGGGATGATGCAGCCTGAGGGGCGCCCCCAGCAAGGTAAGCTAAAGACATAAACAAGGAAAGATACATGCCACATGGATGGACCCACGCGGCCTAGGAATAATGCAGCCCTCTAGGCGCTCCCAGCTGAACGAACTTGGAAAATGTCACCTGGTTCCATTGATGAAGGGGTGTTGAGGTAGCTGAAGGTACGCAGCGAAGGGGTTGCTCCTCATGAGCCACGAGGGCCCTGAGCCTCAGGAGGCTCTGGGGGTCCAGGTGGTTCCTTGAGGACCGTCTCCATCTCTGCCAGGACTGCGTGGTGCCAGACCTCCTGACCCGCCATGATGCTCCGCAGGTTGCGCTGGAAGGCAGTGGCCACGCTCGGCAGGCCGAACGGCATGTGAACGTAGCTGTGAGGTGGACCTTCGCAGTGCCCGACACGCGAAGGCCAGAAGCGCTCCTGAGATGCGGCTCGGTTGAGCCCTGGTATGTCAATGCAGACACGCAGCTCACTACCCTTGCCTGGGTGGGGAGCAGCGCCAGGTGGGCGGCGGTCACCGCGTATTGCTCTTGCTTCCTGAAGCTCCTGAGATACCTTGGTGATGAACTCCTGAGCACCGAGCGCTCCTTGCCCAGTGTCCTCCTGAAGGAGACGTGCCACAAGACACGCCTCCAAGCAGTGCCCGAGCGCCTTCCTCGTGATGTTGGTGTGGTCTGAGGCCCTCCAGAAGAGAGCCCCTGAGCCCTGCCCGAGGAGGGCGCCGGGTGCGCCTTCCTATGCGATAGAGGGAGGCGTCCTAGGTGCGGGCACTGATCCTGACGAGGTGCCACTTGCGGTGCTTCCCTCCCGAGGTCCGGCACGGAGTTGCTGCTTCTTCTTCTTGGGGACGACCTCCGGAGGGTACCGAGCTACATTGCTGCCGGGGTCTTCGATTGACGCTGCTTGGAAGGCGTGCTCGAGGGAGAACACCGCATCTCTTTCTTCACAGGGGACTGTGATGATCCCGCCGCTTCCTGGCATCTTGAGGACATTGTAGCCATGGTGCGTTGCGGCCATGAACTTGGCCAGGGCCGGATACCTGAGGATGGCATTGTATGGCAGACGGATGTGGGCGACGTCAAAGTCGATGAGCTCGGTGCGGTAGTTGTTGCGCTGTCCGAAGGTGACTGGGAGGCGGACCTGACCGATCGGTATGGTGGAGCCATCGGTCACTCCTGAGAAAGGCTTGGTGGGCTGAAGCTGATCATACGACACTTGGAGGCTGTCGAACATCTCGACGGACAGGATGTTGAGCCCTGCGCCGCCATCGATGAGGGTCTTGGTGACTTGCACGTTGCTGATGACGGGTGAACAAAACATCGGGAGGATGCCCGCAGTAGCCGCGCACTTGAGCTGGTCTGCTGAGCTGAACGTGATGGCACACTGGGACCACCTGAGCGGGCGCGTGGCCTCGAGCTTCGGGAGGACTGCGTTCACCTCGTGAGCAAACTGCTTGAAGATACGTTGCGAGGCTGGGGCTTGAGCTCCGCCCAAGATGCAGGCGATGGCACGCGGCTCCTGGAAGCCCCCAACCCCCTCGTCTTGGTGGTGGTCGTCATTCCTTCTTGGCGGTGGCGGCAGTGGAGGAAGACCGGCGTTGCCCTGAGGGCGATCCTCACGAGGCTGGTCCCTCCAGGCGCCCTCACGAGGTTGATCCTGCCACTGGTCCTCACGAGGCCGGTTGCGCCACTCCTGGCGCTGGCCATGGTCATCCCAGCGTCCGCCACCACGTCCTCCTCCTCGGCCATAGCCCCGGTCGTTGCACTCGGGGTGTCGACCGAAGCGTCCTTCTCGAATGGCGCTGAGCTCTTGACAGTCGCTGGTGTTGTGGCTATGCAGGTTATGGAAGGCGCAGAATTGTCGGCTGCTCTTGGATGACTCGGGATGGTCCCTGCTGCACTTTGTGCCCGGCTCCGCCGCGAGCACGACTGCTCCCTTGCTCTTCACGTCTTTGGCCTTGGCTTTCTTCTCCTTCGGGTCCGCAGCCGGGAGCTTGAGGAGGGAGAGGCACCCCTCCTCAGCTCTTGCACACTTGGTCGCCAGGTTGAACAGCTCTAGGGATGTGCACAACTCCTCGTGGATGGAGAGCTCCTCCTTCATCTTGATGTCGCGGACGCCATCGGAGAACACAGAGATGATGGCCTCGTCCGTCACCTTGGGGATCTTGAGGCGGACGTTGTTGAAGCGTTGGATGTACTTTTGGAGGGTCTCTCCTGGTTGTTGCTTGACGCCGCACAGGTCACCCGCAGCTGGTGGGCGGTCGCAAGTGCCCTGGAAGTTGGTGACGAAATGGTCGCGCATCTCGTCCCAAGAGGAGATCGAGCCTGGAGGTAGATTCAGGATCCAGGATCGGGCACCATCCTTGAGAGCCATGGGAAACCAGTTCTCCATGACTTTCTCATCGCCGTTGGCTGCCTTGATGCACAGCTTGTAGAGCTACAGGAACTCCGCGGGGTCGGGGGTGCCGTCGTAGCGAGGTGGCAGATCCGGCTTGAACTTGCCTGACTAGGCGACGCTACGTAGCTCAGGGGTGAAGGCACGGCAGCCAGCCATGGTCACCGGGATTCTGCGCTGGTGGAGAACTTGTCCTTGATGGGGTCCGTGCACCGCCACCGCAGGCGGCACGCGGTTTTGCCGTGGTGGCGCAGGGAGTGCGGGGGCGTTTTCTCGCGGCCGAGGGACTTCTTGGCAGCTTCTTTCTTCTTGCACGGGTGCTGGACGCGGCAGGTCACGCCGTGGGGCCACGCTCCTGGGCGCCAAGACTCCGTCTTGGGGCAGAGGCGGTGGAGGCGCTTCATGGGCCACGCCGCTCGCGGCTGGCGGAGGGCGAGGTGGCGAGAGGGACGATGCAGGGGAGCCCCCTGCGGCGCTGACAAGCTCGGCGATGCGGTCAAGCCAGTCCTCGTAGAGGTTGTCGATTGGGCGATAACGCAGGAGCTCGCGAGCCATGCACAGAGCAGCCCGCGCGTCCACCGGAGCGCGACGAGCATGGGATGAGGAACTGGCCGGGGTCAGCGATGGAGTGGCGGTGCGGCCGTCCCGCCGCACCGAGGGGTTCCAGCGAGGATGCTTGCTGCTCGTTCCCCTCCGGGACGGTGGCAGCATTCGCAGCCGGCGACGGAGAACGATGGGGCGGCCCGCCGACGGGAGCCGTTTGAGCAACGCAGGCGGCGAGGGTAGCCCGGCACTTAGCGCGAGCGCGGCGAGCGTCCGACATGGAGATGATGGAGCAACGAGACGTGGAGCGACGAAAGGGAAGCTTCGGCACACCCCTACCTGGCGCGCCAAATGTCGGATCACGGGTTCCAGCAAAACCCTCAAGGTTCGAACACTAGGGTGCGCGCGAAGATCTCCCTCTTACCGATCCACGTCCTAGCTCAGCTAAGATCTTACGAACTAACTTGACAAACTCACAGCACAAGGGACACAAGATTTATACTGGTTTGGGCCACTGTTGTGGTGTAATACCCTATTCCAGTGTGGTGTGGTGGATTGCCTCTTGGGCTGAGGATGATTAGTACAAGGGGAAGAACAACCTCCTGAGGAGAGGTGTTCTTGTGCTTGGTGAACTCGTGGTTGTCCTGGTTACTCTCGATCTGACCTATCGATCGATCCCCCTAGCTACGGTGGTGGCTAGTCCTATTTATAGAGGCCATGGTCCTCTCCCCAAATATTGAGCGGGAAGGGAGCCAACAACGGCCAATTTGAAAGGGGACAGCTAGTACAGCTTATCCTGACAAAAGCATTCTTCGCCTGTCAAAGGCTCTGGTGGTGACACCGTCTTGGACTCCACGGTGACCTCCATCTTGTCGTCCTTATGGTCTTGGTCTTGTTGCACTGATATGGAAACCTTTGCTTGACGCCTCAGTACTCCGTGCCTGCGCCTGCTTCCTTATCACCAATGAGGAAACAAGGGCACTGTGCGCGTTGGCGCCCGCCTGGCCTTGGTCGTCATGGCTCACGTCACTAGAACCTCGTGAGGTTTGCCTGGCCTTGAACTCTCCGCCCCTCACAAGCCAGCCTGGCGAGGCCGCTCCTGAGGAGGTCTTGTGTCGTCCGCCTCGCGAGGCTTGGCCCCTCGCGAGGGTCTTGAGTCCTTGCTGGTGAAGATGGGCCGTACGGGCCCGCTTGCAGAGCCACGCCGTGGGCCGCAGGCAGGCAAGTCTGGGGACCCCCGTTCCCAGAACGCCGATAGTCAGGTTATCGAGACCATGTGTTTCTTCAATAGGTGATGAATTAAGACCATGTATTTCTTCAACAGGAGGTAAATTCTTAACATCTCCAGTTTTTATACCTTTTCTTTCATAGATTTCTTTGCCTCTTGCATATCTTCAGGACTGAGAAATAGAATACCCCTTTTATTCGGAGTTGTCTTAGGAGTTGGTTCAGGAAGTGTCCAATTATTTTCATTGGTGAACATATTATTCAATAGAATTTCATCTTGATCAACTGCTCTTTCCCTGAAAACACAACCAGCACAACTATCCAGGTAATCTCTGGAAGCATCGGTTAGTCCATTATAAAAGATATCAAGCATTTCATTTTTCTTGAGAAGATGATCAGGCAAAACATTAAGTAATCGGATAAGCCTCCCCCAAGCTTGTGGGAGACTCTCTTCTTCAATTTGCACAAAATTATATATTTCCCTTAAAGTAGCTTGTTTCTTATGAGCGGGGAAATATTTAGCAGAGAAGTTGTAAATCATATCCTGGGGACTACGCACACAACCAGGATCAAGAGAATTAAACCATATCTTAGCATCACCCTTTATTTAGAACGGAAATAATTTAAGGATATAATAATAGCAAGTTTTCTCATCATTAGTGAACAGGGTAGCTATATCATTTAATTTAGTAAGATGTTCCACAACAGTTTCAGATTCATAGCCATAGAAAGGATCAGATTCAACCAAAGTAATTATATCAGGATCAACAGAGAAATCATAATTCTTATTAGTAATAAAGATAGGTGAAGTAGCGTAAGCAGGATCATATTTCATTCTAGCATTCAGAGATTTTTCTTTAAGCTTAGCTAATAACTTCTTAAGACCAGATCTATCATTGAAAGCTAAGAAGTCTCTAGCAGTTTCTTCATCCATAACATAACCCTCATGAACAACAAGCAATTCATATTTAGGGGGAGAATCTTCATCATCACTTTCATCAATATTATCAGTTTCAATAATTTCAATCTCTCTAGCCCTAGCAAGTTGTTCATCAAGAAATTCACCAAGTGGCACAGTAGTATCAAGCATAGAAGTAGTTTCATCATAAGTATCATGCATAGCAGAAGTGGCATCATCAATAACATCCGACATATCAGAATGAATAGCAGGAGCAGGTTTAGGTGTCGCAAGCTTACTCAAAACAGAAGGTGAATCAAGTGCAGAGCTAGATGGCAGTTCCTTACCTCCCCTCGTAGTTCAGGGAAAAATCTTGGTTCTTTGATCTTTCAAGTTCTTCATAATGATAAGCAGATATAAATCCCAAGTGACTCAAAGAATAGAGCTATGTTCCCCGGCAATGGCGCCAGAAAATGTTCTTGATAACCCACAAGTATAGGAGATCGCAACAATTTTCGAGGGTAGAGTTCAACCCAAATTTATTGATTCGACACAAGGGGAGCCAAAGAATATTCTCAAGTATTAGCAGCTGAGTTGTCAATTCAACCACACCTGGAAACTTAATATCTGCAGCAAGGTATTTACTAGCAAAGTAATATGATAGTAGTGGTAACGGTGGCAAAAGGTAACGGTAGCAAAAGTAATATTTTTGGGTTTTGTAGTGATTGTAACAGTAGCAGCGGAAAAGTAAATAAGCGACGAACAGTATATGAAAAGCTCGTAGGCAATGGATCGGTGATGGATAATTATGTCGGATGCGATCAATCATGTAACAGTCATAACCTAGGGTGACACAGAACTAGCTCCAGTTCATCAATGTAATGTAGGCATATATTCCGAATATAGTCATACGTCTTATGGAAAAGAACTTGCATGGCATCTTTTGTCCTACCCTCCCGTGACAGCGGGGTCCTATTGGAAACTAAGGGATTTTAAGGCCTCCTTTTAATAGAGTACCGTACCAAAGCATTAACACGTGGTGAATACATGAACTCCTCAAACTACGGTCATCACCGGTAAGTATCCCGATTATTGTCACTTCGGGGTTAACGGATCATAACACATAATAGGTGACTATAGACTTGCAAAATAGGATCAAGAACTCTCATATATTGATGAAAACATAATAGGTTCAGATCTGAAATCATGGCACTCGGGCCCTAGTGACAAGCATTAAGCATAGCAAAGTCATAGCAACATCAATCTCAGAACACAGTGGATACTAGGGATCAAACCAAACAAAACTAACTCGATTACATGATAAATCTTATCCAACCCATCACCGTCTAGCAAGCCTACGATGGAATTACTCACGCATGGCGGTGAGCATCATGAAATTGGTGATGGGGGAAGGTTGATGACAACGATGGCGACGGAATCCCCTCTCCGGAGCCCCGAACGGACTCCAAATCAGCTCTCCCGAGAAAGATTAGGGATTGGCGGTGGCTCCATATCGTAAAACGCGATGAATCCTTCTCTCTGATTTTTTTCCTCCCCAAAAGTGAATATATGGAGTCAAGGTGGACGTCCGTGGAGCATGAGGTGGCCCACGAGGGTGGGGGCGTGCCTAGGGGGGTAGGGCGCGCCCCCACCCTCGTGGACAGGGTGTGGCCCCCCTGACGTGGATCTTTCTTCTAGTATTTTTTATATATTCCAAAAATAATCTCCGTTGATTTTCAGGTCATGTCGAGAACTTTTATTTCTGCACACAAAAAACACCATGGCAATTCTGCTGAAAACAACATCAGTCCGGGTTAGTTCCATTCAAATCATGCAAGTTAGAGTCCAAAACAAGGGCAAATGTGTTTGGAAAAGTAGATACGTCACAGACGTATCAACATCTCATCAAAATATCGAACGAATACCAAATTCACACGACTACTTATAGCAAGACTTTTCCCATGTCCCCAGGAACAAACGTAACTACTCACAAAGCATATTCATGTTAATAATCAGAGGGGTATTAATATGCATAATGGATCTGAACATATGATTTTCCACCAAATAAACCAA
Source organism: Triticum urartu (assembly GCF_003073215.2). Taxonomy (NCBI): domain Eukaryota; kingdom Viridiplantae; phylum Streptophyta; class Magnoliopsida; order Poales; family Poaceae; genus Triticum; species Triticum urartu. The sequence continues at coordinate 452,115,468 of NC_053027.1, forward strand.
CTAGCATCAACTACAAGGAGTAATCAACACTACTAGCAACCCACAGGTACCAATCTGAGGTTTGGATACAAAGATTGGATACAAGAGATGAACTAGGGTTTGAGATGAGATGGTGCTGGTGAAGATGTTGATGGAGATTGACCCCCTCCTGATGAGAGGATCGTTGGTGATGACGATTGTGATGATTTCCCCCTCCCGGAGGGAAGTTTCCCCGGCAGAACAGCTCCGCCAGAGCCCTAGATTGGTTTCGCCAAGGTTCCGCCTCGTGGCGGCGGATTTTTGTCGCGTGAGCTTGCTTATGATTTTTTCCTTGACGAAAGACTCCACATAGCCAAATATGGGCATCGGAGGGCCACCAGGGGGCCCACAAGGCAGGGGGCCCGCCCAGGGGGGTAGGGCGCGCCCCCACCCTCGTGGACGGTGGGTGGCCCCCCTCTGGTACTTCTTTTGCCCAATATTTTTTACATATTCTGAAAATAATTCCCGTGGAGTTTCAGGACTTTTCGCGATGTGCAGAATAGGTCTCTAATATTTGCTCCTTTTCCAGCCCAGAATTCCAGCTGTCGGCATTCCCCCTCTTCATGTAAACCTTGTAAAATAAGAGAGAATAGGCATAAGTATTGTGACACAATGTGTAATAACAGCCCATAATGCAATAAATATCGATATAAAAGCATGATGCAAAATGGACGTATCAACTCCCCCAAGGTTATACCTCGCTTGTCCTCAAGCGAAAGCCGAAATCGAAAAATATGTTCGCATGTTTAGAGATAGAGGTGTCGATAAAATAAAATACGGACATGAGGGCATCATGATCATTCTTAGAACAGCAACATATATATATATTGTCATATGATCTCTTATGCTAAAGTAACAATTTGTTCACATACTCAAGTATGAATCAGAAACTTCATTGAAAACTAACAAACTGTAATCTCAGTTATCGAAGCAATTGCAATTTATCATAACATAGGAAAGAGCCAATATAAGATCTTCTTAGCAAGTCCACATACTCAACCATCATTTAGTCTTTCACAATTGCTAACACTCACGCGATATTTATGGTTATGAAGTTTTAATCGGACATAGAGAACGATAGGGGCTTATAGTTTCGCCTCCCAACTTTTTACCTCAAGGGTAATGTCAACAATAATAGTTCATGAAAACCCACATCCAATTAACCATATATATCAGGATCTTTCCAACACATTGTGCTTGCCAAACGATAAAATGTAAAAAGGAAAGGTGAAGATCACCGTGACTCTTGCATGAATTATAAGACAAGAATAAAAGATAGGCGCTTCGCAGAGGGAAGCAGAGGTTGTCATGTCTTTTTATGATTGGATGCACAAAATCTTAGTGCAAAAAAACGTCACTTTATATTACCACTTGTGATACAGACGTTTATTATGCAGTCCGTCGCTTTTATTTCTTCCACATCACACGATCGTATAAAGCTTATTTTCTTCGCACCAATAAATCATACATATTTAAAGCGTAAATTTTTATTGCTTACAATGATGACAACTTACTTGAAGGATCTTACTCAATCTATAGGTAGATATGGTGGACTCTCATGGCAAAACTAGGTTTAAGGATATTTGGAAGCACAAGTAGTATCTCTACTTGGTGCAAAGAAATTGGCTAGCATGAGAGGGAAAGGCGAGCTCAACATGTTGGATGATCCATGACAGTATAATTGATCTTAGATGTAAGAAATCATAACCCATTACGTTGTCTTCCTTGTCCAACATCAACTCTTTAGCATGTCATATTTTTAATGAGTGCTCACAATCATAAAATATGTCCATGATATTATATTTATATGTGAAAACCTCTCTTTCTTTATTACTTCCTATTAATTGCAACGATGACCAAACTATGTTTGTCAACTCTTAACATTTTGTATTCATCATACTCTTTATATGTGAAGTCATTAATCTCCATAAGATCCATATGATCTCTTTACTTCTTTCCCTTTTATTCTATCCCCTCAAGATCATAGCAAAATAATCAAGCCCTAACTCAACACTAATCTTTATTATATATAGCTCACGGACTCGATTACATAGAAGGATCACAAAGCAAAACTAAAAACTAGATCATATCAAAACTTTATTCTACTAGATCAAGATATAACCAAAAGGATCGAACTAAGAAAAATGGTAAAGATAAAAGTGTGATGGTGATATGATACCGGGGCACTCCCCCAAGCTTGGCAGTTGCCAAGGGGAGTGCCCATACGCGATACTCAGTTCTTCTTTGTTGGTGAAGAAGGTGTTGGTGATGATGGATAGTCGCACATCGAGCATAGGAGATCCTCCAATTTGCGGATAATGCCCTTGAGTGTGATGATATGCTCCTTCAACAAAATATTTTCACTTGTGAGATACTTGTTTTGAATACGAGCCAACTCAATCATCTTGAAAGCCTCAATCTCCATTGGGGTAAAGAGGTTGTGGTGAGGTTGAAGGATGTCTTCTTCTGTTACTGCCGGGACTTAGTCCCCCATGGCCTTCTTGATCCCATCATCCTTTTTGATCTCTCTAGGCTCTTCTCTCTTCAGCTCTATCTTCATTAGCCAAGCATCGTTGCCCTCATTGTTGGAGGAGGAGGGAGACGACATGATGCTTGGCCTTGACAACCCTGGCAGAAAACAGCTCGAAACAAAAACAGGAGATATTTGCGTGATACGATGGTCAAAACCTTTGGGAGATTATATAATGAACTTTTACCGACCAAAAGAAGTATCGTCCAAGAAAACGGAGTCCGGAGAGCACACGAGGTGCCCACAAGGCAGGGGGTTCGCCTAGGGGGGTAGGGCGCGCCCTCCACCCTCGTGGATGCCTCGTGTCCTTTCCGGTCTGCTTCTTATTTTCCTATTTTTCTTAAATATTCCAAAACGAAGAAAAATTGCCATTAGAACTGTTTTGGGGTCGGTTTACTTACGTACCACATACCTATTCCTTTTCGGAGTCTAAAAAGTTCTGGAAAGTGTCTCTTATGTATTCCTCCGGGGTTACGGTTTCAATAACATTAGTTTCAACATTTATGGGATTACTTGAGATATAATGTTTGATTCTTTGACCGTTCACCACCTTCGGATTTGTGCCTTCGAAGTTGTTGATTTTTAAGGCACCGGAACGGTAGACCTCCTCTATGACGTAAGGACCTTCCCATTTAGAGAGGAGTTTGCCTGCAAAAAATCTTAAACGAGAGTTGTATAACAATACATAATCACCTACGTTAAACTCATGTTTTTGTATCCTTTTATCATGCCATCTTTTAACTTTTTCTTTAAGTAGTTTGGCATTCTAGTAGGCCTGGGTTCTCCATTCATCAAGTGAGCTAATGTCAAAAAGCCTCTTCTCACCGGCAAGTTTGAAGTCATAGTTGAGCTCCATAATATCCCAATATGCCTTATGTTCTAATTCAAGAGGTAAGTGACATGCTTTACCATAAACCATTTTATATGGAGACATACCCATAGGATTTTTATATGCAGTTCTATAAGCCCATAATGCAGCATCAAGTTTCTTCGACCAATTCTTTCTAGATCTATTGACAGTCTTTTGCAAAATTAATTTAAACTCTCTATTGCTAAGTTCTACTTGATCACTAGACTGTGGATGATATGGAGATGCAATTCTATGATTAACATCATACTTAGCAAGCATTTTACGAAAAGCACCATGAATAAAATGTGAACTGCCATTAGTCATTAAGTATCTAGGGACTCCAAACCTCGGAAAATAAATTCTTTAATCATCTTAATAGAGGTGTTATGATCAGCACTACTAGTTGGAATAGCTTCTACCCACTTAGTAACGTAATAAACAACAACTAAAATATGTGTATACCCATTAGAAGAAGGAAATGATCCCATATAATCAAAGCCCCAACATAAAATGGTTCAATAACAAGGGAATAATTCATAGGCATTTCTTGACGTCTACTAATATTACTAATTCTTTGAGATTCATCACAAGACAAAACAAACTTACGGGCATCCTTGAAGAGAGTATGCCAATAAAAAATAGATTGCAATACCTTGTGTGCAGTTCTATCTCCAGCATGGTGTCACGCCCCGGACACACCCGCCGGTGGTCATTACTCCTGGCGGGATCTAGATTTGCCCCACAAATCAATACTAGTCTTTTCTGCACACTTTGTCCTCACTCGTGCGCACCCGGGATCAACTTCCCGGTCAGTCAACCATCCTGAAATTACTCCAAGCTGAGCACGCTTAACTTTGGAGTTCTGTCCGAATGGGCTTCCAGAAAAGAAAGAATTCCTTATTGATATGAGTAGTCTACCATCCCTAATAAGCCAGGCTATCACATACACCCCCACTTAAAGGAACCGACGTCCTCGTCGGGCCACAGGAACGTTCCCTCTTGGCACATACGTTTGTGCATCCAGTCCGGCACATGTGTGCCATGCCATGTGCCACGATGGGTCACAAACATCATGCACAACATGACCGCACACCTGTTCACAAACATCTGTGTAACCGTGAGGGTTGGCTCTGATACCAACTTGTCACGCCCCGGACACACCCGCCGGTGGTCGTTACTCCTGGCGGGATCTAGATTTGCCCCACAAATCAATACTAGTCTTTTCTGCACACTTTGTCCTCACTCGTGCGCACCTGGGAGCAACTTCCCGGTCGGTCACCCATCCTGAAATTACTCCAAGCTGAGCACACTTAACTTTGGAGTTCTGTCCGAATGGGCTTCCAGAAAAGAAGGAATTCCTTATTGATATGAGTAGTCTATCATCCCTAATAAGCCAGGCTATCACACATGGTGTCCTCCATAAGCCTCGGAGTGGCACTTGCGTAGGATCTGTTCCTGTTCATGCTCAGGTACACAACATCTAATAACATCATCTACTCCTTTATAAAGATGTGGGTCATCCCAGAAGTAATGTCTTAAATCATAGACGAACTTTTTCTTTTGCTGGTATGTGAAAGTAGGTGGTATAAATTTACCAACAATATAATTAGCATAATCAGCATACCATGAAGCAGTACGAGAAGCATTTATGACAGCTAATTGTTCATCAGGAAAGCTATCATCAATAACTAGTGGGTCATCAAAAACATTCTATAACCTAGACAAGTTGTGTGCAACGGGGTTCTCAGCTCCCTTTCTATCAATAATATGCAAATCAAATTCTTGTAGCAAGAGAACCCATCTAATAAGTCTAGGTTTAGCATCTTTCTTTTCCATGAGATATTTAATAGCAGCATGATCAGTGTGAACAGTTACTTTAGAATCAACAATACAAGGTCTGAACTTGTCACAAGCTAATACAACTGCTAAAAATTCTTTTTCAGTAGTAGCATAATTTCTTTGGGCACTGTCTAGAGTTTTACTAGCATATATATTGAATAACATTTAATTTCTTATCAACTCTTTGTCCTAGAACAGCCCCTACAGCATAATCACTAGCATCACACATAATTTCAAATGGTAAATTCCAATCAGGAGGTTGAACAATAGGTGCAGAAACCAAAGCTTTCTTAAGTATTTCAAATGCTTCTACACAATCATCATCAAAGACAAAAGGAACATCTTTTTGAAAGAGTATAGTCAAAGGCCGAGAAATTTTAGAGAAGTCCTTAATGAACCTCATATAAAACCAGCATGACCAAGGAAACATCTTATACCTTTAATGTCCTTGGGACACGACATCGTTTCAATAGCATCAACCTTAGCTTTATCAACTTCAATACCTCTTTCAGAAATTTTATGCCCCAAGACAATACCTTCATTAACCATAAAGTGACACTTCTCCCAATTCAAGACAAGATTAGTTTCTTCACATCTCTGCAAAACTCGATCAAAGGTATTTGAGAGAAACCAGAATAACCATCTAGAAAGAAAAAATGTGTATGTTTGGATAATCTTTCTAGCATTTGATCAATAAAAGGTAAAGGGTAATGATCCTTTTTAGTAGCTTTATTTAATTTGCGGAAATCAATTACCATTCTATAACCTGTAATGATTCTTTGTGGGATCAATTCATCTTTATCATTAGGAACTACAGTAATACCTCCCTTCTTAGGGACACAATGGACAGGACTTACCCACTGACTATCAGCAACGGGATAAATTATACCTGCCTCCAGAAGCTTTAGTATTTCTTTTCTTACCACTTCTTTCATCTTAGGATTTAACTGTCGTTGGTGATCAACAACTGGTTTAGCATCCTTCTCCAGTTTTTTTTTGTGGTGGCATAGAGTGGGGCTAATTCCCTTAAGATCATCAAGAGTATATCCAATAGCAGCACGATGCTTCTTCAGAGTTTTCAATAATTTCTTTTCTTCATGCTCTGAAAGGTTAGCACTAATAATAATAGGATATATCTCTTTCTCAACAAGATAAGCATATTTAAGAGTATCAGGTAAAGGTTTAAGCTCAAACACGGGATCACCCTTAGGTGGAGGAGGATCCCCTAGAATTTCAACAGGCAAGTTGTGTTTCAAAATAGGCCACTGTTTAAAGAATACTTCATCTATTTCCCTTCTTTCGTCCATAAACATATCATTTTCATGGTCTAGCAAATATTGTTCTAAAGGATCACTAGGAGGCACGACAATAGAAGCAAGACCAATAATTTCATCTTTACTAGGCAATTCTTTATCATGGGGTTGTCTATGAAATTTAGCAAAATTAAACTCATGAGATATATCCCCTAAACCAACAAAAACAATATCCTTATTGCAGTCTATCTTAGCATTAACAGTATTCAAGAAGGGTCTACCTAATATAATGGGACAAAAGTCGTCTTGTGGGGAACCAAGAACAAGAAAATCAGCAGGATATTTAACTTTCCCACACAAGACTTCAACATCTCTAACAATCCCAACTGGTGAAATAGCATCTCTATTGGCAATCTTAATTGTAACGTCTATCTCTTCTATCTCAGCAGGTGCAATATCATGCATAATTTCTTTGTATAAGGAATGAGGTATTGCACTTGTACTAGCACCCATATCACATAAGCCATGATAGCAATGATCTCCTATTTTAACGGAAATAACAGGCATGCCTGCAACAGGTCTATGTTTATTTTTAGTATCAGGTCTAGCAATTCTAGCAGATTCATTGCAGAAGTAAATAACATGCCCATCAATATTATCGGCCAAGAGATCTTTAACCATAGCAACACAGGTTCAACTTTAATTTGCTCAGGGGGTTTCAGTGTCTTAATATTACTTTTGTTAACCACAGTTGAAGCTTTTGCATGATCCTTTATTCTAACAGGGAAAGGTGGTTTCTCAATATAAGCAGTAGGAACAATAGGATCATTATAAGTGATAGTCTTTTCTTGAACTTTAATAGGTGCAACTACTTTTACTTCAATGGGAGGATTATATTTAAACCACTTCTCCTTAGGGAGATCAACATGAGTAGAAAAGGATTCACAGAAAGAAGCTACTATCTCAGAGTCAAGTCCATATTTAGTGCTAAATTCACAGAAAGCATCGGTATCCATAAAAGATTTAACACAATCAAACTTAGGTTTTATACCTGACTCCTTACCTTCGTCGTGGTCCCAATCTTTAGAGTTGCGTTTAATTATCTCCAATAAATCCCATTTGAATTCAATAGTCTTCATCATAAAAGATCTGGTACAAGAAGTATTAAGCATGGAGCGATTACTGAGAGAAAGCCGAGCATAATTTTTTTGAATAATCATTTCTTTTGAGAGCTCGTGATTGGGGCATGAATATAACATTGACTTAAGCCCCCCCAATCTTGAGCGATGCTTTCTCCTTCGCGAGGCCAAAAATTATATATATAATTACGATCACGATAAACAAGATGCATAGGATAAAACTTCTGATGTAATTCCAATTTCAATCGTTGGTAGTTCCATGATCCAATATCATCACATAGCCTAAACCATGTCGATGCATCTCCCTTCAAATATAAAGGGAAGACCTTCTTCTTGATAACATCCTCGGGCATACCTGCAAGCTTAAATAATCCACAAACTTCATCCACATAGATTAGGTGCAAATCGAGATGTAATGTTCCATCTCCCGTAAAAGGATTAGCTAGCAGTTTCTCTAGAGTAGGTTCAGTAGGTTGAGGAGCAACTCTTTGCTCTACTAGTTGGGGTGAAGATACCCCGAACAAGCCCCTCAAAGGATTATGTTCCATAGTAACAAGTGACAGTAAATTTCAGCACACTATATAAATTTTTCCTTACCAAATTCCACCTACCAAAGGCGCTTCACTCCCCGGCAAAGGTGCCAGAAAAGAGTCTTGATGACCCACAAGTGTAGGGGATCTATCATAGCCTTTTAGATAAGTAAGAGTGTCGAACCCAACGAGGAGCGGAAGGAAATGATAAGCGGTTTTCAACAAGGTATTCTCTGCAAGCACTGAAATTATCGGTAACAGATAGTTTTGTGATAAGGTAATTTGTAATGGGTAGCAAGTAATAAAAGTAAATAAGGTGCAGCAAGATGGCCCAATCCTTTTTGTAGCAAAGGACAAGCCTGGACAAACTCTTATATAAAAGAAAGCGCTCCCGAGGACACATGGGAATTATCGTCAAGCTAGTTTTCATCACGTTCATATCATACGCGTTCGGTACTTTGATAATTTGTTATGTGGGTGGACCGGTGCTTGGGTACTGCCCTTACTTGGACAAGCATCCCACTTATGATTAATCCCTATTGCAAGCATCCGCAACTACAACAGAAGTATTAAGGTAAACCTAACCATAGCATGAAACATATGGATCCAAGTCAGCCCCTTACGAAGCAACGCATAAACTAGGGTTTAAGCTTCTGTCACTCTAGCAACCCATCATCTACTTATTACTTCCCAATGCCTCCCTCTAGGCATAAACAATGGTAAAGTGTTATGTAGTCGACGTTCACATCACACCACTAGAGGGATGGCAACATACATCTCATCAAAATATCAAACGAATACCAAATTCACATGACTACTTATAGCAAGACTTCTCCCATGTCCTCAGGAACAAAGTAACTACTCACAAAGCATATTCATGTTCATAATTAGAGGGGTATTAATATGCATAATGGATCTGAACATATGATCTTCCACCAAATAAACCAACTAGCATCGACTAGAAGGAGTAATCAACACTACTAGCAACCCCCAGGTACCAATCTGAGGTTTGGATACAAAGATTAGATACAAGAGATGAACTAGGGTTTGAGATGAGATGGTGCTGGTGAAGATGTTTGTAACACCCACAATGCGGCTATGTCTCCCATGTGTCGGAGCACGACTTAGAGGCATAACCGCATAGTAGGCATGTCGCAAGAGGGGTAATCTTTACACATCCCATGTACTGAATAAGAAAGGGATAAAGAGTTGGCTTACAATCGCCACTTCACACAATACATAAATATAGCATTACATCATCCAGAATACAATCAAGGTCCGACTACGAATCCAAATAAAGAAAGACAACCCATAATGCTAGATCCCCGATCGCCTCGACTGGGCTCCACTACTGATCAACTGGAAACGAAACAACACAACGAACACGATCTTCATCGAGCTCCTCCTTGAGCTCGGTTGTGTCACCTGCACGGTATCATCGGCACCTGCAACTGGTTTGAAGTAATCTATGAGTCACGGGGACTCAGCAATCTCACACGCTCGCGATCAAGACTATTTAAGCTTATGGGTAGGAAAAGGTAGTGAGGTGGAGCTGCAGCAAGCACTAGCATATATGGTGGCTAACTTACGCAAATGAGAGCGATAAGAGAAGCAAAGCACGATCGTGAACTAGAAGTGGTCAAGAAGTGATCCTCAAGCTACTTACGTTCAAGCATAACACCAAAACCGTGTTCACTTCCCGGACTCCACCGGAAAGAGACCATCACGGCTACACACGCGGTTGATGCATTTTAATTAAGTTAAGTGTCAGGTTCTCTACAGCCGGATATTAACAAATTCCCATATGCCCATAACCGCGGGCACGGCTTTCGAAAGTTAAAAACCCTACAGGGGTGTCCCAATTTAGCCCATCACAAGCTCTTATGGTCAACGAAGGATATTCCTTCTCCCAGGACGACCCGACCAGACTCGGAATCCCGGTTACAAGACATTTCGACAATGGTAAAACAAGACCAGCAAAGCCGCCCGGATGTGCCGACAAATCCCGATAGGAGCTGCACATATCTTGTTCTCAGGGCACACCAGATGAGCCAGACGTCGGGTTGACATAGACCCTGGTTGCCTAGAGGGCGCCGGACATTGCTCAGGTCGGACCAACACTTAGAGAAGCACTAGCCCCCGGGGGGGGGGGTTAAAATAAAGATGACCCTTGAGTCTGCAGAACCCAAGAGAAGGTGGTTGGTTGTTAGTGCAAATGTAAAACCAAGGTTGGGCTTTGCTGGAGGAGTTTTATTCAAAGCGAACTGTCAAGGTGTTCGCATAACACCCAACCGCGTAAGGAATACAAAATCAAGGAACATAACACCGGTATGACGGAAACTAGGGCGGCAAGAGTGGAACAAAACACAAGGCATAAGGCCGAGCCTTCCACCCTTTACCAAGTATATAGATGCATTGATTAAAATAAGAGATATTGTGATATCCCGACAATAAATCATGTTCCAACATGGAACAAACTCCATCTTCACCTGCAACTAGCAATGCTATAAGAGGGGCTGAGCAAAGCGGCAACATAGCCAAACAACGGTTTGCTAGGGAAAAGTGGGTTAGAGGCTTGGCATGGCAATATGGGAGGCATGATATAGCAAGTGGTAGGTATCGCGGCATAGCAATAGAGCGAGCAACTAGCAAGCAAAGATAGAAGTGATTTCGAGGGTATGGTCGTCTTGCCTGCAAAGTTCTCCGAGTTGATGAAAGCTTGATCCTCGTAAGCGTACTCAATGGGTTCCTCGATCACGAACTCGTCTCCCGGCTCTACCCAAGGCAAGAACACAAGCAAAGGAAACAACAGTCAACCATGATGCAATGCGCAAGCAACATGATGCAAAACATGGCATGATATGCGGGATGTGATATGCAATGCATATGCGTGCTTCGGAAGGGAAAGATTGAATCAGGCCTCAACTTGGCAAACAAAGAGTATCTCTGGAAAGATGAGTTGATTTCGGTCGAAATTGATATAACGATCACCGGAATCGGATGCACGGTTTGCAAATGGCAAGCAAAACAATAATGGCTCAATTCTTCGATTAACAGCACGATGCCTTCTAGAATGCAACAAGAAACTAAGCTACTGCACTCCAACATAGCAACAAAGCATATGGCAGTGATCTACTCAAGATGCTTGACAAAAGATGAACACTGATCTACGGCTAAATCACGCTATAACAGGATCAAAAGCATGGCAAAAGGGCAAAAGATATCAGCATCACAGACTTAATGAAAATACTATCATGCCAGAAATTAACATCAGGAAGCAATGTTTAGAGCAAGATAACAACATGCTACAGGATCAGATCATAGCAAACAAAGGCATGGCATGAATCTACTCAAAGCATATAACAAAAGTCCCTTACTGGCCATAATCCAAAAAGGATCAGAAGATATGATGGCACCCATGTAAACATAGCAAGTTCCGTCAACAGATTCAGACTTACCAGAAAACTGGACATGGCAGAAACAGAGTTATGAAGGCATGTTTGCGAGCTCGATGCACTCAACACAAGGCATGGCATGACAAACTAAGCATACTACCAGCAAGAAGACATGATCAAGAAGCTAACCATGGCAAGAACAATTTCATAGCATGCATGGATCAACTACAACAACCTTGGCAAAATTGATTAACATGTAAACAATCTGCTAGGAACATTTTATAGCAAAAGTAGAGCAAGATTGAGTCATGCTAGGGCACTCCATAAATGCAAACAGGGCCATGGATGGATAGAGCACAACCATATGTCAAAATTATCCTTACTGAACATACTCAAAAGAAGCATGGATCTCTCTGTAGCAACATGAATACATGGCATAAAAATATCAGCAGGGAAATGACTTAGTGTACCAAGGCCGCTTGGCAAATCTCGGTCCATTCTGAGAAAGTTTAACACCCGCACACAAAAAGAGGCAAAAGGAGGGTGCCAAAGGACATAGGAGTGCCGGATTGCAAAATGGACAACGGGGAAAGTGCTCGGATGCATGAGACAAACCCGTATGCGAATGCGATGCACATGATGACATGATATGAAATGCATGACACGCAAACAAATGACAAGGAAACAACAGCGAATAACTAGAAGACACATGGCGTAATGGTCTCGGGGCGTTACAGCACTCCAGCACTACGAGAGGATCTCGTCCCGAGATCTAGAATGGCACCGGAGGGAAAACGAAGAGGAAGAAGAGAGGTAAAACTAAGTTGCTTCTTTGACAAACGAGTGAAACCAAAGAACCTTGGGAGGTTAAACCATTTCGAGAAAAGATTACAACGAAGATGAACGAAGTTGACAATCTCCGTCAGAAAAGAGAAACAAGGAAGAACAAATTCGGACAGCACTCAGGTTGAAAAGAGATGCAAGACTTGATAAGATGAAAGAACTTGAGCAAATGGCAGAACACTCCGGTTAAATGGATAAGCATGAAAGGAGCACGATCCTCACCATTCGAGCTGATGAGAGAAGAGAGCAACAACACAATGCCTCCGGAAGAAATGAAAGAATGGAATGGAATGAACGGAGGAAAACAAGATCTTGTACCTCAAATGAGCTTGAAAAGCATCTTTAGGAGAAGGGTCGAACGGAGTTGTTGGAACACCAACAACGAAAGTATAAGTTTTAAGTGGGCTTATGGAAAACATCTCAAAACTGAGGTGAAATTCTGCCACTAACAGAAACAAAAGATTGGATTGATATGAACAAGGAGACGAGAAACTTATTTCACCGGGAGGATAAATGAAGAACTTGGGTCATTTATAAGCACCATAAAGCACAATCCTTAGGGAAAACTTTAGGTGAAATATAACCCAAGATAACTCCAATGAAGAGATTGGTGGATTTAAAATATCTCATTCTTGCCAACATGTGAATCATGAAAAAGACGAAGGGAAAATTGCCAGGAATGACATAACACCACCTCAAAAGATAAGGTATAAAGAATTGCACTCCGGATTTCAAGATGAAGAATACTTGAGCTCCTTTGAAAAGAATCTTGATGAACACATCGAGAAGGATTTAAGTCCTTGCTGAACCATCATGTAGAACCTCCATGAAAAACTCCGGTAGTAAAAGGATGACGAAAGAAAGAGGAGTTGAAAAACACAAGGTGCAGCCTTGCAATGATTAGAAGAAGCTTTCAAATGATATAATTGAGAGAACTTGGAACTCCGGGAAAGAAAAGATGAAACAATTGAAACCGAGAATTTGATGAACCTCCGGAATAAGGAATTAATCATTTGGGTGAAACAAGAATAAGAATTACATTATGCATATCCTTCACCAATTTAAATTGATGACAATCAACAGATTGCATACAACTTATTCCGGTAGAAAGGATTAAGAGAGAAATCGATAACTTGATAAGGTCTTCAACGGAACACCGGTAGGATTGAAACAACGAATGAATTAATATGATAACCATGGAAGAGAATCTTGAGCAAACCATCGTAAGAATTGAAAACGAACGAAGCAAGGGGAACGAATCACTGGTAAGGATTAGAAAATGAACGAAGGTACTTAAGAGAATCAAGATTCAAGGGAACGAAGAGATCGCAGACTGATTAAAGAATGCTTGAATGATGCGCCGGTAAGATTTGGTGAATGAGAGCTGAAAGCTGAGAATGAATAAATCTTCTGAAATGATGGGCTCCGGAGAATCAAACTGAAAAGACTCCTGAACTGCTCCGGATGGGTGAAAAGAATTGTCACAATCGAAAACAATTATGAGAGGATGGCATCAAACTAGAACCATAAATCTTCACAAGAACAGATAAGATTTGGAGGAAAACTCTTCTTCGTTCTTCAAATGTCGAGAATGCCGATGAGAAACACCACCATGAATTGTTGAGCTACTCCGGGATGAAAATTAGAAAGGTTGAACCAACGATGAAAAGAATTTAACCGATCTTGGAGAAATACATATGACTGATGATAATTCATTCTTACGTCAAACTTGGAGAAGAATTTGAGAGTAACTCCGGGAAGATTTGAAGAGTCAGGTAAGATCCTGAGAAAATACCTGTGGGTTAGGGCCCACTCAAAAATACATCGTTGAATGATTTAAAAGATAGATTGCACCGGTTGAACTAAAATGGCTTGAATAAGGTAACAATCTCGAAATAGGTTGAACTGATCTTGAATGGAAAGACAAGTCTTCTGAGATATCTTCAGCACTCCGAAATAATTGAATAGAGATAGGTGAATGATTAAGAGGTGCACCGCATGAGAAAATATTTGAAACAAGGAAAAGGATATGATCAACACCAAAAGATTGCATTGAAAACACCGGGGAAGATAAGAGAACAAGGAATGATAACTTGTAGAGCATGTTCATGAGAATCACCGGATAAGAATATTGACGGAAAAAATGGAGAGGCTTCCCATCAATAAAATGGATACTTGATTAAGAAATCTGAGTCCTTGAGGAAAAAAGGGGGTGGGTGGGCGGAAAACAAAGGCAACTTTGCACGGATGAAAAAAACACCGTTGAGAAGACTTAGAATTGATCTTGCGAATGTAGAAATGATTGAATCCACTTGAAGAGAAACACGCCTGTTGAAAAGGATTGACATAGCAATCTTGATTATCATGATGGATTAGTATTCACATAGAAATATGAGAACACCACTTAGGAAAGGTATGGAATCAACATTTGACTTTGAAGCAACTCGAATACCACAACTGAAAACAAAACAAAGGATTGACTTAGGAGATAAGCCGGAAAAAACATATGATAGATCCTGTCGGGGATATACCCCGCGGTATGACCCGGCCGAAGATATGACCTGGCTGGGACTTGGTATTTCATTGGTAAGCCGGCAGATTGTTTAAACCAGAGGTTAAGCTAACGGGAACAGTTAAGCAGATTAAGCCGGCGGACACAGTCATGTAAGCCGGCGGTCACAGTCATGTAAGCCGGCAGACACAGTCATGTAACCCGGCAGACACAATCGTATGAGCCAGAAGGTCAAGCAGATAGTCAAGTCAGGCAGTTAAGCCGAACAGTTAAGCTGGACAGTTAAGCCGAACAGTTAAGCCGGACAGTTAAGCCAGACAGTTAAGCCGGACAGTTAAGCCAGATGGTAAGCCAGATTGCAGGTTAACAGTTAAGAAGCCCAAAATGTTAAAGAAAGCCCATGGAGAGAAGCCCATGGAGGGAAAACAGAATAGTTAAGTCTTAAGTCCGAGTTGGACTCTACATGTAACCCGCCCCTTCAACATATATAAGGAGGGGCAGGGCACCCCAAGAGGGACAAGTTGAATAATCATTAAGTCTAGACACAACTAGGAGAGCCGGAGTTACGGTGACTCCCTCATGATGATAATTTGACCTAGCGACAAACAACATGTAGGGTTGTTACCGGATGATGTTTCCCGGGGCCTGAAGCTGTCTAAGTCTTCGTCTTGCGTGTTGCGTCTCTCGATTCCGATCAACCCCTTCAAGCTACCGCATAGATGCGTTGACCCCACGACTAAGTCCTCACACTAGGACATCTGCCGTGACGTTTCCACGACAGCTAGCGACCACCGTGGGGCTTGCGCACGGTGGTGTTGAGTTCTTGGAGGGATCTTTCCCAGGGTTTCGAGAAGCTCATAATTGTTCAGATGAAGAAGACAAATCAACCTCGAGGTAATTGGTTCAGATTTTACAATCCGCGAGATTCAAGTCAAAAAATAGAAATTAGGGTTACGGTATGTTCTGCCGCCGCTGCTAAAAAATAGCCGAGGCCGTCGGTAGGATTTCCATCATCTATGCAACAACGAGTCCGAGACAGGGATAGTTGCACGAGACTGATTCAAAGGGATGTTTCTACATGCACACACAAGTCAATTGTGAGTCGCCCAGGATGGAGTCAGCCGCCGAGTTCACGTTGTCAATTGTGAGTCGCCTCCACGTTGGATCAAAGGAAGAGATATGCTCACATCCGTCAAACTGCAGCTGTTTACTTCAAGTCCCCAGGAGATCAATAGCCAATTTATTTGCTCAAACAAATCTGGTCATCATGATGTGCTAGTTGAAAAGTGCTCTGTTTGCACCAGCCTCCAAATGAGAGTTGAAGTGATCTGTTTATCTGCTCCAGGCCATTCTTACTCGAGCCCCGTTGCAGTTGGTGAGTCGCCGATAGCTACCTCTGAGCCACTCCGTTGCCGCTTTGGTCTGCTGTTCCTGCCATGGCCCTCTACCAAGAGCCGTCGCCCTGAGAGCCGCCCCCACCGGAGCACTGAGCCGCCACTACGGTCTGCAGTTTTTCTGGATGAAGGAAAGCCTATTCGGAAGGACGTACGTCAAACCCCGAGTTACTCGGTCAAGATTAAGAAAATTATGGCGATCAGATCAGATTCAAAAAAGTAATTCCATTGACAGTTGAGCATATCAGGTGAGCTTCATTGCACCTACCAGCCTCAAAAACCTAAAAAGACCAATATTTTTAAGCATTGGGACCTGAGTCAAATGAATTATTTTTCAGTCTCTTTGTGAGAAACCAATGTCAGCAAATTGATTATGAAGTTGGCTTATTGACCCGGATTCTTTGGAAGATAGGAAATGACAAGGACTTAAGGATGTTCATGTGACGGCTTAAAAGAATATTTAACCCGGAGCATAACCTCTTAGGATTGTTATTATGTTTTGTTTACAGGATCAGTTTAACCTGGATGAATCCAAATTAAACTGGGGGCTAATGTCAGGGATATACCCCGCGGTATGACCCGGCTAGGACTTGGTATTTCATTGGTAAGCCGGCGGATTGTTTAAACCAGAGGTTAAGCCAACGTGAACAGTTAAGCAGATTAAGCCGGTGGACACAGTCATGTAAGCCGGCGATCATAGTCATGTAAGCCGGCAGACATAGTCATGTAACCCGGCAGACACAGTCATGTAACCAGGCAGACACAATCATATGAGCCAGAAGGTTAAGCAGACAGTCAAGCCAGACAGTTAAGCCGGGCAGTTAAGCCAGACAGTTAAGCTGGACAGTTAAGCCAGACAGTTAAGCTGGATAGTTAAGCCAGATGGTAAGCCAGATTGTAGGTTAACAGTTAAGAAGCCCGAAAGGTTAAAGAAAGCCCATGGAGGGAAAACAGAATAGTTCAGTCTTAAGTCTGAGTTGGACTCTACATGTAACCCGCCCCTTCAACATATATAAGGAGGGGCAGGGCACCCCAAGAGGGACAAGTTGAATAATCATTAAGTCTAGACATAACTAGGAGAGCCGGAGTTACAGCGACTCCCTCATGATGATAATGAGACCTAGCCAAAAACTGCATGTAGGGTTGTTACCGGATGATGTTTCCCAGGGCCCGAAGCTGCCTAAATCTTCGTCTTGCGTGTTGCGTCTCTCGATTCCGATCAACCCCTTCAAGCTACCGCATAGATGCGTTGGCCCTACGGCTAAGTCCTCACACTAGGACATCTGTCGTGATGTTTCCATGACAGATCCCATATCGTATCATGTGTCTGTTGTAAAGATATTCTAGGAGCTACTTGAATTCCCACTTATAAACTCCCGAAACTTTCTGGTTATGCAATCGGGTGTTGGGGATACAGGGGAAGCATAATATCTCACTCAAAACTAGCAAATCCTACATCCAGCTGTATCCATCCTTCAACACATAACCAAGAAACCTTCGGAAATCATTTACCTCAACCTTCGAAAAGCATCCGTTCTACGAGTTATGGCAATACTCCCGAACACCCGCCCCCCCCCCCCGTACTGGGTGGCGTCGAGGTTATCTCACCAATAACTGCATAAAAGATATTTTCGATGTCGGTGAACTCAGGTATTCCAGAACTGCTACGATAAAATTGTGACGACAACACCTCGGAGCTCAACTCCCCGGGACACTGCCACAACCCCTAAATGTCAGGAGGCACCAAGAATAATGTTCTCGTCACAAAACCAACGTAACGATTCCAAGATACTTGCGTGATCCTAAATTTTTTTAGTGAAATTTGAGGAGAGAAGAGTCAAAACTCTATGTCAGGAGGCCTCACCAGGGCGACGAAGGGACTGGGGAGTAAAAAGAATCCTACTCTCTGATATATATAAGCCGGCAGACACAGTCATGTAACCCGGCAGACACAGTCATGTAACCCAGCAGACACAGTCATGTAACTAGGCAGACACAATCATATGAGCCAGAAGGTTAAGCAGACAGTCAAGCCAGACAGTTAAGCCGGACAGTTAAGCCAGACAGTTAAGCTGGACAGTTAAGCCAGACAGTTAAGCCAGACAGTTAAGCCATATGGTAAGCCAGATTGTAGGTTAATAGTTAAGAAGACCAAAAGGTTAAAGAAAGCCCATGGAGGGAAAACAGAATAGTTAAGTCTTAAGTCTGAGTTGGACTCTACATGTAACCCGCCCCTTCAACATATATAAGGAGGGGCAGGGCACCCCGAGAGGGACAAGTTGAATAATCATTAAGTCTAGACATAACTAGGAGAGCCGGAGTTACGGCGACTCCCTCATGATGATAATGAGACCTAGCCGCGCCACAAGCCGTACCTCTGGGTTGCTGAGCTATGTAAAGATCCGTCTCGGCCCTACCGCGGTGCCTCCTTGGGCCACTCGACCTTAATCTGCTTCGCCGGGGGCCTCTGCCGTTCTACTCCAAGCCAGCCACCGAACGACCCTTTTGCTCGTCTCCGTTAAGTCACCCTGAGAGCTGGCCCTGCTCCTTTTACTCGCCTCGGCCGCCGTGAGCCTGCGATCGCTGTTGTTTCGCCTCCTCAGCCGCAGTGGCGTCAGGCCAGCGCTACCCAGTCGCCGGGTCTCCACTATGGACGAGTCGCCACTTCCACCACCTCGAATCGCCGCCTCCATCCACGTATGGCTTGGCCGCTAGCCAGTTCGCCTGTTCCGAGTCAAACCGCCCTCGCCTTACCTCGCCTTGCCTGGAGCTGCCTGGCCACCTATGCATACCTCACCGTGCACTGCCTTCAAGCCGCTGCTGCTGCCGCCGTTGAGCCGCCCGTTGACTGTGACCCGGCCTCATCGCACCACCCCCTCTGCCATCACTGCCGCTTTGAGCCGCCACCTCCGCCGAGGCTCGCCACGACATGAGATGCCATCGCCGGTACTTCTGTTGCGGTCTCGTCAAACTGTGATTCCGTATCAACTCGCCTCCAATTCGCCGTTGCCTCTGTGGTCGGTTTTCCACCTCCTCGGAGAGTCGCCGTGTCGGCTCTCCTCTGCGCGGCCTCGCTCCTCCTACCGAGCTGACTCACCGGCGTCTCTCTGGTCCGAGTGCCCGCCTTGTCACAGATGTTTCCGCTGGCTTGCGCCCGCCTTGATTCGCTTCAAAACCGCCTGGGGCATCAGCCGCTGTTGCAACCCGCCGCTTCCGCCATGGCCTCGATTGACCACCTCCGCCTTGCTTCACCTGCGCTAAGCCGCTTACACCCAGAGCTACGCACATCCACCATGGTATTTGCCATCCATTCAAAAAGAAAAAACAATGACCCCGAGGAGAACGTGGGCATGGACTCGGGCCTCGCTGGAATTGCCGTGCCTCTGCGCCATGGCTCGCCTCGCGCCGTTTCGGGTGACGATGGCTCGGCCTCGCTCTGAGCCGCCATCACAGCCCGTGCCTCCACGGCAGACCGCCTGCGCCACCGCATCTAAAACCGGCCCCACCTTAGCCTCGCTTTGGACCACACCGCCACACCTCTTGTCCGAGCCGCCGCGGTTACCGCTGCTTCAACCCGCTGTCTTGAGCCGTCTGCTTGAGCGGTCCGGCCTCTTCTGTGTCACCAAGGAACCACCTTGCCACTACCTAAGCTACGGTCTTGTCCCACGGCCGGCCTCCGGCGGTGTTCACACCTTTGCGTGCCGCCTCCACGCGCCTGTGATGCCCGGCGTTTTCCCACCTCTGCTGCTCTCTCATCTCTGCGGTGAGTCGCCGCACGCGACCCAGCCTGCCTTGCCTTCGCCTGCTGCTGCTGTTGGTCCCGTGCAGCTGCGTTTTCTCCTGTAGCATTGCCGGGTTGAAGATCTTCCTGCGCCACGGCGCCGTCTCCGCCCCGCGTCAAGTGGCCTGCTGTCGTCGTACCTCGGCCCGCCAGCGCCCCTCGTGCATGTCCTGATCCGTCGGTCCCCGTCGTGGCTCCCCTTGCCGCAGCCTCTGCCGCGGAGCTGCTTTGCCGACGGCCTCCTTGACCACTGCTGTTGAGCCGCCATAGCCTCACATCGCTCTTACGCTGAGCCGCCCGCTGGCTTCATCACGTTGCGGTGCCCCCGCCGGGTCTTGCTGCCCCGGCTGCCTCAGCTGCCACACGCCGAGTCGACTGCGCGCCGCCGACCGCCTCCGCGCCAAGATGCCGCTTCGCCTCATGCGTGCTGGACTGGCCCTGAAACCGCCTGTTGCACCGCCCTTTTAACCCGCCATGCTGCACCCTGACCTGCCATTGCCGCGGCCTTGTCTGTGTTGGCAAGATGTTTTTGTTGCCACCAAAGTTGCTGCCGCGGGTTCGCTATGAGCCGCCAAAAAGCCTCCACCTCCAACATGATTAGTTCTGGGAGCCTAGTAAACAAAGGAACAACAATGCTTTTCATCAGCTCTTCACGTGATTGTGTTACTAAAGGACAAATCCTGAAGCAACAGTCACTCACGGGTACAAGTGAACGGAGACATTTTTGACCTGCGAAATAAAGCTGCGACCAGCGACGGTGATTTGGCAAGGATGTGACATGCTAGGGACACGTCAGACATTGGATATGGTTTTGATCCCCGGTATCCACGGTCATCGGACGAAAAACACCAGGTGATATCCATCTAAGTTTAAGTTTTTTTCAGTACATACTGTTTTTTATCAAAAGATCGAGTACTCTGGCTTGTGATATTTTTTGACGCAGGACAAATGTTCACTGCAAGAGTGATGGTCGTGTCATGGATTTATAGCTCGTGTCATTGTTATCATGCGCTAGCATCTGACCGTGCCATGATGCTCGACGAATATATGTGCAAACCGCCGTTTTTACGACCCAATTTACATCAATATGACGCGAGTGACTCGTCCGTCCGCGCGGCTTACCGC
Source organism: Triticum urartu (assembly GCF_003073215.2). Taxonomy (NCBI): domain Eukaryota; kingdom Viridiplantae; phylum Streptophyta; class Magnoliopsida; order Poales; family Poaceae; genus Triticum; species Triticum urartu. The sequence goes on from NC_053027.1 coordinate 452,136,677, forward strand.
ACCTGCGATGGATTCGCCCGTCCGCACTGGCTTACAACGCTGTGGCCTGTTCATCTGTCTGCTCCCGCGGCCGACTCGGCCATGATTGATTTCAGCTTCACCATTTTGATCATCAACTCCGCGGTGATAATTACTGACCTGACGCATCAGGTGAAATCCATCTAGTATATTTTTATATTATATATTGCTTTCTTTAAAAGAGAAATTACTTTGATTTGCAAGTTGTCCCATGCAGGATTTAAACCGGTTTATATCACGGTTAATTATGAAGAATCTCAAGCCAACTCCTCAAGTCACCTTGAGACTCGGGGGCTATGATGACATGGCTCAGTAAATATTGCTAGTTTAAAGGCCGTCAGAAAATTTCTAGTCCAAAATAAAGAAATATCCGGTTTAAAATCCGGTTCAAGAGAAATCTATCTCTCACAAAGCATTGAAGCTCAATATCTGGTTTAAAATCCGGCTCAAGGTAAACCTGTTTCCCACAAAGCTTTGAAGCTCTCAATATCCGGTTTGAAATTCCGGCTTAAAAAGAATTAATCTCTCACAAGTTCGAGTTTTTAGGAAAAATTACAAGGACTAAAGAGAGTTTGTTGCACATCACAACTCAAACATAGGCACCCGGCGAGCACAGCTCAGAAATATATCACTTGGGGGCTTCCTGCTCATCGAGCATAGCTGTCGGTACCCTCTTGATCGGCATGATGCCAAAATTTATATGGTCACTTGGGGGCTTCCTGTTCAAACATAGGTCGTATTCGAACCAAAGAGAACATAGCTGTCGGTACCCTCTTGATCGGCACACTTCCAAACTCACTAGGGGGCTTCTTGATCGTATTCGAATCATAGCTTAACCCCTTTTGGGTCCGACTTGGATCGTATTCGAATCAGGGTCGTTAAAAACCTCTCAAGGTTATTTGGGGGCTTCCTGTTCAAACGTAGGTCGTATTCGAACCAAAGAGAACATAGTTGTCGGTACCCTCTTGATCGGCGCAACGCCAAAGCCACTGGGGGCTACATGATCGTATTTGAACCGTAGCTTAACCCCTTCGGAACGGTTTACTGATCGTATTCGAATTAGAAGCTTCGATTTTTCTTTCTATTTGGCTTAAGTTTTTTAAAACAATCTTTGGTTTTTTCTTGAGATTTTTTTGTTCAGATCTAAGTATAAGTGTGGTTTAAATTTAACCCGGCTTGGTTTTGGACGATAAGTCGCCAACATATGACAAACATCATACATTTGGAAGTGAGTGGCTTCTAAGGATTGGGTTATCACCCTACTGCACAGGTATCCTAAACCGGCAGTACGATTCAATATCACAGGAACCGGTTTTCCAAACCGGATTATATTATTCAAATCTTTAATAGCCAAACATGGCTGGATTTTATTATGGTTATCAATAACCAATATTATGATTGAGGTTTTCAAAAGTCGTTTCAGCGCAATGGATATTATTTTATCAATGGATATAATTTATTCCACAATGGAAGGGATAGTCCCGAGTCGCTGCAGGCTTACGACCCGGCACTTGGGGGCTACATTATTCAAGTTGAGATTACATCAAAATATGCAAGTCTCATGTCGCTGCAAGCATGCACCATGACACTTGGGGGCTAATGTAAAGTCATTTTTTGATCAACTTATTGAAGACCCGACTCATCCCATTGTAATGAGTCGGCCCTTGGGGGCTACCAATTGCTCCTGTCAACAATTCAAGGTACACAAGTCTTAATCCATTATACTGAAAGATCTACTATTCAGTTGGTAGAGTACAAAGCTCTTAACTTTATGGATGTGGGTTCAAGCCTCATGGTGGAGATTACATCATATGATGTTATTATCAATGAATTATATACAAAGTCCCAGCTCAGTATTATCTTACTGAGCCGGCCCTCGAGTGTTACTTTGGTTGAAGTTTTTATGAGCATAAGGCAATTACAAGTCCCAGGTTGCTGCAAGCATGACAACCCGGCACTTGGGGGCTACATATGTGGAATATTCAGTTTTGACTAGTGGCTGAACGGACAATCTGGATTTCTTCAAGGTTGCAACATTTATATTCAAATAAGTCTTAAGCTATCACTATGTTCTCCTCTTAAGACTTGGGGGCTACAGGTAATATGGATACAAGGAAGAAAAAATCTTCAAATTTCTCAGTTTTGAGTAAACCAGATTGACTGGGTGTCTGCAACGATTATAATTCGACATTATCTATTTATAACCCGATAAGTTTTTCATCTTTAAGCCGGTTGAAGGTCACATGAGTATTTCAAAGACCAATATTTTTAAGCATTGGGACCTGAGTCAAATGAATTATTTTCCAGTCTCTCTGTGAGAAACCAATGTCAGCAAATTGATTATGAAGTTGGCTTATTGACCCGGATTCTCTGGAAGAAAGGAAATGACAAGGACTTAAGGATGTTCATGTGACGGCTTAAAAGAATATTTAACCCAGAGCATAACATGTTAAAATTGTTATTATGTTTTGTTTACAGGATCAGTTTAACCTGGATGAATCCAAATTAAACTAGGGGCTAATGTCAGGGATATACCCCGCGGTATGACCGGGCCGGAGATATGACCCGGCTGGGACTTGGTATTTCATTGGTAAGTCGGCATATTGTTTAAACCAGAGGTTAAGCCAACAGGAACAGTTAAGCAGATTAAGCCGGAGGACACAGTCATGTAAGCCGGAGGTCACAGTCATGTAAGCCGGCAGACACAGTCATGTAACCCGGCAGACACAATCATATGAGCCGGAAGGTTAAGCAGACAGTCAAGTCAGACAGTTAAGCCGAACAGTTAGGCCAGACAGTTAAGCCGGACAGTTAAGCCAGATGGTAAGCCAGATTGTACGTTAACAGTTAAGAAGCCCAAAATGTTAAAGAAATCCCATGGAGAGAAGCCCATGGAGGGAAAACAGAATAGTTAAGTCTTAAGTCCGAGTTGGACTCTACATGTAACCCGCCCCTTCAACATATATAAGGAGGGGCAGGGCACCTCGAGAGGGACAAGTTGAATAATCATTAAGTCTAGACACAACTAGGAGAGCCGGAGTTACGGCGACTCCCTCATGATGATAATGAGACCTAGCTGCAAACAACATGTAGGGTTGTTACCGGATGATGTTTCCCGGGGCCCGAAGCTGTCTAAATCTTCGTCTTGCGTGTTGCGTCTCTCGATTCCGATCAACCCCTTCAAGCTACCGCATAGATCCGTTGGCCCCACGACTAAGTCCTCACACTAGGACATCTGCCGTGACGTTTCCACGATAGATCCCATATCGTATCATGTGTCTGTTGGAAAGATATTCTAGGAGCTACTTGAATTCCCACTTATAAACTCCCGAAACTTTCTGGTTATGCAATCAGGTTTTGGGGATACAGGGGAAGCATAATATCTCACCCAAAACTAGCAAATCCTACATCTAGCTATATCCATCCTTCAACACACAACCAAGAAACCTTCCGAAATCATTTACCTCAACCTTCGAAAAGCATCCGTTATACGAGTTATGGCAATACTCCCGAACTCCCGCCCCAGTACTGGGTGGCATCAAGGTTATCTCACCAACAACTGCATAAAAGAGATTTTCGATGTTGGCAAACTCAGGTATTCCAGAACTGCAACGATAAAATTGTGACGACAACACCTCGGAGCTCAACTCCCCAGGAGACTGCCACAACCCCTAAATGTCAGGAGGAACCATGAATAATGTTCTCGTCACAAAACCATCGTAACGATTCCAAGATACACGCGTGATCCTAAATTATTTTAGTGAAATTTGAGGAGAGAAGAGTCAAGACTCTACGTCAGGAGGCCTCACCAGAGCGACGAAGGGAATGGGGAGTAAAAAGAAACCTACTCTCCGATATATATAATCCTATAAGACTCAAAACATTTTTCTAGACTCAACAACACCAGCGATTCGATCAAGCAGGGGGCTCCTAAGTCGGGGAAGGCTCTGATTACCAACTTGAAACACCCACGATGCGGCTATATCTCCCACGTGTCGGAGCACGACTTAGAGGCATAACCTCATAGTAGGCATGTCGCAAGAGGGGTAATCTTTACACATCCCATGTACTGAATAAGAAAGGGATAAAGAGTTGGCTTACAATCGCCACTTCACATAATACATAAATATAGCATTACATCATCCAGAATACAATCAAGGTCCGACTACGGAACCAAATAAAGAAAGACAACCCCTAATGCTAGATCCCCGATCGCCCCGACTGGGCTCCACTACTGATCAACTGGAAACGAAACAACACAACGAACATGATCTTCATCGAACTCCTCCTTGAGCTCGGTTGCGTTACCTGCACGGTATCATCGGCACCTGCAACTGGTTTGAAGTAATCTGTGAGTCACGGGGACTCAACAATCTCACACCCTCGTGATCAAGACTATTTAAGTTTATGGGTAGGAAAAGGTAGTGAGGTGGAGCTGCAGCAAGCACTAGCATATATGGTGGCTAACTTACGCAAATGAGAGCGAGAAGAGAAGCAAAGCACGGCCGTTAACTAGAAGTGATCAAGAAGTGATACTGAAGCTACTTACGTTCAAGCATAACACCAAAACCGTGTTCACTTCCCGGACTCCGCCGGAAAGAGACCATCACGGCTACACACGCGGTTGATGCATTTTAATAAAGTTAAGTGTCTGGTTCTATACAACCGGATATTAACAAATTCCCATTTGCCCATAACCGCGGGCATGGCTTTCGAAAGTTCAAAACCCTACAGGGGTGTCCCAACTTAGCCCATCATAAGCTCTCACGGTCAATGAAGGATATTCCTTCTCCCAGGACGACCCGATCAGACTCAGAATCCCGATTACAAGACATTTCGACAATGGTAAAACAAGACCAAGAAAGCCGTCCGTATGTGCCGACAAATCCCGATAGGAGCTGCACATATCTCATTCTCAGGGCACACCGGATGAGCCAGACATCGGGTTGCCATAGACCCTGATTGCCTTGGGGCCGTCGGACATCGCTTAGGTCGTACCAAAACTTAGAGAAGCACTGGCCCGGGGGGTTAAAATAAAGATGACCCTTCAGTCTGCAAAACCCAAGGGAAGGTGGTAGGTTGTTAGTGCAAATGTAAAACCAAGGTTGGGCCTTGCTGGAGGAGTTTTATTCAAAGATAACTGTCAAGGGTTTCCCATAACACCCAACCGCGTAAGTAACGCAAAATCAAGGAACATAACACAGGTATGACGGAAACTAGGGCGGCAAGAGTGGAACAAAACACCAGGCATAAGGCCGAGCCTTCCACCCTTTACCAAGTATATAGATGCATTGATTAAAATAAGAGATATTGTGATATCCCAGCAATAAATCATGTTCCAACATGGAACAAACTCCATCTTCACCTGCAACTAGCAACGCTATAAGAGGGGCTGAGCAAAGCGGTAACATAGCCAAACAACGGTTTGCTCGGGAAAAGTGGGTTAGAGGCTTGGCATGGCAATATGGGAGGCATGATATAGCAAGTGGTAGGTATCACGGCATAGCAATAGAGCGAGCAACTAGCAAGCAAAGATAGAAGTGATTTCGAGGGTATGGTAATCTTGCCTGCAAAGTTCTCCGAGTTGACGAAAGCTTGATCCTCGTAAGCATACTCAATGGGTTCCTCGATCATGAACTCATCTCCCGGCTCTACCCAAGGCAAGAAAACAAGCAAAGGAAATAACAATCAACCATGGTGCAATGCGCAAGGAACATGATGCAAAACATGGCATGATATGCGGGATGTGATATGCAATGCATATGCGTGCTTTAGAAGGGAAAGATTGAATCAGGCCTCAAATTGGCAAACCAAGAGTGCTGCTGGAAAGGTGAGTTGATTTCGGTCGAAATCGATATAAAGATCACCGGAATCGGATGCACGATTTGCAAATGGCAAGCAAAACAATAATGGCTCAATTCTACGATTAACAGCATGATGCCATCTAGAATGCAACAAGAAACTAAGCTACTGCACTCCAACATAGCAACAAAGCACATGGCAGTGATCTACTCAAGATGCTTGACAAAAGATGAACACTGAGCTACGGCTAAATCACACTATAACAGGATCAAACAAGCATGGCAAAAGGGCAAAAGATATCAGCATCACAGACTTAATGAAAATACTATCATGCCAGAAATTAACATCAGGAAGCAATGTTTAGAGCAAGATAACAACATGCTACAGGATCAGATCATAGCAAACAAAGGTATGGCATGAATCTACTCAAAGCATATAACAAAAGTCCCTTACTGGCCATAATCCAAAAAGGATCAGAAGATATGATGGCACCCATGTAAACATAGCAAGTTCCGTCAACAGATTCAGACTTACCAGAAAACTAGACATGGCAGAAACAGAGTTATGAAGGCACATTTGCAAGCTCGATGCACTCAACACAAGGCATGGCATGACAAACTAAGCATACTACCAGCAAGAAGACATGATCAAGAAGCTAACCATGGCAAGAACAATCTCATAGTATGCATGGATCAACTACAACAACCTTGGCAAAATTGATTAACATGTAAACAATCTGCCAGGAATATTTTATAGCAAAAGTAGAGCAAGATTGAGTCATGCTAGGGCACTCCATAAATGCAAACAGGGGCATGGATGGATAGAGCACAACCATATGTCAAAATCATCCTTACTGAACATACTCAAAAGAAGCATGGATCTCTCTATAGCAACATGAATACATGGCATAAAAATATCAGCAGGGAAATGACTTAGTGTACCAAGGCCGCTTGGCAAATCTCGGTCCATTCCGAGAAAGTTTAACACCCGCACACAAAAAGAGGCAAAAGGAGGGCGCTGGAGGACATGGAGTGCTGGATTGCAAAATGGACAACGGCGCGGACATGTCCGGCAGGGACGGACATGTCCGGCACGACGCGGTAGGGAAATTTTAGGGTTTGATCCGCGAAAAATGGAGGGGAAGGTGTTTATATAGGTAGAGGGAGCTATGAGAGTCCAAATGAGGTGCGGTTTTCGGCCATGCGATCGTGATCGAACGACCGAGAGGATGGAGGGGGTTTGGATGGGTTTTGGGCCACTTTGGAGGGGTGTTGGGTTGCAACACACACGAGGCCTATATGGTTCTCCGGTTAACCGTTGGAGTATCAAACAGACTCCAAATGGCACGAAACTTGACAGGCGGTCTAATAGTAGTGTACCAAGGCCGCTTGGTAAATCTCGGTCCATTCCGAGAAAGTTTAACACCCGCACACAAAAAGAGGCAAAAGGAGGGCGCCGGAGGACATAGGAGTGCCGAATTGCAAAATGGACAACGGGGAAAGTGCTCGGATGCATGAGACAAACACGTATGCGAATGCGATGCACATGATGATATGATATGAAATGCATGACACGCAAACAAATGATAAGGAAACAATAGCGAATAACTGGAAGACACCTGGCGCAACGGTCTCGGGGCGTTACAACACTCCACCACTACGAGAGGATCTCGTCCCAAGATCTAGAATGGCACCGGAGGGAAAACAAAGAGGAAGAAGAGAGGTAAACCTAAGTTTCTTCTTTGACAAACGAGTGAAACCAAAGAACCTTGGAAGGTTAAACCATTTCGAGAAAAGATTACAACGAAGATGAACGAAGTTGACAATCTCCTTCAGAAAAGAGAAACAAGGAAGAACAAATTCGGACAGCACTTGTGACGCCCTCGATTCAATCGTACACTAATCATACACGCAAATGTGTACGATCAAGATCAAGGACTCACGGGAAGATATCACAACACAACTCTAGACACAAATTAAAATAATACAAGCTTTATATTACAAGCCAGGGGCCTCGAGGGCTCGAATACATAAGCTCGAATACACAAGAGTTAGCGGAAGCAACAATATCTGAGTACAGACATAAGTTAGACAAGTTTGCCTTAAGAAGGGTAGCAGAAAATCAACAACGATTGAAAAGGCAAGGCCTCCTGCCTGCGAGCCTCCTAACTACTCCTAGTCGTCTGCGGTCTTCACGTAGTAGTAGGCATCCTCCGGGTAGTAGTAGTCATCAGTGGCGTCGTCTGGCTCCTGGGATCCGTCATCTGGTAGCAACAATCTGGTATGGGGGAAAAATAAGTAGCAAACCAACCGTGAGTACTCATCCAAAGTACTCGCAAGACTTACATCAGATCTAAACTAAGTATGCATCTGTATCAAAGGAAATGGGATGTATCTGTGGACTAAACTACAGAATGCCAGAAGAGAAGGGGAAAGCCTAGCCTATCAAAGACTAGCGTCTTCAAGCATCTTCAAGCATCTTACAGCATATAGAAGAGTACAGATCACCATAATGTAAAGTAGTACTATTATCAACCTCGGCCAGAGATCCTTACTCGACTCCCAGCGAGAAAGCAATCCCAGAGCCATACTATCCAAGTGTCATCACAATCCAATTCTCATCACCATCCAGTTCTCATCACAAGTATCCAGTTCTAGTTGTATCGATTGGGATACAACTCCAAGTGTCCGTTACCGTAGGACAGACTATCAATAGATGTTTTCTTCCCTGCAAGGGTGCACCAACTTACCCACCACGCTCGATTAACTCTGGCCGGACACACTTTCCTGGGTCATGCCCGGCCTCGGCCAAACAATACGCCGCAACCCGACCTAGTCTTAATAGAGAGGTCAGCACGCCGGACTAAGCTTATGCCCCCCAGGGGTCATGGGCCATCTCCCCGGGAACTCCTGCACGTTGCGTACGCGGCCGGTGAGCAGACCTAACTACCTCCTTCAACAAGGCAGGAGCTTACGTAGTCCAACCCGGCGCGCGCCGCTCAGTCGCTGGCGTCTATTAAGCTTCGGCTGATGTATACGACGCAGAACGCCCATACTATGCCCACGTGATGGTTAGTGCTATCAGGCCAGAGGCCCCTCGGATCAAATATCCAAACCGTAGTGGATTAGGAGCACGCGGTAACAAGCAGAGACTCACGATCGATGTGACCCCGTCGCCCCGTCTTGAGTACTTGCGGCAAGGGCTAAGAATGCCCGGCCACGCCCCATAAGTATCTCGCGGGCACCTTCCAGGTCAACCCGACTCCACATCACTCGCTATTAAGCTCGCGCGGGTACCCCTCAGGGCTGACCCGTCTTTAGTAACATGGCTCAGTGCAAAGTCATAGTAACCATAGTAACTGTGTGTCTAACACCAAGGGGAAAACCCGAGGAATCACCCCCGGTGAATTCCACTCGATGTAATCATCAAGGTGAACGTAAGAGGATTCACCCTCGAGGTTCACACTTGAGGGGTTGCACGACAGAGCCATATCGGAAGTAGTTAAGGAGGAAATCACCCTCGATGACCATGACCGGATAGCTACACTACAGAGATCTCATCAGGAGTGATGTAAGAGGTTCCACCCTCAGCACTCGATGGTAACTCTGCAGAGTCGTACAACTAGGGGGGTGATGTGCGGTGCCGGGGCCTGGACGTCGATCACGTTGATCGAGTCAACGAACATAAAGCGAGGCAACTGGGACAAGGTGGGGTCACTGATGGATCTCTAACCAACCTATACTAAGCAGTTTAGGATAAGCAGGTAAGGTATGAAAGCAGGTAACAACAACATGCTATGCATCAGAGTAGGATCATACAGAAAGCAGTAGCAGTTCTAATGCAAGCATGAGAGGGAAAGAAATAGGCGATATTGGAATGCTCAAGGGGGGGGGTTGCTTGCCTGGAAGCTCTGTTGAAAAGAAAGAAGTGTCGTCGACGTAGTCGATCACAGGGGAGACATCGGTCTCGGGGTCTACCGGAGAGAAGAGGGGGGAAGAAACAATAAATATAAAACAAGCATAGCATCACAAAGCATAACATGGCAATATGTTGTGGTGGGTGTGACCTAACGTAAGGCTACATGATATAGGTGAAGGGGGAATTCAACCGGGAATGTATTCCCGGTGTTTCGCGTTTTCGAACAGATGAACCGGAGGAGGAAAGTTGCGTGTTCGCTATGTTAGGGAGGCGTGGCGGACGAACGGGCTGCGTATCCGGGTTCGTCTCGTCGTTTTGAGAAACTTTTATGTACAAAACTTTTTCATCGGAGCTACAGTTTATTTTCTATGATTTTTCAAAGTTTTAACAATATTCTAGATTTTCTAAATTACTTTTAATGTGAGTTGACCTAGTCAACTTGACTGGTCAAAAGTGGAGGTGGTAGCCCACATGTCATATATTATTTTCCTAAACAAATAAATAAACCTGACTTATTTAATGGGGCCTACATGTCATCTACTACTAGACTAACTTAGCAATAATTAATACTAGCTACAGCTAGTAGTACTAATCTAAGCAGTACTAATCTAATCAAGGGCTGGCCATTAGTGGACAGAGCCCAACCGAGCCACTCACACACAAAAGCGCACACACACCTACAGAACACACGCGCGCGCGCACGCACACACACGCACACACACAGTACGCAGCAGCTTAGCGGCAGGAAACAGGAGCGGGAGCAAGCAGCGACCGGAGCAAAGCGGCGGCGGCATCAACTATGAGCAGCAATTGTAGCAAGCAGCCAACAGTAGTTTAGCAGGAGCCAGCAAAAGCAGCAGCTAAGCAGCAAGCAGGCAACAGCAAGCAAAGCAGTAGCAGGAGCCAGCAAAGCAGCAGCTAAGCAGCAAGCAGGCAACAGCAAGGGCGTGGCCTCCACGCGTAGAGGCGCGAACGGGCGTGGGCGGCGCTTGGGGAGGCACGGCCACGACATGGCAGGGGAACCCAGAGCGCGCATGGAGCGGCCGGGGCGCGGGGCCAGAGCGGCGCGGGCGCGGCAAAGTCACGGTGAGCGCGTCCATGCAGTGAGAAGGGGCGTTTGGCTACGACGGCTATGACGGTGGATTGAGCGGGGAACAGGGGGAATCGGCGCAACTCACGGAGAGGTAGGTCGGGGACATGCTTGTGACGGCCGGGGTGGTGTGGTGGTGTAGATCGACGGCGAGATGCCGCGGCCATGGCGGAGAAACTGGCTCGATCCCCAGCGTACAGTGCGGCTTGGCTCGGGTTCTTCGGTGGGGACGAATGAGACGAGCGCGGGGAGGCTTCTGGACACCTTGGTGCAGTAAGGGGAGGCCGGCGGCCGCGATGACGACTATGGCGTGGCGCCGGAAGCTTCGGCTCCTCTTCCAGATCGAGTGCGTGGGGGAAAACGAGGGAATTGGGCGTCTAGGGTTTGTCCTGGGGCTTGGGGATGGTCTTGTACACCGCGGGCACTCGCCAGATGGTCGACACGGTGGTCATGGAGGCGTGGATGTGCGCCACGCACAGGTCTCTGCCTCCTGTACAGAAAAGATGGAGAAGGCCCTGGTGGGCTTGGGCCGCCCTACTGTAGCACTAGGCTTCTAGTGCACAGTGTGCACTTGGCCCATTTTCTTTTTTAAGTTTTCTGCTATATTAATTTCGTACTGTTTTCTACTTAATTGCCAAAGTAATTAAATTTAGTTCAACTTGAAATTTGGCACATAATTAGTAGGCAATATTTTGAGACCACACACAATGTTTCACATCATTTGGAAAATTATAAATATTTGCTTATTTTGAAAAGGCCAATTTAAATGAGTTTGGACCACTTATTAATTTCCTAGGAATTTATTTGTGAGTCAAACCAAGTTGGTTTCACATGACATTGAACAAGGAAATTGTATAGAACTATTCGAACATTTTAGTTTTATAGCTTGAGGAGAAATAATTTTGACTTGTCTTTTAAATTTGAATTTGAGGCCGGTTTTGGACAAGGTGATGATTAGCAAAATTTAATAATGATGATGTGGCACCATTAATAGGAGTTTACTGTAGCATGACACCCGGGGTGTTACAGCACTCCGGTTGAAAAGAGATGCAAGACTTGATAAGATGAAAGAACTTGAGCAAAGGGCACAACACTCCGGTTAAATGGATAAGCACGAAAGGAGCACGATCCTCACCATTCGAGATGATGAGAGAAGAGAGCAACAACACAATGCCTCCGGAAGAAATGCAAGAATGGAATGGAATGAACGGAGGAAAACAAGATCTTCTACCTCAAATGAGCTTGAAAAGCATCTTTAGGAGAAGGGTCGAACGGAGTTGTTGGAACACCAACAATGAAAGTATAAGCTTTAAGTGGGCTTATGGAAAACATCTCAAAACTGAGGTGAAATTCTGCCACTAAAGGATACAAAAGATTGGATTGATATGAACAAGGAGACAAGAAACTTATTTCACCGAGAGGATAAATGAAGAACTTGGGTCATTTATAAGCACCATAAAGCACAATCCTTAGGGAAAACTTTAGGTGAAATATAACCCAAGATAACTCCAATGAAGAGATTGATGGATTTAAAATATCTCATTCTTGCCAACATGTGAATCATGAAAAACACGACGGGAAAATTGTCAGGAATGACATAACACCACCTCAAAAGATAAGGTATAAAGAATTGCACTCTGGATTGCAAGATGAAGAATACTTGAGCTCATTTGAAAAGAATCTCGATGAACACTTCAAGAAGGATTTAAGTCCTTGCTGAACCATCATGTAGAACCTCCATGAAAAACTCTGGTAGTAAAAGGATGACGAAAGAAAGAGGAGTTGAAAAACACAAGGTGCAGCCTTGCAATGATTA